>NC_092736.1:23965021-24326834 GCF_047496885.1 Scyliorhinus torazame | reverse complement strand
AGTGTCAATCGCGAAACCGGCGAATCTGCCACCATTTCTCATTAGAGTTGATTGTTTTCCACGTGCTGCCGGTGTTAGCCTCTCAACAGCAGCGAAATTGTTTCAGGTGCGGCGCCATTTTGCTGTCGCGAAAGTCCACAAATTCTGCGTCGGCGTCAACACTCAGAAACGGAGAATCCCGCCCATGAGCTCCCCCAATGAAGGGAGGGCAATCGTTAACCTTTCAGCTGTATAAATAGAGCTGGCCAGTGTGATGCCAGCTGGAGAGAGAGAACCATTAGTGAACTACTGCCGCTGTGTAAATATTGTTGTAAATAAAAGATACTTACTGTTGTGCTGCACGGTGGCACAGTGGTTAGCACTGCTGCCTCACAGCTCTAGGGTCCCGGCTTCAATTCCAGCCTCAGGTAACTGTCTGCGGAGTCTGCACGTTCTCCCCGTGTCTGCGTGGGTTTCCGCCGGGTGCTACGGTTTCCTCCACAGTCAGGTTAGGTGGATTGGCCATGTTTGTTTTATAAATTTAGAGTACCCAATTTATTTTTTCCAATTAAGGGGCAATTTAGCGTGGCCAATCCACCTGCCCTGCACATCTTTGGGTTGTGGGGGCGAAACCCACGCAGACACGGGGAGAATGTGTAAACTCCACACGGACAGTGACCCAGAGCCAGGATCAAACCTGGGACCTCAGCGCCATGAGGCAGCAGTGCTAACCCACTGCGCCACCGTGCTGCCCTGGATTGGCCATGTTAAATTGCCCCATACTATCCAAAAGGTTAGGTGGAGTTACTGGGCTGCGAGGATAGGTGGAAGTGTGGGCTAAAGTAGGGGGCTCTTTCCAAAGGCCAGTGCAGACTCGATGGACTGAATGGCCTCCTTCTGCACTGTAGGGATTCTATGAGGATTCTGTGGGCGGAAGCGGGAATTGCTGCTAGCTCCAGCGCTCGGCCCAGCGAGGCCGACATCGCAATTCAACATTAATTGGTCCACTTAACAAGGCCTCACTGGCTTCTCATCGCAAATGAAGGCTCGCCAGCTGGTTCACCAGCACCGCGCCCGCCACCATCCTGCTAACAGAGTCGAGCAGCACTTAGGCTGCACTTGCTCAGCCAACACCAGCCAGCTCGCAACAATGGCGCCGAAGACACCATCCCCAAGATTCGGGGACACTAACCTGGGGAGGCTGTGGATGCTGTGGATGCCAGGAGGGTCGTCCTGTTCTCCCGAGGGTTCCGGAGGGTGAGCCGCAAGGCAGCCAGTGCTGCCTGCGGGGAGTGTGAGCAGGAGGACTGGCCTCCAGTGCTGGAAAAGGTCACCAATCTACACTGGGCAGCACGAGTGTGTAGACTCCAAACCCTCCCCCACAAGGGAGCATCCACCTCCCAAGGCAACCCGCAATCCTCCCTCCACTCCCCTACCACTTCAACACTCCCTCCACTCCCCCCTCCAACACCCAACCCTCCCTCCATAACCACCCCCCCCCCCCCTCCAATGTGTGCCACACATGTGGCTAACAATGCCCTCTCTGTGTCTCCGCAGAAAAGCTCTCCCACAATTGCCTGGAAAGGGCCCAGACTGGCAGTGAGGTGGCAGACATAAGAATCCTCACCTCCTTCGAGGAGGCGGCCCTGGAGGTGACCGGATTGGCCAAGGACAGATTGGTCACCCATACGGAGGCTGGCAGACGCCGCAGAGGTGAGGAACCACTGGGCTCCACCTGGGCGACCTGTCAAACGTCAGTTGTTATTGCCTTACTGACTGACCCATCCCTCCCACTGACCACATGCCCAATCTCCCGAAGGCCCTCAAGCCAACGGAGCCAGCTCAGCCCGGGCGACCCCTTCTCCTGACTCCAAGGAGAACACCTCGGAGGGGAGCTCCGAGATGCAACCATAGTCGCGGCACAGTTGTCATCCCCACCTGCCCCCCCAACAGCACAGATACACACACCTTGGTGGGAAATGTTAGTGGACAGGCTTCTGAGGGACAATCTGGTGAGCACTGCACTGCTGATGATATCCATCAATTGGAGGCAGGAACCCTCAGATCCCATCCCAGATGGGTCCCAGCCAGATGCTCAGCCTGTTACTCGGAGCTGATGGATACGATAGGGAGTGGCCTAAACATTCAGAAGGAGATGTCAGCGTCGCTCCAGCAGATCCATAGCCGATTGTGGAGTCCTTGAGGGTACGGGCGTAGGGGATGGCACCGGCAATGAGTGGCAGTGAGGCCAACACTGCTTTGATGGCGACCACAGTGGTGAGTCTGGTGCACCATATCGGCACCATTAGTGAGGTTGTCCAAGGCATCGCGCAGTCGTTGACGGCCATGGCTGAGGGTTCTCGGCAGAATGTCCGAGTCACTGGAGGATGTCATCCAGTACCAGGCTACCTTGATGAGGTTCTGTGGATGTCCCGCTCTCAGATGGGCATGGCCGCGGCGTTGCGGAGCTTGCCCCAGTCACTGAGGAGCGTCGCTGAGGGCGTCGACACAATGATGCGGACCATGGGGAATGGGGAACCGCCAGGGTTGGCAGAGCCAAAAGATGTAGGGGCAGCTGCGGCTCGAAACAGCTGCCCCTCCACCCCAAGGTGGATCCCAGGGCCCTACGGGCACCGACCGGGAGGAGGGGATGCTGAGTGCCAACCCGGACCCGTCACATGGAGTGGCAACAGTGGCCACCATCTCCCCCAAGTTCCATCCCTCTGATGAGGCTGTGTCTTGAGGTCGGCATATGGGACAGGGCGGCATGGCTGTGCATGTGCCGCTGACAAGTGAGCCGGGGTTCTCCGGCCCCAGAGGACGTCCGCCAGGGGCATCGAAGACCACGGGACAAGATAGGCAGCTAGCAGCCGCCCTCAGATGTGCATCCTGGGGAAACACGTAGACATAGTGGTAGGGCTAGGAGGGCCAGGCACATTGAGTATCACTGAGGGCACTAGGGGACTTGGTGGGTTGGGGGTTGGTGCGGTGGCACCATCAAGAGTGGGGTATTGTACAGCACATTAAACACCTTTCTTGCACTGATGTGGAGATGCCGGCGTTGGACTGGGGTGAGCACAGTACGAAGTCTTACAACACCAGGTTAAAGTCCAACAGGTTTGTTTCGATATCACTAGCTTTCGGAGTGCTGCTCCTTCCTCAGGTGCACAACCATTATGATGCCTCTGTCACTTCCTTCCACAATGCGGGCTGACCTCTGGGCTCTTTGCCCATCTCTCCAGGCATCACCACTCCCCCCCCCCCCCCCCCCCGTGGCGCTCACTCCCCTCCGGCATGTCCCCAGAGCGATGTCCCATCCCCTGGGTGCTCGGATATTGCGTTTATGGTTTTGCCTCCCGCAGTGTTCACGTACAGTGTACAGGCATCAAGGTGTGATTGGGATGCTAGGCAATGACTCCCACATGCCACATGGCCTGCCCACCCACGGGAATCCACTTGGCATGTGTGAAGTGCTCACTTAACCACAATTTCCAATTCCCTATTAGCAATCGCCTTCAGCCGGGCAGCCAGAGGCCTCAGCAGCTGGTGGGGGTTATGGGCGATTGATGGGGCAGACGGGCAGGGACAAGGGTTGCCCCCGGAATGGGTACTCACGATCCAGGAGTTGGCACGGTGGTGCTGCGAACGGTTGCCCTCCCGGTTGCCCACGTCCCCCCACCACCCCCTGGTGGCCCACCCTTATGAGGTTCCCCCACCCCCAGCTGAGAGTGTGTCCCCGTACCCCCCCCCCCCCCCCGCACCGAGCACTGGATTGGACTTTGTTTATTGTCACATGTACCGAGGTACAGTGAAAAGTATTTTTCTGCGAGCAGCTCAACAGATCATTAAGTACATGAGAAGAAAAGGGAATAAAAGAAAATACATAATAGGGCAACACAAGGTACACAATGTAACTACATAAACACCCGGCATCGGGTGAAGCATTCAGGGGTGTAGTGTTAATGAGGTCAATCCATAAGAGGGTCGTTTAGGAGTCTGGTAACAGCGGGGAAGAAGCTGTTTTCCCCAAGCAGCGGGAGGTGTAGACAGAGTCAATGGATGGGAGGCAGGTTTGTGTGATGGACTGGGCTGTGTTCATGACTCTGGAGTTTCTTGCGGTCTTGGGCCGAGCAGTTGACATACCAGGCTATGATGCAGCCAGATAGGATGCTTTCTATGGTGCATCTGTAAAAGTTGGTAAGAGTTAATGTGGACATGCCGAATTTCCTTAGTTTCCTGAGGAAGTATAGCCTGTTCGGGAGGCTGTTGTGCTTTCTTGGTGGTAGCGTTGACGTGGGTGGACCAGGACAGATTTTTAAAGATGTGTACCCCTAGGAATTTGAAACTGCTAACCATAAGGGGCTGGTTTAGCGCAGGGCTAAATCGCTGGCTTTGAGCAGACCAAGGCAGGCCAGCAGCACGGTTCAATTCCCGTACCAGCCTCCCAAATGTGGTGACTAGGGGCTTTTTACAGTAACTTCATTTGAAGCCTACTTGTGACAATAAGTGATTTTTATTTCATTTCATCTCCACCTTGGCCCTTTTGATGCTGATAGGGGTGTGTACAGTACTTTGCTTCCTGAAGTCAATGACCAGCTCTTAAGTTTTGCTGGCATTGGGGGATAGATTATTGTCACTGCACCACTCCACTAGGTTCTCTATCTCCCTCCTGTATTCTGACTCGTCGTTATTCGAGATCTGGCCCACTATGGTCATATCGTCAGCAAACTTGTAGATGGAGTTGGAACCAAATTTTGCCACGCAGTTGTGTGTGTACAGGGAGTATAATAGGGGGCTAAGTACGCAGCCTTGCGGGGCCCCGGTATTGTGGACTATTGTGGAGGAGGTGCTGTTGTTTATTCTTACTGATTGTGGTCTGTGGGTCAGAAAGTCGAGGATGCAGTTGCAGAGTGAGGAGCCAAGTCCTAGGTTTTGGAGCTTTGATATGAGCTTGGCTGGGATTATGGTGTTGAAGGTGGAACTGTAGTCAATAAATAGGAGGCTGATGTAGGAGTCCTTGGTGTCAAGATGCTCTAGGGATGAGTGTAGGGCCAAGGAGATGACGTCTGCTGTGGACCGGTTGCAGCGGTATGCGAATTGCAGTGCATCAAGGCGTTCTGGGAGTATGGAGGTGATACGCTTCATGACCAACCTCTCGAAGCACTTCATTACGACTGGAGTCAGGGCCACTGGTCGGTAGTCATTGAGGCACGTTGCCTGGTTCTTCTTTGGTACCGGTATGATGGTGGTCTTCTTGAAGCAGGTGGGGACCTCGGAGCGGAGTAGGGACAGGTTAAAGATCTGCCAGCTGGTCCGCGCAGGCTCTGAATGCCCGACCAGAGATCCAGTCCTTCGCCTTCCGAGGGTCCACTTTTAGGAAGGCCGATCTGACTTCGGAAGATGTGATGATGGGTATGGGGTGTTTGGGCTGCTGGGCACTCGACAGCAGCTTGTCAGTTTCCTGCTCAAACCGAGCATAGAATATATTGAGTTCATCGGGGAGGGTTGCGCTGCTGCTGGAGTTACTACTCGGCTTCGCTTTGTAACCCGTTGTGTTTAGGCCTTGCCACAACCGCTGAGAGTCTGTAACTCTAGTCTGATATTCTCTCTTGGCATCTCCGGTGGCTTTGCGGAGGTCGTACCTGGATTTCTTGTATAAGTCAGGGTCGCCTGACTTGAACGTCTCAGACCTGTCCTTCAGTAGGGAGTCAATCTCGCGATTGAGCCATGGTTTCCGGTTGGGGAACGCACGTACTGATTGCTTTGGCACGCAGTCGTACACCCATTTGCTGATGAAGTCAGTGACGGTGGTGGCATACTCATTTACGTTGGCCGCTGAGCTCTTAAATATGCCACTGGGGTGGCAAACCCAGAACCCCCGACCTCTTAGCCTGTGAAATAAGATTGCTACTCACTTGCTAGGCTCCCCTCAGAAGCCCTACTGTCCGTTCACGTTTTTCAAAAGCAATACTAATCGGTGCCGGCATAAACACTCGCTGGGGAGGCCGCTGAATGACGAGGGGTTGTTGGATATGGGGTCGCTCTTGTTAATTGTATGGAAATGGGGCTTAAGTGGTGATAATTGGTTTATCACCATGCTATGGCGAGGTCCCGATTTCACCTATGGGAACAGGCCGGTTGCATCGCAAACTGTTCGCCGCCTGGCACGGATCTTCTTTTTGGTCTCTCCCGCTATTCACCAGCCTCGTTACGTTTGAGCGAGTGCGCAACGGGGCCGGAGAATCGCACCCTTTAACTGTCCAAACTCGTGCTGGACTCTTCGTGAATTCTGATTCAGATTCTGAAGCAGTCCATGTCCAAATGCAGCAAGACCTGAACAATATCCACGCTTGGGCTGACAAGTGGCAAGTAACATTCTCGCCACACAAGTGCCAAGCAATGAAAATGAAAAATGGAATGAAAATTGCTTTATCACAAGTAGGCTTCCAATGAAGTTACTGTGAAAAGCTCATAGTCGCCACATTCCGCCACCTGTTCAGGGAGGCTGGTACGGGAATTGAACCGCACTGCTGGCCTGCTTTGGTCTGCTTTCAAAGCCAGCGATTTAGCCCAGTGAGCTAAACCAGACCCTAAACTAAATCAAATAAACTGAGGTACAAATTAAAGGGACAACTGCTTAAAGCGATGTTGCCTTAAACAAAAACAAAAAATCACAAATGAAACTTAAAACATCGAACCAAAACGTGAATAAGAGGGTCAATAAGGCACCTCAGTCCCTGCGGTGCCTACCGGGCACCATCTACAAAGCACAGGTCAGGAGTGTGATGGAATCCTCTCCACCTGCCTGGATGAGTGCAGCTCCGACACCACTCAAGAAGCTCGACACCATCCAGGACAAAGCAGCCCATTTAATTGGCACCCCTTTCACAAACATTCAAACCCTCCATCGCTGATGCACAGTGGCAGCCGTGTGTACCATCTACAAGATGCACTGCAGGCTCCTTGGGCAGCACCTTCTAAACCCATGACCATGACCATCTAGGAGGACATGGGCAGCAGACATATGGGAGCACCACAACTTGTACGCTCCCTACAAGTCACTCATAATCCGACTTGGAAATATACCGCTGTTCCTCCACTATTGCTGGGTCAAAGTTTGGAAATCCCGCTGTAACAGCACAGTGGGTGTAACTACACCACATGGACTGCAGTGGCTCAAAAGGCAGCTCACCACCACCGTATAAAGGGCAACTTGATGGGCAATAAATGCTGGCTAACCAGAGACGCCCACACACCGTAATTGAATAAAAATAAAAATTTTGAGAGGATGATGCTCGAAGTTCCATTATTATTATTGTTTACCTTTAAGAAAAATTTAGTCCCTGAGATCTTTGTTCCTGTTCCAGTGCCTCCCCATCCTGATCCCTAAGGCCTTCTTCAGGCGGGTTAACAGGAGCATTATGGGGTTTGTGTGGGCGCAGAAGACCCCGAGGGTGAGAAGGGTGTTCCTGGAGCGGTGCAGGGATAGGGGGGGGTTGGCGCTGCCTATCCTCTGTGGGTATTATTGGGCCGCCAACGTGGCGATTGTGCGTAAGTGGGTGATGGAGGGGGATGGGGCAGCATGGAAGAGGCTGGAGATGGCGTCCTGTGTGGGCACGAGCCTGGAGGTGCTGGTGACGGCGCCGCTGCCGCTTCCTCCAAAGAGGTATACCACGAGCCCGGTGGTGACGGCTATCCTCAAAATTTGGGGGCAATGGAGACGTCATGGGGGAAGGTGGGGGCCTCGGTGTGGTCCCCGATTCGGGGGAACCACCGGTTTGTCCTGGGGAGGATGGACGGAGGGTTCCTGAGCTGGCACAGGGCAGGTATTAGAAGGATGAGGGACCTGTTTGTGGACAGGAAGTTCGCGAGCCTGGGTGAGCTGGAGGAGAAGTTTGGGCTCCCCCCCCGGGAACACCTTCAGATATATGCAGGTAAGGCCGTTTGTTCGGCGGCAGGTAGTGGAGTTCCCACTGGTGCCACCACGCAGGGTCCAGGACAGGGTGCTGTCGGCGGTGTGGGTTGGAGAAGGGAGGATCTCGGCAATGTATCAGGTGATGCAGGAGGAGGAGGAGGCCTCAGTGGAGGAGCTAAAGGGTAAATGGGAGGAGGAGTTGGGTGAGGAGATTGACATGGGGATGTGGGCGGATGCCCTGGGGAGAGTGAACTCTTCCTCCTCTTGCGCGAGGCTCAGCCTCATATAATTTAAGGTGCTGCATAGGGCTCACATGACCGGGGCAAGGGTAAGCCGGTTCTTTGGGTGCGAGGACAGGTGTGTTAGGTGCTCAGGGAGCCCAGTAAATCACACCCACATGTTCTGGGCGTGCCCAGCGCTGGAGGACTTTTGGAAGGGTGTAGCGAGGACGGTGTCGAGGGTGGTAGGTTCCAGGGTCAAGCCGGGCTGGGGGCTCGCAATATTTGGGGTGGCAGAGGAGCCGGGAGTGCAGGAGGCGAAAGAGGCCGGTATTCTGGCCTTTGCGTCCCTGGTAGCCCGGCGAAGGATTCTTCTTCAGTGAAAGGATGCGAGGCCCCCAAGCGAGGAATCCTGGATCAACGATATGGCGGGGTTTATTAAATTGGAGAGGGTGAAATTCGCCTTAAGGGTTCTTCAGGCGGTGGCAACCGTTCATAGACTTCCTGGCAGAACGTTAGAAGATGGTCAGCAGCAGCAGCAACGGGGGAGGGGGGATTGGTTCGTTTTTCCTGAGTTGACGTGTATATTTGCGTTTGTGTTGATGAAGGCTGTTAATTTATTATTTATGTATATGGGGGGGGGGGGGTTGCTCTTTCTGTATTTTGTTGTTGATATCTTGTGAAAATTTGAATAAAAATTATTTTTTTTTAAATAAAAATTTAGTTTATTGACCTGAATTGGCAAATATTGATAGATTGCAAAGATTTATGAATGGAACAGCAACAAACTGACCCAGTACCAGCTGATTGTGTGGTGTAACAAAAATCACAATTTTACATTCACTGTGCGAGGCTTTGAGATTGAATTATCTTTCTGTGTGGAGTGTTATTTATTTCCATCCGATTCTGTCCTTTTCCCTGCAGGATCCACCTATCTCTTCTCCCGAGGGTCAGGAGATGTCACCATTCTGCAATGCCCCGGTGCTGGGTCTGTAAATACCTTGTGCACAATGAGTCCTGAAACAGCAACTCAGGAAAGATGTGCGGACGGTAAAAGTCATTGTGACAATATCGGTCCTGAGAACAAGAATTGGAAACAGAATCCGCTGTGTCAGAAATGCAAATTAACTGGAGATAAGGCATTCGCTGTGAAGCCAGATCGCTCAATGGTATTTACCTGCGCGGATTCCACAGGAGGAGCATCAAAATGTCCATCCTGGACCGACCTGACACGGGAGGGATGTGAAAACCACAACCTGTTCTTTGTGATAAACCTGAGCGGTATGTGCACAGGAGAGATCAGGGGAATTATTACAGGCTCATTGGAGAGATTTAAACTGAGATGAACGCGAGGCGCAACCAACACAGATTCCAGAGGGTGGCCGGCATTTGCTGCCTCAGTTGTTGCCAGGCGGGAATGGCGGCGGGAGCGGACAATCCATCGGGATTCCCCAAACGGCTTCTACGCCATCGGGATTTCCCGTTCCGATTGTCCGCCCCCATAATGGGGTTCCGCCAGGCAAGGTCAGGAATCCCTATTACTATACATTTTAATATCACTCGCGGGCATCCTTGGCTCTATCCCCCCTCCCCGCCATGTCAGCAGGGTTTGCAACAGCTTTTGACAAGTGGGAACCTGGAGAAGTGAACCGGCCGGTGGAAGCACCGTTAATACTCTAACTCCAAAGGGGAAAGAGGGTCATTCCCGGGCAGTATCCTAACAGTGCACCTGGCAGTGTCTCCTGATACTGTCCCCAGGCACTGCCCCAGGTACTGCCCACAGATACTGTTCCCAGGCACTTGTCCCCAGGCACTGCTCCCTGGCACTGTCCTCAGGCACTGCTCCCTGGCACTGTCCCCAGATACTGCCCCAGGTACTGTCCTCAGGCACTGCCCCCTGGCACTGTCCCCAGACACTGCTCCCTGGCACTTGCCCCCAGGCACTGCCCCCTGGCACTGTCCTCAGGCACTGCCCACAGATACTGTTCCCAGGCACTTATCCCCAGGGACTCCCCCTGGCACTGTCCCCAGACACTGCTCCCTGGCACTTGCCCCCAGGCACTGCCCCCTGGCACTGTCCCCTGGCACTGCCCACAGATACTGTTCCCGGGCACTTGTCCCCAGGCACTGCCCCCTGGCACTGTCCTCAGGCACTGCCCCCGGCACTGTCCTCAGGCACTGCCCCCAGTCATTGCCCCCTGCCACTGTCCTCAGGCACTGCCCCCTGGCACTGTCCACAGGCACTGCCCCAGACACTGTCCCCAGGCACTGCCCCAGGCAATGTCCTCAGGCACTGCCCCCTGGCACTGTCCCCAGGCACTGCCCCCTGGCACTGTCCTCAGGCACTGCCCCCTGGCACTGTCCTCAGGCACTGCCCCCTGGCACTGTCCTCAGCCACTGCCCCCTGGCACTGTCCTCAGCCACTGCCCCCAGTCACTGCTCCCTGGCACTGTCCCAGGTGCTGCCCTCTGGCACTGTCCTCAGGCACTGCCCCAGGCACTGCCCACAGATACTGTTCCCAGGCACTTGTCCCTAGGCACTGCCCCAGGTACTGTCCTCAGGCACTGCCCCCTGGCACTGTCCTCAGGCACTGCCAACTGGCACTGTCCCCAGGCACTGCCCCCTGGCACTGTCCCCAGGCAGTGCCCCCTGGCACTGTCCCCTGGCACTGCCCTCAGGCACTGCCCCCTAGCACTGTCCTCAGGCACTGCCCCCTGGCACTATCCCCAGGCACTGCCCCAGGTACTGTCCTCAGGCACTGCCCCCTGGCACTGTCCTCAGGCACTGCCCCCTGGCACTTGTCCCCAGACACTGTCCCTGGTACCGTCCTCAGGCACTGCCCCCTGGCACTGTCCCCAGACACTGCTCCCTGGCATTTGTCCCCAGGCACTGCCCCAGGTACTGTCCTCAGGCACTGCTCCCTGGCACTGTCCTCAGGCACTGCCCCAGGTACTGCCCACAGATACTGCTCCCAGGCACTTGTCCCCAGGCACTGCCCCTGATACTGTCCTCAGGCACTGCCCCAGGTACTGCCCACAGATACTGCTCCCAGGCACTTGTCCCCAAGCCCTGCCCCCAGACACTGCTCCCTGGCATGGTCCCAGGTACTGCCCCCTGGCACTCTCCTCAGGCACTGCCCCCTGGCACTGTCCTCAGTCACTGTCCCCGGGCACTGCCCCCAGACACTGCTCCCTGGCACTGTCCCCAGGCACTGCCCCCAGACACTGCTCCCTGGCACTGTCCCAGGTACTGCCCCCTGCACTGTCCTCAGGCACTGCCCCCTGGCACTGTCCTCAGGCACTGCCCCCAGACACTGTCCTCAGGCACTGTCCCTGGGCACTCGCCCCAGTCACTGCTCCCTGGCACTGTCCCAGGTACTGCCCCCTGGCACTGTCCTCAGGAACTGCCCCCTGGCACTGTCCTCAGGCACTATCCCCAGACACTGCCCCTGGCACTGCCCCCTGGCACTGTCCTCAGGCACTGCCCCCTGGCACTGTCCTCAGGCACTATCCCCAGACACTGCCCCTGGCACTGTCCCCAGGCACTGTCCCTGGTACCGTCCTCAGGCACTGCCCCCTGGCACTGTCCCCGACACTGCACCCTGGCACTTGTCCCCAGGCACTGCCCCAGGTACTGTCCTCAGGCACTGCCCCAGGTACTGCCCACAGATACTGCTCCCAGGCACTTGTCCCCAGGCACTGCCCCTGATACTGTCCTCAGGACTGCCCCAGGTACTGCCCACAGATACTGCTCCCAGGCACTTGTCCCCAAGCACTGCCCCCAGACACTGCTCCCTGGCATTGTCCCAGGCACTGCCCCCTGGCACTGTCCTCAGACACTGTCCCCGGGCACTGCCCCCAGACACTGCTCCCTGGCACTGTCCCCAGGCACTGCCCCCAGGCACTGCCCCCTGGCACTGTCCTCAGGCACTGCCCACAGATACTGTTCCCAGGCACTTATCCCCAGGGACTCCCCCTGGCACTGTCCCCAGACACTGCTCCCTGGCACTTGCCCCCAGGCACTGCCCCCTGGCACTGTCCCCTGGCACTGCCCACAGATACTGTTCCCGGGCACTTGTCCCCAGGCACTGCCCCCTGGCACTGTCCTCAGGCACTGCCCCCGGCACTGTCCTCAGGCACTGCCCCCAGTCATTGCCCCCTGCCACTGTCCTCAGGCACTGCCCCCTGGCACTGTCCACAGGCACTGCCCCAGACACTGTCCCCAGGCACTGCCCCAGGCAATGTCCTCAGGCACTGCCCCCTGGCACTGTCCCCAGGCACTGCCCCCTGGCACTGTCCTCAGGCACTGCCCCCTGGCACTGTCCTCAGGCACTGCCCCCTGGCACTGTCCTCAGCCACTGCCCCCTGGCACTGTCCTCAGCCACTGCCCCCAGTCACTGCTCCCTGGCACTGTCCCAGGTGCTGCCCTCTGGCACTGTCCTCAGGCACTGCCCCAGGCACTGCCCACAGATACTGTTCCCAGGCACTTGTCCCTAGGCACTGCCCCAGGTACTGTCCTCAGGCACTGCCCCCTGGCACTGTCCTCAGGCACTGCCAACTGGCACTGTCCCCAGGCACTGCCCCCTGGCACTGTCCCCAGGCAGTGCCCCCTGGCACTGTCCCCTGGCACTGCCCTCAGGCACTGCCCCCTAGCACTGTCCTCAGGCACTGCCCCCTGGCACTATCCCCAGGCACTGCCCCAGGTACTGTCCTCAGGCACTGCCCCCTGGCACTGTCCTCAGGCACTGCCCCCTGGCACTTGTCCCCAGACACTGTCCCTGGTACCGTCCTCAGGCACTGCCCCCTGGCACTGTCCCCAGACACTGCTCCCTGGCATTTGTCCCCAGGCACTGCCCCAGGTACTGTCCTCAGGCACTGCTCCCTGGCACTGTCCTCAGGCACTGCCCCAGGTACTGCCCACAGATACTGCTCCCAGGCACTTGTCCCCAGGCACTGCCCCTGATACTGTCCTCAGGCACTGCCCCAGGTACTGCCCACAGATACTGCTCCCAGGCACTTGTCCCCAAGCCCTGCCCCCAGACACTGCTCCCTGGCATGGTCCCAGGTACTGCCCCCTGGCACTCTCCTCAGGCACTGCCCCCTGGCACTGTCCTCAGTCACTGTCCCCGGGCACTGCCCCCAGACACTGCTCCCTGGCACTGTCCCCAGGCACTGCCCCCAGACACTGCTCCCTGGCACTGTCCCAGGTACTGCCCCCTGCACTGTCCTCAGGCACTGCCCCCTGGCACTGTCCTCAGGCACTGCCCCCAGACACTGTCCTCAGGCACTGTCCCTGGGCACTCCCCCCAGTCACTGCTCCCTGGCACTGTCCCAGGTACTGCCCCCTGGCACTGTCCTCAGGAACTGCCCCCTGGCACTGTCCTCAGGCACTATCCCCAGACACTGCCCCTGGCACTGCCCCCTGGCACTGTCCTCAGGCACTGCCCCCTGGCACTGTCCTCAGGCACTATCCCCAGACACTGCCCCTGGCACTGTCCCCAGGCACTGTCCCTGGTACCGTCCTCAGGCACTGCCCCCTGGCACTGTCCCCGACACTGCACCCTGGCACTTGTCCCCAGGCACTGCCCCAGGTACTGTCCTCAGGCACTGCCCCAGGTACTGCCCACAGATACTGCTCCCAGGCACTTGTCCCCAGGCACTGCCCCTGATACTGTCCTCAGGACTGCCCCAGGTACTGCCCACAGATACTGCTCCCAGGCACTTGTCCCCAAGCACTGCCCCCAGACACTGCTCCCTGGCATTGTCCCAGGCACTGCCCCCTGGCACTGTCCTCAGACACTGTCCCCGGGCACTGCCCCCAGACACTGCTCCCTGGCACTGTCCCCAGGCACTGCCCCCAGACACTGCTCCCTGGCACTGTCCTCAGGCACTGCCCCCTGGCACTGTCCTCAGGCACTGCCCCTAGTCACTGCTCCCTGGCACTGTCCCAGGTACTGCCCCCTGGCACTGTCCTCAGGCACTGCCCCCTGGCACTGTCCTCAGGCACTACCCCCAGACACTGCCCTCAGGCACTGTCCCTGGGCACTCCCCCCAGACACTGCTCCCTGGCACTGTCCCAGGTACTGCCCCCTGGCACTGTCCTCAGGCACTGCCCCCGGCACTGTCCTCAGGCACTATCCCCAGACACTGCCCCTGGCACTGTCCCCAGGCACTGCCCCAGGTACTGCCCACAGATACTGTTCCCAGGCACTTGTCCCCAGGCACTGCTCCTTGGCACTGTCCTCAGGCACTGCTCCAGGTACTGCCCACAGATACTGCTCCCAGGCACTTGTCCCCAAGCACTGCCCCCAGACACTGCTCCCTGGCATTGTCCCAGGCACTGCCCCCTGGCACTGTCCTCAGACACTGTCCCCGGGCACTGCCCCCAGACACTGCTCCCTGGCACTGTCCCCAGGCACTGCCCCCAGACACTGCTCCCTGGCACTGTTCGCAGGCACTGCCCCCTGGCACTGTCCTCAGGCACTGCCCCCAGTCACTGCTCCCTGGCACTGTCCCAGGTACTGCCCCCTGGCACTGTCCTCAGGCACTGCCCCCTGGCACTGTCCTCAGGCACTGCCCCCAGACACTGCCCTCAGGCACTGTCCCTGGGCACTCCCCCCAGACACTGCTCCCTGGCACTGTCCCCAGACACTGCCCCCAGTCACTGCTCCCTGGCACTGTCCCAGGTACTGCCCCCTGGCACTGTCCTCAGGCACTGCCCCCGCACTGTCCTCAGGCACTATCCCCAGACACTGCCCCTGGCACTGTCCCCAGGCACTGCCCCAGGTACTGCCCACAGATACTGTTCCCAGGCACTTGTCCCCAGGCACTGCTCCTTGGCACTGTCCTCAGGCACTGCTCCCTGGCACTGTCCCCAGATACTGCCCCAGGTACTGTCCTCAGGCACTGCCCCCTGGCACTGTCCCCAGACACTGCTCCCTGGCACTTGCCCCCAGGCACTGCCCCAGGTACTGTCCTCAGGCACTGCTCCCTGGCACTGTCCTCAGGCACTGCCCCAGGTACTGCCCACAGATACTGCCCCCAGGCACTTGTCCCCAGGCACTGCCCCTGATACTGTCCTCAGGCACTGCCCCAGGTACTGCCCACAGATACTGCTCCCAGGCACTTGTCCCCAAGCCCTGCCCCCAGACACTGCTCCCTGGCATGGTCCCAGGTACTGCCCCCTGGCACTCTCCTCAGGCACTGCCCCCTGGCCCTGTCCTCAGTCACTGTCCCCGGGCACTGCCCCCAGACACTGCTTCCTAGCACTGTCCCCAGGCACTGCCCCCAGACACTGCTCCCTGGCACTGTCCCAGGTACTGCCCCCTGCACTGTCCTCAGGCACTGCCCCCTGGCACTGTCCTCAGGCACTGCCCCCAGACACTGTCCTCAGGCACTGTCCCTGGGCACTCCCCCCAGACACTGCTCCCTGGCACTGTCCCCAGACACTGCCCCCAGTCACTGCTCCCTGGCACTGTCCCAGGTACTGCCCCCTGGCACTGTCCTCAGGCACTGCCCCCTGGCACTGTCCTCAGGCACTATCCCCAGACACTGCCCCTGGCACTGTCCCCAGGCACTGTCCCTGGTACCGTCCTCAGGCACTGCCCCCTGGCACTGTCCCCGACACTGCTCCCTGGCACTTGTCCCCAGGCACTGCCCCAGGTACTGTCCTCAGGCACTGCCCCCTGGCACTGTCCTCAGGCACTGCCCCAGGTACTGCCCACAGATACTGCTCCCAGGCACTTGTCCCCAGGCACTGCCCCTGATACTGTCCTCAGGACTGCCCCAGGTACTGCCCACAGATACTGCTCCCAGGCACTTGTCCCCAAGCACTGCCCCCAGACACTGCTCCCTGGCATTGTCCCAGGCACTGCCCCCTGGCACTGTCCTCAGACACTGTCCCCGGGCACTGCCCCCAGACACTGCTCCCTGGCACTGTCCCCAGGCACTGCCCCCAGACACGGCTCCCTGGCACTGTCCTCAGGCACTGCCCCCTGGCACTGTCCTCAGGCACTGCCCCCAGTCACTGCTCCCTGGCACTGTCCCAGGTACTGCCCCCTGGCACTGTCCTCAGGCACTGCCCCCTGGCACTGTCCTCATGCACTGCCCCCAGACACTGCCCTCAGGCACTGTCCCCAGGCACTGCCCCCAGACACGGCTCCCTGGCACTGTCCTCAGGCACTGCCCTCTGGCACTGTCCTCAGGCACTGCCCCCAGTCACTGCTCCCTGGCACTGTCCCAGGTACTGCCCCCTGGCACTGTCCTCAGGCACTGCCCCCTGGCACTGTCCTCATGCACTGCCCCCAGACACTGCCCTCAGGCACTGTCCCTGGGCACTCCCCCCAGACACTGCTCCCTGGCACTGTCCCCAGACACTGCCCCCAGTCACTGCTCCCTGGCACTGTCCCAGGTACTGCCCCCGGCACTGTCCTCAGGCACTGCCCCCGGCACTGTCCTCGGGCACTATCCCCAGACACTGCCCCTGGCACTGTCCCCAGGCACTGCCCCAGGTACTGCCCACAGATACTGTTCCCAGGCACTTGTCCCCAGGCACTGCTCCCTGGCACTGTCCTCAGGCACTGCTCCCTGGCACTGTCCCCAGATACTGCCCCAGGTACTGTCCTCAGGCACTCCCCCTGGCACTGTCCCCAGACACTGCTCCCTGGCACTTGCCCCCAGGCACCGCCCCCTGGCACTGTCCTCAGGCACTGCCCACAGATACTGTTCCCAGGCACTTATCCCCAGGCACTGCCCCCTGGCACTCCCCTGGCACTGCCCACAGATACTGTTCCCGGGCACTTGTCCCCAGGCACTGCCCCCTGGCACTGTCCTCAGACACTGCCCCCGGCACTGTCCTCAGGCACTGCCCCCAGTCATTGCCCCCTGCCACTGTCCTCAGGCACTGCCCCCTGGCACTGTCCACAGGCACTGCCCCCAGACACTGTCCCCAGGCACTGCCCCAGGCAATGTCCTCAGGCACTGCCCCCTGGCACTGTCCCCAGGCACTGCCCCCTGGCACTGTCCTCAGGCACTGCCCTCTGGCACTGTCCTCAGGCACTGCCCCCTGGCACTGTCCTCAGCCACTGACCCCTGGCACTGTCCTCAGCCACTGCCCCCAGTCACTGCTCCCTGGCACTGTCCCAGGTGCTGCCCTCTGGCACTGTCCTCAGGCACTGCCCCAGGTACTGCCCACAGATACTGTTCCCAGGCACTTGTCCCTAGGCACTGCCCCAGGTACTGTCCTCAGGCACTGCCCCTGGCACTGTCCTCAGGCACTGCCAACTGGCACTGTCCCCAGGCACTGCCCCCTGGCACTGTCCCCAGGCAGTGCCCCCTGGCACTGTCCCCTGGCACTGCCCTCAGGCACTGCCCCCCAGCACTGTCCTCAGGCACTGCCCCCTGGCACTATCCCCAGGCACTGCCCCAGGTACTGTCCTCAGGCACTGCCCCCTGGCACTGTCCTCAGGCACTGCCCCCTGGCACTTGTCCCCAGGCACTGTCCCTGGTACCGTCCTCAGGCACTGCCCCCTGGCACTGTCCCCAGACACTGCTCCCTGGCACTTGTCCCCAGGCACTGCCCCAAGTACTGTCCTCAGGCACTGCTCCCTGGCACTGTCCTCAGGCACTGCCCCACGTACTGCCCACAGATACTGCTCCCAGGCACTTGTCCCCAGGCACTGCCCCTGATACTGTCCTCAGGCACTGCCCCAGGTACTGCCCACAGATACTGCTCCCAGGCACTTGTCCCCAAGCCCTGCCCCCAGACACTGCTCCCTGGCATGGTCCCAGGTACTGCCCCCTGGCACTCTCCTCAGGCACTGCCCCCAGGCACTGTCCTCAGTCACTGTCCCCGGGCACTGCCCCCAGACACTGCTCCCTGGCACTGTCCCCAGGCACTGCCCCCAGACACTGCTCCCTGGCTCTGTCCCAGGTACTGCCCCCTGCACTGACCCCAGGCACTGCCCCTGATACTGTCCTCAGGCACTGCCCCAGGTACTGCCCACAGATACTGCTCCCAGGCACTTGTCCCCAAGCCCTGCCCCCAGACACTGCTCCCTGGCATGGTCCCAGGTACTGCCCCCTGGCACTCTCCTCAGGCACTGCCCCCTGGCACTGTCCTCAGTCACTGTCCCGGGCACTGCCCCCAGACACTGCTCCCTGGCACTGTCCCCAGGCACTGCCCCCAGACACTGCTCCCTGGCACTGTCCCAGGTACTGCCCCCTGCACTGTCCTCAGGCACTGCCCCCTGGCACTGTCCTCAGGCACTGCCCTCAGACACTGTCCTCAGGCACTGTCCCTGGGCACTCCCCCCAGACACTGCTCCCTGGCACTGTCCCCAGACACTGCCCCCAGTCACTGCTCCCTGGCACTGTCCCAGGTACTGCCCCCTGGCACTGTCCTCAGGCACTGCCCCCTGGCACTGTCCTCAGGCACTATCCCCAGACACTGCCCCTGGCACTGTCCCCAGGCACTGTCCCAGGCACTGCCCCCTGGCACTGTCCTCAGGCACTGCCCCCTGGCACTGTCCTCAGGCACTATCCCCAGACACTGCCCCTGGCACTGTCCCCAGGCACTGTCCCTGGTACCGTCCTCAGGCACTGCCCCCTGGCACTGTCCCCGACACTGCTCCCTGGCACTTGTCCCCAGGCACTGCCCCAGGTACTGTCCTCAGGCACTGCCCCCTGGCACTGTCCTCAGGCACTGGCCCAGGTACTGCCCCCAGACACTGCTCCCTGGCACTGTCCTCAGGCACTGCCCCCTGGCACTGTCCTCAGGCACTGCCCCCGGCACTGTCCTCAGGCACTATCCCCAGACACTGCCCCTGGCACTGTCCCCAGGCACTGCCCCCTGGCACTGTCCCAGGTACTGCCCCCTGGCACTGTCCTCAGGCACTGCCCCCTGGCACTGTCCTCAGGCACTGCCCCCAGACACTGTCCTCAGACACTGTCCCTGGGCACTCCCCCCAGACACTGCTCCCTGGCACTGTCCCCAGACACTGCCCCCAGTCACTGCTCCCTGGCACTGTCCCAGGTACTGCCCCCTGGCACTGTCCTCAGGCACTGCCCCCGGCACTGTCCTCAGGCACTATCCCCAGACACTGCCCCTGGCACTGTCCCCAGGCACTGCCCCCTGGCACTGTCCCAGGTACTGCCCCCTGGCACTGTCCTCAGGCACTGCCCCCTGGCACTGTCCTCAGGCACTCCCCCAGACACTGCTCCCTGGCACTGTCCCCAGACACTGCCCCCAGTCACTGCTCCCTGGCACTGTCCCAGGTACTGCCCCCTGGCACTGTCCTCAGGCACTGCCCCCTGGCACTGTCCTCAGGCACTATCCCCAGACACTGCCCCTGACACTGTCCCCAGGCACTGCCCCCTGGCACTGTCCCAGGTACTGCCCCCTGGCACTGTCCTCAGGCACTGCCCCCTGGCACTGTCCTCAGGCACTATCCCCAGACACTGCCCCTGGCACTGTCCCCAGGCACTGTCCCCTGGTACTGTCCTCAGGCACTGCCCCCAGGTACTGCCCCTAGGCACTGTCTTCAGGCACTGCCCCCCGGCACAGTCCTCAGGCACTGCCCACAGGCACTGTCCTCATGCACTATCCCCAGACACTGCCCCTGGCACTGTCCCCAGGCACTGTCCCCAGGCACTGCCCACTGGCACAGTCCTCAGGCACTGCCCACAGGCACTGTCCTCATGCACTATCCCCAGACACTGCCCCTGGCACTGTCCCCAGGCACTGTCCCCAGGCACTGCCCACTGGCACTGTCCTCAGGCACTGCCACTTGGCAGTGTCCCCTGGCATTGACTTCAGGCACTGCCCCCTGGCACTGCCCTTTGGTACTGTCCTCAGGCACTGCACCCTGGTACTGTCCTCAGGCACTGCCCCAGGCACTGCAGTTCCAGAGGGAAGTGCGGGGAGAATGGGGGGCCTCCAATGGGGGGGGGGGGTATTCCTTGGGGGGGGTGCGCGTGGTAGGGGTTCCCTCGGAAGGGACGTGTACATGGGGGAGCTACCCGTGTCCGTTGGGGGGGGGGTGGGGGACCACTCTCTTAGTTTAATTTTGTTTGGATCGAAGGGCGCTCGGGTCTCTTGATGTCCGAAGTTCCTGGTGGGCATGTTCAATCAGAGCCCATCCCATCAGGGTGACATCCTGGGACCCACACCCAGGATTTCTCTTGACCAAGTTTTTAAAATATGGCGGGAAAAGCTGGGCTATAAAAAAACTGAAAATTCCGCCCAATCTGCTTGACAAACTGTTTAGGACGTATCAGACAAGGTAGATGGAGAAATGCAGTGGATGTGGTTAACATGGACTTCTGGAAATCCTTTGACAAAGTACCACATTGGAGATTAATAGATTAACAATTATTCTTTTCATTGTTGTTTCTAGATTCAGATGAAGTATTTTCTACTGATGAAATCCTCTCGTCGCTGTCAGTGTCAGAGGGAGTGAATGTGACTTTACCCTGCCTGTTTGAGAATAAAATATCCCGGCCCTTCACTTTGTTTTGGATCACATCTGGAAAAATTAACCAGTGTCTGCACTCTGTTCATATTGAGGGTTATAAAGCACATTCTAACACACAATGCTGTGTGGATAGAGAGTTGTCACAAAGAATCTCTACCCAAGGCTCACACAGTCCTACAAATGCAAGCCAGACTCACAACCTTACTATTCACTCGGTCACGGTGATGGACACTGAGAGGTATCTCTGTGTTGTACACGCTCAGGTCTCAGGGAAACCTGTCTGGAAGATTGCAGCAAACATCTCCCTCACTGTGACACAAAATTCAGAATCCCCAGAGACTCACACCTCAACATCTGGAATATCCTCAGTGACCAGCAGTGGAACTCATACAAATAGTGACGGTAAGTCAGACAATGGACAATATGATGTGAATCATTTAATATCAAAAATTCCAGCTGAGGGTGTCTGTACCCGTTGTAAACTGGCTCAATTTCCATCCTTTGCCATTTATCATTCCAGATTCTACCTGGAATGTTAGTTCCTCAGACCAGGTAACCTTGGGCGAAATTCTCCCCCAACGGCGGGATGCCCGCCGACTGGCGCCAAAGCCGGCGCAAATCAGACGGGCATCGCGCCGGCAAAAAGGTGCGGAAGTCTCCGCATCTTTGGCGGCCTAGCCCCAACATTGAGGGGCTAGGCCGACACCGGAGGGATTTCCGCCCCGCCAGCTGGCGGAAATGGCGTTTGTTGCCCCGCCAGCTGGCGCGGAAATGCGGCGCATGCGCGGGAGCGTCAGCGGCCGCTGTCAGCTTCCCAGCGCATGCGCGGGAGCGTCAGTGGCCGCTGTCAGTTTCCCGCGCATGCGCAGTGGGGAGAGTCACTTCCGCCTCCGCCATGGTGGAGGCCGTGGCGTAGGCGGAAGGGAAAGAGTGCCCCCACGGCACAGGCCCGCCCGTGGATCGGTGGGCCCCGATCGCGGGCCAGGCCACCGTGGGGGCACCCCCCGGGGTCAGATCGCCCCGCGCCCCCCCCCAGGACCCCGGTGCCCGCCCACGCCGCCTGGTCCCGCCGGTAAATACCAGGTTTGATTTACGCCGGCGGGACAGGCAATTCCTGGACGGGACTTCGGCCCATCCGGGCCGGAGAATCCAGCGGGGGGTCCCGCCAACCGGCGCGGCCGGATTCCCGCCCCCGCCCAATCTCCGGTAGCGGAGACTTCGGCGGGGGCGGGGGCGGGATTCACGGCGGCCAACGGCCATTCTCCGACCCGGCGGGGGGGTCGGAGAATGACGCCCCTTGTCTGTAATCTGGAGTAGTGTATCCTCAGACACCCTCAACTCAACACTTGAAATATCTCCAGTGACCAGCAATGTAACTCCTCTCAATAGTAAAAGTAAGAAGACAATCCGCGATATGAATTATTTAATGTCAGTAACTCCAGCTGAGAAATTCTGGGTCTGTTTGTACAGTTATTATTATAGTTTGTACCCATTGTAAATTGGTTCAATTTCCTCCCTTTGCCATTTACTGTTCCAGATTCTAACCAGAAAGTTAGGTCGCCAGTGTAATAAGCCTGACGTATAATACAGGATTGCACAACCTGAATCTAATGTTGCTTCTCCTCTGCAGAGCTAAACAGTAAAAATAAACCTGTGATCATCGCCATAGTGTGCGTGGTTGCACTGATTTGCATTGTTGGGGTAATTTGCATAATCAGAAGGAAACGACAAATGGGCAAAGGTAAGTCAGAGTTATAAAATGTTGAATTTAAATCTAGAAAATTGTATTTAATGCAGACTCCTTACAAAGATTTTTAACTTTGTCTTTCCAATCTTGTTACATTTGTGAAGGATCCTCGGCACCCGGACAGAGGTAGGCAGGGTTTTCACTCAGTTTTTGGACATTTCTGCATTGTCCTGTCCATTTAATGAAATATTTACAAATCTGTTTTTTAATAACTGTAGGGACGGTGATGTGCAACTGACACAGGAAGACGAATGTAAGTGACCAGAGTTACTGCCCAACATTACCGAGCCTATCATTTTGAGAGTTGAAACTGACAGCAGACCTTGCGTTGCAATCCTTCCTTCTAGGTTTACCATACTCTGTGATTCCCAGGAAGGAACAGACAGATGAAAATGAACATGTTGCGTACGCAGTGACCAGTGTTCCAACGGCACTGAGCCAGCCAAGGCCTGGAGAAGGACAGGGCACCCACTCTACCTCTGCCTCCACAGAGCATGTGTACTGTTTGATCAAAGAATCAGCAGTTAAAAGGTAAACAAGGGGCGGGATAATTGGCGATCAGGCGGAGAATCCCTTTTTAAGACTGAATCTGGGGCGGCGCCTGTTTCGGATGCTCTGTCCCAATCTAAAACATCATCATCGGGGAGTACGCCGCAAGCAGCTGGGACGACCTCAGGTTGTTACCTGTAAGCCCTCCCCCGATGGTCCGCCCCCGATGGGCGGCTGAGTTCCCGGCGGTGTGGGACACGTGTGCTCTCAGTTTCTGGGAACCTCGTGTGGCGGCTGCGGACTGTGTCTGTTGCGGGGGGGTGGGGGGGGGGGGGGGGTGCTGCTGGCCAGGGGAGCTTTGGCAAGAGATGGGGCTACTGGTTGGGGGATGGTCCAGGGTGGCGAGGTAGGGTCCAGAGGGGCACTATCTGGCAGGTCGGGTCCACGCATGGCCAGCGCCATGTTGTACGCCGTGCTTGGCGTGGGAGTCGGGAGTTCTACCAGGCACAGCTGCTAGCCCCTTACCGGTCCTGGAAACGGTGAGGGTTCGGCACCAATTTTGGCATGGTAAAACACCACCATTCCCACACCAGCGTCGGCACATAGCCGCAGAATCGGAGAATGCAGCCCAGGGTGTCAGACATCAGCTCCAGGAACATTCAGCACTGACAACAGTGATCTTTAGGGGAGAATGGAGGATTAGAGAATGGTTAATACAGTGAAGGATTCCATGCTGATCAATGGCTGTTCTCCACTTTGACCAGCCTTATAAGCTCTCACCCTCTGAATTGGAAGATTTCATTGACTTTACGTTAATTTCCACCCTTCTCTCACCTTCACTTAATCCATCTCTGACTCTTTGCTTCCCTTCCTTGACTTTGCGGCCTCCATTTGTGGGATACCAATACTATAAACACACTGACTTGCATCACTACCTTGACTTCACTTTCTCCCACCTTACTTCATGTGAAGACTCCAGTTCATTTTTCCAATTTCTCCATCTCTTTCGCATCTTTGTAGACAATGTAACCTTCTTTGTTCGCACTTTCAATGTGTCGTCCTTTCCCCTCGGCTGAGGATTCCCCATTATCTCCTCCATTCTCACCATCCAAGGCCCCAAACATTCACTCCAAGTGGAACAGTAATCTACTTGTACTTTTTACAATGTAGCCAGCATATTATATTTGCTGCTCATTGTGTGGCCTCCTCTACATTGGGGAACACCAAATGCAGACTGGGTGACCATTTTGCAGAACGCCTCAATTCAGTCTGTAAGAGTGAGCCCGACCTCCCAGTTACTTGTCGTTTTAATTCTCCACCTTGCCCTGACCTCCCTGGCCTTGGCCTGCTGCAATGTTCCAATGAAGCTCAAGGCAAGCTCGAGGAGCAGCACCTCGGGCGAAATTCTCCGGTATCGGCGCGATGTCCGCCGATCGGCGCCAAAAACGGTGCAAATCAGTCGGACATCACGCCGCCCCAAAAGTGCGGAATCCTCCGCATCTTGGGGGGCCGAGCCCTAACCTTGAGGGGCTTGGCCCGCGCCGGACTGACTTCCGCCCCGCCAGCTGGCGGAAGTGCCCCGCCAGCTGGCAGAAGTGCCCCGCCAGCTGGCGCAGAAATGACATTGCCGGGTGGCGCATTCGCGGGAGCGTTAGCGGCCGCTCACGGCATCCCCGCGCATGCGCTGTGGAGGGAGTCTCTTCCGCCTCCGCCATGGTGGAGACCGTGGTGAAGGCGGAAGGAAAAGAGTGCCCCCACGGCACAGGCCTGCCCGCGGATCGGTGGGCCACGATCGCGGGCCAGGCCACCCTGGGGGCACACCCCGGGGCCAGATCGCCCCGCGCCCCCCCCAGGACCCCGGAGCCCGCTCGCGCCGCCTTGTCCCGCCGGTAAGAGAGATGGTTTAATCCACGCCGGCGGGACAGGCATCCTAGCAGCGGGACTTCGGGCCGGAGAATCGCGGGGGGGATGGCGCCAACCGGCGCAGCGCGATTCCTGCCCCCGCCGAATCGCCGGTGCCGGAGAATTCGGCAACCAGCGGGGGTGGGATTCACGCCAGCCCCCGGCGATTCTCCGACCCGGCGGGGGGTCGGAGAATCTCGCCCCTCATCTTTCAACTTTATACCCTTCTGGACTCAACAATTAATTCAACAATTTTTGATCATAAACCAGGATTTCCCACCCCAGTTTTCAGGGGGCAGAAATAACAGAGGGGGTGGAGAATGAAGCGGGAGTCCCAAAATAGCTTTTACGCTGGCGGAATTTCCCCACTCAATTGTCCCCATCACTGACACAACGGGAATCCCGACTTTAAAAGTGGGGGTCCCCGTTTACATCTGTTTAAATCTGCAGATCAGGGGCGTCATTCTCCGACCCCCCAGAGGGGAGTCATACCAGGACCTCACGGACCGGGATTGCAGGAGGAGACTCCGGATGAGGCGGGAAACCGTGGCACACATCTGCCACCTGCTGGCTCACCTGTCACCACGTGGCACTGGCGGGGGACACCCTCTCCCCGTGTCCGTCAAGGTTACGGTGGCCCTGAACCTTTATGCAACGGGGTCATTCCAGGCACCGAGTGGGGACCTGTCCGGCATATCGCAGACATCAGTGCATCGGTGCATCCGGGCAGTGACAGATGCCCTATATGCCATAGCGCACCGCTACATCCGCTTCCCTGTGGACCGGGCCAGCCAAGATGCCCGGGCCGTGGGCTTCTATGCCGTGGCCGGGTTCCCCATGGTCCAGGGCGCGATTGATGAGATGCACGTCGCCGTGCGGCCACCTGCAGATAACAGGGCCATGTTCACCAATAGGAAGGGGACCTATTCGATGAACATACAGGTGGTCTGCGACCACCGCATGGTGATCCTGCACGTCTGCGCCCATTACCCAGGCCGTGTACACGACTCATACGTGTTGTCGCGGTCATCCATCCCCGGCATGTACGAGGGACGCCATCCCCGGCTGAGGGGCTGGTTGCTGGGCGACAGGGGCTACCCATTGCGATCGTGGCTGATGACGCCTATACGGAGGCCACGCAATGAGGCGGAGAACCGCTACAATGATGCCCATGTAGCGACAAGGGGAGTGATAGAGAGGTGCTTTGGCGTGCTGAAGATGAGTTTCAGGTGCCTGGACCTCTCTGAGGGCGCCCTCCAGTATCGGTCAGATAGGGTCGGCCGCATCATTGTGGTGTGCTGCGTCCTGCACAACATAGCCCAGCAGAGGAGGGCGGATGGAGGAGCAGCAGGAAGAGGCGCAGTCCTCCCCAGATGAGGGGGATGGGGGTAATGGTCAGGGCAGACGGGATAGACACAGGCGGGTGGCTGTCCACCGTTACCGGCTGGCCCAGCGGGCACGGGACAGACTGATAGCCGCCCGCTTCACTGACTAGATGGGTGTGGGAATCGGGTAGTATGGCCACAGACCACACACCATGGCAACAGCCGACCACCCACACCCCCCACCCATCCACCCACCCAGCACCCTCACCCCCCTCCCCAACCCCACCCACCCCACCCGCATGCACACCACCCCCCCATTGCCGATCCACCTGCGGCACAACGGGCCGGGCTCACACAGTTGCGGGTGGACGCGTGTCTATTGCAGGCCATGGAGGATGATGACAACCCGCCCTGCGGTGAGCTCCTGGCTCCACATCGTTGGACTATGTCTGACCCATGGCCACAGTACCACCATCCACCCGGACCATCCCTGCATGCGGCTGTGACACTGCAGCGCACCGTCCCGTCCTCTGCCCGGGGGATGTTGATGGCGGCCCAGGGGGAAGGCGGCAGACTCACCTGGGGCTGAGGTAAGACCACCCCTCACACACACACTTGCGCTCAACGTACATGACACCCCCGCACGCTTTGGACAGAGCACAAAGGCAGCTTCTGTAGGTGTAACATTGACTTTAATAACCAAACGAGTTCATGCACGTGCCCTTGCCCCTAAAACTCATCTGTGCCCTGCACCCGTGCCAACTTACTCAGTGTCTAATTGTTTGGCCTTACGGGCCCTTTGACTACGTCTACGTGGTTCCCCAGACGGTACAGCAGAACTGGAGGTGGACTCCTGTGATTCCTGCCCTCTGACACTGGATCCCTTTGGCGGCCGTTTCCTGGGGCGTCCTGGCCTAGATGGGCGAGCTGCCAGCCTGCCCTGCCCGTTGCCCACACGATGCACCTGGGACGGAAGGGGGGGAGTCTGAGGTGTCGTGGTGTTCCCGGACCTCCCCTACAGGGGGAGCCGGGACGGACCACACCACCTCCTCCTCCCTCGGGGTGCCCGATGGCCCCCAGGCCTCTACATGGGTGGGGGATGCGAACGGACTGGCCATCCGACGCCCCCCCGGCATCTGGCGCTGCCAGTCCTGGAGGCCCGTGCTGGTATCGACAGGGGTCTGCAGGTTTGCAGCCATGGAGCCCAGAGGGTTGGCAAACCCTATCTGTGACAGTGCGACGCCGGCTCGCACATGGCCACTGGCGCCGATGCCCTCAGCGATGGCCTGCAGAGACTGGGCCATGGCCTGCTGAGACTGGGCCATGGCCTGCTGAGACTGGGCCATGGCCTGCAGAGACTGGGCTATGGCGTTGAGCGCCTCTGCCATCTGGCGCTGGCACTGGCTCATGGTGTCCTGTGAGAGGGCAGCCATTTCCTGGGCCACAGACGCCGCCTGCACGGAAAGCTCCAGGCCTCGCAAAGGTGGCACGCATGACCGGCACCACTCCCAGCTCCTGGACGCGGGTGGACTCCTCCACCTGCGACTGCAGCCGCCGCAAGCCGGCCGTCACCCTCTTCGCTCGTCTCCGGGTCGGTGGTTGCATCGGATCTATGTGTGGGTGTGGTAACTCCAGGAACCCTGGATCCATCTGGGCGGCAGATGTTCGCTTGGGCTGGGCTGCCCTCCGACCGCCCGGCCCCTCTGCTGCTCCTACCTCCACCTGCTGTACCGGGACGGCTGTGTTGTGCGCACCAGTGAGTGTAGCAGACGCCTCATCACTAAAGTGCCCAATCGAGGTGAGTGTTTCTGCGATGGTGGAGGGTGTTGGTGACAGCAGTGGCGTTGTGTCGTGCTCTTCGTCCCACTCTGAGTCCATGGCACTTTGGGGTGGGGGTTCGTCTCCACCCATGCACTCTGAGTCACTGTCCGGTATTTCGTCTTCCTGGGTAGTGGTGTCCTGGGTAGTGGTGTCCTGGCTCGGATGTGACGGGGGCCTGTGGCTGCCCCCCTCGTCGCTGGGTGGTCGTTCCCGCAAGTGACGGGGGTGTCGTCTCCCTGTTGCTCCAGGTCTTTCCGTCTCCCGTGGTGTGCGAGGGGCATCCTGCGGGCGTCGCATGCTGGAGGGTCCGGGTCTCTCCGTCTCCCGTGGCCTCCGAGGGGCCTGTCCGTGGTGTCAGGGCCGCAGCGGTGACGGCCTCTGCCACTTCCCTCCACAGACGCCGGCTGTGGCATGGGGCAACTCTGCGGCCGTGCCCGGGATACAGGGCGTCCCTCCTCTGCTCCACTGCGTCCAGGAGCGCCTCCACATCCCGTGACTCGAACCTCGGGGCTGAGCGGCGGCCAGCCATCCAGTCGGGTGTTCCGGTCGGGTGTTCCGGTCGGGTGGGGGGGAGCAGCACGGCCTTATGAGCCGTCACGCCGTGCGGCGCGTATGACGCTGCACGGCGTGAACCACGTGCGCAAGTGCGGATCCCGTTACGTCGCTGCTAGCCCATTTCGGGCCGGAGACTTTCGACCCATTTTTCCGACGTGACGCAAGTCGGACTTGCCGCCGATAACGGAGAATTTCGCCCCAGGACTTTAGGTCTGATTGTCCCCCCAAGTTGAATTGTCCATTCAACACACAGGAGCCATTGCCAGGGCAGTGCCTGGTGGGGGGTTTTCCGGGGTGGGGGGTTGCATGGGTAATTTCTGTGGGGAAAGTGTTGGGGGGGGGGTTTTGGGGGTGGGAGAGAGGGAATTCTGTGGTGAGTGGATGGGGGGGCATTTGCTGTTGGGGGGGGAATTTTTATTTGTTTTACAAGGGCACCCTGATCTTTTGAAAGCTGAAATTGCTTTCAGAGCTCCCCTTACCAGCGGGACGTCGTGGGTTCCACCCCTTAAATTTGTTTTTTCACAGTGTGTCTAAAATAGGGCAGGAAAAGCCAGCAGCACAGCCGGTGAGCTGCATTCCGCTTCCCACCCAAATTGACACTTTGTCAAAAAATTGAAAAATTTCAGCTATATCCTCTGTCTTCAGTTTGTTTTGTGTCTTTTTTATTTGCAATTTTTTTCCTTGTGTCGTTCTTTGCCATTCACACCTCTTCGAGACACATCTTTTGTTTCTTTGCTTGTCCCATTACTATGGGTTTTGACATTTTGCCCTGAAACCTTTGTCACTTAATCTCCCCTGCCCTTCCCCCTACAATAGAAGTTACCTTTCGTTCTTCTATCCACCCAACCCTCTGCCTCTGTCTTCACTTGTTCAGAACTGATAACATTTCACACTTTCCTCAGTCCTGATGAAGAGTCAGAGACATGGGGTGGCATTCTCTGACCTCCCGCCGGGTTGGAGAATCGCCGGGGGGCGGCGTGAATCCCTCCCCGCCGGCTGCCGAATTCTCCGACGCCGGGGGGGCGCAGGGGGATCCGGCCCTGGGGGGTGACCCCACGGTGGCCTGGCCCGCAATCGGGGCCCACCAATCCGCTGGCGGGCCTGTGCCGTGGAGGCACTCTATTCCTCCACGTCGGCTGCTGTGGTACTCTGAGATGGCCGACGCTGAGATGAACTCCCCCTGCGCATGTGCTGGGATGACGCCAGCACACGCTGGCGCTCCTGTGCGTGTGTCAACTAGCTACGGCCGGCGGAAGCCCTTCGGCGACGGTTGGCGGGGCACAAACCACTCCGGCGTCAGCCTAGCCCCTGAAGGTGCGGAGGATTCCGCACCTTCGGGGTGGCCCAACGTCGGAGTGGTTCACGCCACTCCTTCCCGCCGGAGTGGCCCGCCCCTGAATTGTTAACTCTGGTTCCCTCTCCAGCCAAGTTGCCAGATTTGTTGAGTATTTCCAGCATTTTCTATTTTTATTTCAGACAGATATGTAGAGAGAGAGAGAGACTGAGACAAAGACAGACAGACAGGCTGTCTGAGGGAAGGGAAGGTAGAGAGAGAAAAGGGAGGTAGAGAGAAGTGGAGAGAGCCCATCAGAGAAAGAAACACAAGGAAGAAAAAACAACCAAGACGGGGATTTTCTGCTCCCGTTCAAAGTCAATCGATCTTTTGCAGGTCTGTCAAATTTTCCACCATGCCTGTGATGTTTCCAACCTTGGTTGGGCCAGAAAACACTGACCAGGTTGGAATGTCCCGTATTTTGGCCTTTCACCTGTATCCTGGTGGTTCGGGCCTTCCAGGGAAGTAGTTTGTCCCCAATTTCTTTTCTCGCTGGTTGTTTCTGCACATGCGTTTGGCCTGGCATGCATTTTGTTTTGAGTCCTGGGACCACCTGCAACTTGAATGGATGGGCTGGTAGCGTGTAGTTTGCCCTACCCCACCCCTCTGCTCTTACAGGCCTACATGCACCTCCCGCCGACCCCCCCCCCCCTTCCCTTGCAATGACAGTTGGTCACTTTGGCCAGAGAGTCAGCGAGAGAGACACAGGAAGACAAGTAGAGAATTAGACAGACAGAGATGTTCAGAGTGGCAATGAGAGAGAGGAGCAATGTGAATGAGAGAATTTCAGCCTGGGCTGGGTTCGAATCCAGACCTTGCGGAGAAAGTGGCTGAATCAAGTCTCCAATGAGAGCTGTTTAATATTACTTGAATCTTCTGTGACTCAGTTTTCATTTTCTGTTTTCCTAAGTGATGGAGACAAAACTGAAACCCAGGGAGCGAAATGTAAGTAGCTTCAATCTTTCAGTACAATCGAACCTCTAACTGTTCTAAAGTTCCTAAACCTTTATCTCATGGAACTAAACTGTCCGCTGTAATTATTTGCCTCCGATTGCTGGCGAGCCTCATTAAACACGATCTCTCTTAATACCTAGGCAAAGACCAACTGAACCATGGGCGTCAGGTTGAAACCTCTCCAGCCATTGAACTCAACGACCAGTCACCGTTGAAAGAGCAAGATCCCGTTGTGTCATCTGATGACCAGGCTTACTCTTTGATCAGCTACCCTGAGACTGGGAGTGTCGGAAACACGGTGACACAGTCCCACCTGGAGGAAAATGGCCCCAAAAATGGCCCGCTAAAAATGGAAGAAAACCCTATTTATTCTGAAACGGGGGCACCTGAGCTTAATCAACTATAGGAGAAAGGAGAAGTTTAAATTCATAGCGGTGCAAGTTTTTTCACAAACATACAAACATTTTACATTTATGCTCTGAGCTAGATATTGGACACTTTCCCACTGTGGACACCTGAAAGGTGGGGGTTGGGGTTGGGGTGGCGGGGAGGATCATTTGAAGGGGTTGAATTAGTTATTGCTACACTATTTTTCCTGGTGAATAATAGTGCAAAAGAAGTCCAATTTAGGGGACTATAAAATCTCAAGATGCCCGAGAAGGTGAATCCAAAAGAAGTTTAATTCAACATCAAAAATAAAGGCCGCAACGTGACTTGCAATCCCAAGGTCCCAGTCACTACTGCTCTCGCCGGTTCCAGTCCCGGCTGGCTTTTATGAGGCAATCTTTACGAGCCCCAGCTGATGGGCCTCTGCCCAATAGTGGGGGAGCTTGTATTCCATGGGACCCATGGGGAGAAAAATCAGGGGATCCCGGTGAGTCTCGTGAGAGGTATTACAGGGACCAACCCACCATTCCCAAATTGTCAGAAACATGTCTGCACCATATTAATGCTGCTATATTAATGGGTCTCTGGCAGCTGCCTGAGACAGGTGTTAGGCCTCTTTAATATGCTAATAAAGACACCTAATGCTTGTTGCAGGGCCTAAACCAGAGATTAGCTATCTCCGAATGTTGCCCCTGCCCATAAACCCACCTCCTAAACTTACTCTCCATTATGTCTGGGACCCCACAGGATGCTACGAATAATCAGAATAAGCTATGGGTCCAATCCACTGTTCCCTTGAGACCAGCCTAATTGAGTGTGTGCAGTTTGTGCTACACCCGGATCCAAATTCTATGCTCCATCGTCAGCATTGAGCAGGCCCAGGACTGGTGCAGAATGTGACTGGCACAGAGTCAATTTCCTCCACTCAACACCTACTCGGTGCATGGACCTCACAGAAAAGGCCCCAATGTTCCAGTGTGTGACCCTTCGCTTTTCCTGCATCACCTGAACTTGTGATCTTTCTGTGCCAGTTTATGCTGCACCGGTGGTAGTTTCTGCACCTTATCCTTTTACCCTTCGCCCCACGGTACCTGGGCTTAAACGCAGTCCAGAACGTCTAGATGGTAGTCTGCTCTGTCCACTGCTCATAGCATCGTGACATGGAATGAGTTTGCCCCTGGGCAGCCCACGTGGCCTCACAGCTACAGAACTGTGACTCAGGTGACGGAGGCTGTAATGAAGGCTGGTGTGGGAAATGGAAAATCAAACCATTATCACTGGGAAGCTCTTTAAAAGTTTGAATGAACAAGTATTGTTGGAGCCATGCTGAACCTGGGAGTGTGTGGAGATGATTTTATAGATTCCCACTCCTGCTATGAAACTTCACAGGTCGAAAATGGATATCTGGAAAATTTCTTTTTTTTAAATAAAATATTTTATTGAAAATTTTTGGCCAACCATCACAGTACATTGTGTATCCTTTACACAGTAATATCACAATATAAATAACAATGGCCAGTTTGTCTTCTTCTGCTGCTGTCTTCTTCTTTTTCATTCCCTCTATCTTTCTGTGAGGTATTCAACGAATTGTTGCCACCGCCTGGTGAACCCTTGAGCCGATCCCCTTAGGACGAACTTAATCCGTTCCAGCTTTATAAACCCTGCCATGTCATTTATCCAGGTCTCCACACCCGGGGGCTTGGCTTCCTTCCACATCAACAGTATCCTGCGCCAGGCTACTAGGGACGCAAAGGCCAAAACATCAGCCTCTTTCGCCTCCTGCACTCCCGGCTCTTCTGCAACCCCGAATATAGCCAACCCCCAGCTTGGTTCGACCTGGACCCCCACCACCTTCAAAAGCACCTTTGTCACCCCCACCCAAAACCCCTGTAGTGCCGGACATGACCAGAACATGTGGGTGTGATTCGCTGGGCTTCTCGAGCATCTCGCACACCTATCCTCTACTCCAAAAAATTTACTGAGCCGTGCTCCAGTCATATGCGCCCTGTGTAACACCTTAAACTGAATCAGGCTTAGCCTGGCACACGAGGACGATGAGTTTACCCTACTTAGGGCATCAGCCCACAGCCCCTCCTCAATCTCCTCCCCAGCTCTTCTTCCCATTTCCCTTTCAGCTCATCTACGATATCTGGAAATTTGAACGACAATCCAGAATTTGAGCACATAATCTAGGCAGATACTTCAGTGCAGCACCAAGGGAGTGTTGCATTTTGAAGGCACTGTCCTTTGGATAAAATGCTAAAGCCTTGAACCTGCCTGCTCTGTCAGGTGGCTTGAAAAGATCCTATGGCATTACTATCAAGAGCCGCTTTTTATCTGGACGTTATCAGATTGCTGCTTGTGGGAACTTGCTGTGTGCAAACTGGTTGCTGTGTTTCCTGCATTATGATAATGATTATATCCAAACTAATTTGTAAAGGTCTTGGAATGTCCTGAGATCATGAATGGCGCGAGATAGATGGAAGTCTTCCTTCTATTCATCCAAGAATTTCCAGAGGAGGCAAACCACAGGGAACAAGTGTGTTTCCACCGGCTGTAGCATCAAAGCTGTTTGAGACGCAGGACTTTGTGCAGACTGTAATATTGTGGAGCATTCTGTAAATGGTATCAAATCGCAGGCAGCAACTCCTTGGCTTTCACAGATTGTTCTGAGGCTATGTGGCTATCAGCACAAAGAAAAGAGACCGACCCATTCTGAGTTTCCAATCCCACCAACGCAGAGTATGGGATCACACAGTTGAAGAATGCGTCGGTTATTCATTTGGGGCTGAAACTGGTCTTTGCCAATTTTGACTTTGACTGAAATGAAAATTTGGGGCAGGGTGAAGCTGAAGTTTCACACCACTGACGAGGACCAATTCCATCCCAACCCCCACCACGACCCAGGCAGGACTCCAGAACAATGCATTGCTGCTGTGTAATATGCAGAATGTAAACCCATGTGACGGGAAGTAATTGAATAAAGATTGTTTTAAACTGTCAACCAAATGATGAAGTGAGTTATTGAAGCAGGAATTTTATGCCAAGCTAATGGAGTAAATGGAATTACCCCAGTGAGGTCACAGCAATCGGGCTCAAGGCCCCTGAGGAAGAGAAGATCAAACTCAACCAGGTTTCCCAACACGGACAGGTGCACAGGTATTCCATATCCACACATACAACACTCTTCCTCTTGCTGCTTATCCTTCATTCGCCCCAAATTCAAACTCCTGGAACTCCTGACAAGAAAGCTTTGTGAGTGCACCGACACCACACAAAGTACGGAGTTTAAGGAAAAGGTTCACCATCACCTTGTCAAGGGCAACTAGAGGTGGGCAATAAAGACAGCCTTGCCAGCGAGGCTCTCGTCCCAAGAAAATTGTTAAAAAGCTCCAACTATTTCTCGATTGCATTACCATTGTTCTAACTTTCCAGCCTTTGAAGTTGAATCTAACTCTGGAACAATGCATGTTGTTTGGAACATGAACACCACACAACAAGGACTGGAATGAAGGGAATCCACATGAATTTACTGCTAAAGCCTCCTCCATACATCATAGATAATCATCATGGGGTTATGGGGACAGAGTGGAGGTGTCGGCTTAAGTAGGGTGCTCTTTCCAAGGGCCGGTACACTCTCGCTGGGCCGAATGGCCTCCTTCTGCACTATAGATTCTATGATACATAGTGGTCGTAAGTCTGATAATCATTGTGAAATCGTAACGGGTGACTGACAGTGAGGCAATTGCAACAGTCCCGGTTATTTACAGTTACTGGGAGCAGAGATGGGTGAGATTAAGACAGAAATATAAATGGTTTTCGTCTCTTAAGTGGTTTGCCTGCCACTTAATGATTTGCCCCAGATATTTCTAGGCTGCTGGGACATTTTCTTTGGGTGGGTGAACTGTGACCAATTAACCTTGAGTTAGATTTCTACTTAGAGCGTTCAGCGGTCTCCCCTTTTCAATTGTTGCTTGATTCAAGCTTCTGTCATGAAGATCTGCTTTATGGCCTGAAATTTTCACCCATCAGAAGCGCCCACTCGGCAGGCCAAGAAGTGGCTGCAAAGCGCGTTCCCAGTCGTGGTCATCCCTGGAGCGCAATTCCGCATTGGCTGGCCAATTAACGACAATTCAGCGGGAAATCCACTCTGTGGAAGGCTAAGTACTGCCAAGAAGGTCACAAAGAGGGCAGAAATTGCGGAAAGGGACCTCGCAGGGGCGCTGCAGAGCATGTCCTAGTCTCAAGCGGGCATGGCTGAGGCGCTCCAGAACATGTGCCGGCCGCTGAGGACCATGTCCCAGACACAGGTGGTCATTGATGAGGCACTGCAGGGCACAACATGATCGCCGAGGGTATCGTTGAGCGCACCGACTCCATGGTGCAGAAATTGGGGAGCCGCTAAGCTGGCAGAGCCAGATGAAGCAGGGGCATCGAGAGGTCAATCCAGCTGTCCCCCCATCCCAAGGTGAGCCCTGAGGGTCCGAAGGGCCCTGATTGGGAGGAAGGTGTGCTGGAGGCCGACCCGGAGCCTCCCTACGGAGTGACAACAGCGGTCACCAGCTCTCCCGAGACCCCCACTCCTGACAACAGCAAACCTCGGGTCAACGTGCAACATGTGCCACCGCTAAGTGGACAGGCCCCTCCGGCCCCAGGCCTTGCTGATGATGCCCATCAGGGGCATCAAAGGCCTTAGGAGACGGTTCGCAGGAGGCCCCCACCTCCTGGGGAAAAACCTAGATGTAGCGTTGAGCATGGAGGGCGAAGCAGGTCCAGGATCGGGGGGGGGGGGGGGGCGCGGTGAACAGCACCATCGGGGTTCAGGGACAGTTAGGGTCACGAATGTACAATAATTAAACACGTTACATCCGATACATGTGAAGCCTCCGTCACGTTATTCTGCAGGCCGGCCTGCAACCCCTCCCCCAGTTGCCCTCCGCTTTCCCCGGCCCAGCCCCTGGGCTCGCAGCTACTAGACCCCCCACACCCCCTCCTCCCAGGCATACCACGTGCAGGTGATGGGTGTGAACGTGCTGTCAGGCAGACAGACAGGAGTCAGACTGTGGCATAGATTGAGGAGTGCCAGAGCTCAGTTCACAGCGGGTTATCATCAGCATCCTGACTTGTATATTGAGGCGCTGACAGTGCTGACACAGGCTCATCTCCCTGAAGTGATGGAACACAGACCCTGGGAGGGTGGGTCAGGGCGATGCGGGGGGTGCGGTGACTGGTAATGGGTGGGTGGAGGGATGGTCAGGGGGGGGAAGGGCAAGGGTAGTGGGTGGCCAATTGGGTGGAGCACGGGTATGGGGGACAGTGGGTGGAAGGAGAGAGGCATACCCCTGGGCGCTGATCCCTCTCACCCCTCCAGCTCAGGGGCGATGCCCCCAACAATGGCAGCCCACCCTCCCGACCGAGCCCATCTCCCCCGCACCCCCCCCAGTGGCTCCGCCTCCCCCTGTCATGATATACAGACAGGCAGCTAATGAACACAGAGAGCAGGACATGACAAATCAGCAGGCAGGACACTCAGTGGTGGTATATCACTATAAAAGGCACGAGGCACTCACACTCTGCGTCTTCCCACTGATGAACATCTACAGAGTGAGTCAGGGTGTATGTACAGTATCACACCTCCAGCACGTGGCTAAGAGCTAGTCTGGTTCAGTCAGACAGAGTAACCACACTTAGGTTAGCAGAGAGTTGAACTCAGAGAACTGTGCTAACTGCTACTGGTTCAATAAATCAGATTGAACTAACTTCAAGGTCTGGAGTATCTTTTGGTTAAAGCTGCATCCAGTTGCAGCCTGTGTTATCCCAGAGTACATAACACGACACCCCCAAGCAGTGGGGCCGTGGAACCGGTGCCCCCGGGCTGACTTCCCAGTTTGGAAGATGGCTACTCCCCTCCTTGGATCCCCACAGTCGCCATTGTGCTAGCTTCACATGTTTAAATAGGTGTACTAAACGACACCCGCGTGACTGCCGCTTGTTCCCCCACACTGATCCGCAGTATGCAATCTGCGGCTCCATGGTGAAGCTGTTCATTGGCCGGCACAATGTCCGCTTGCCCTCCCAGGAGGGGGAAGTACTGATCGGGAAGTGGTCAGCAGTCTGTGACTAGGGTGGATGCAGCTACTGGACAGTGAGAGGGAAACCAGGCCAGGTTTGTCAGCCAGGAATATCGATCAAATGAAGCCAGTCAAAACGGCTGACACATGTCAAGAAGAAACCTACTCTCTGGAAACCAGAAAGTAAGTGCTGACTTGATGAAGGTCCGGTCCTGGGCGCTATACCGTCTGCTCCTGGTGGCGACGGGTTTGCAATCCGGGGTGAGGTTCGCAAACAGGGAAGGCGGGTCGACCTTAAGGGTCGCGAGGCCGCAGACAGTAAGGGGGGTTATAGGGCCGGCAAATTTAAAGGTCAGGCTTTGTAGGTGGCACTGGAAATCCAGTCCAAGAAGGGTGGCTGCGCAGAGGTGCGGCAGCACGTACAGGCGGAAATTGCGGAATTCCCTGCCTTGGACAGTGAGGTTCGCGAGGCAGAACCCTTTTATCTGCACCGCGTGTGACCCGGAGGCCAGGGAAATCCTTTGTTTGACGGGATAGGTGACCAGAGAACAGCGCCTTACCGTGTCGGGGTGGACGAAACTTTCCGTGCTCCCGGAGTCGATCAGGCACGACGTCACGTGGCCGTTGATGGCGATCGTGGTGGCCTTCGCTAGCGTCCGGGGCCGACTCTGATCCAGGGTAACGGAGGCCAGCTGCAGCAAGGAGTTCTGGTCGGGCAGCGCGTAGTCAGCCGTGCTGGGGGCTTGAGGCCCCATCCAAGATGGCGCCGGCCATGGGTCGCACATGGAGTCCGGGGACGGGGACTCCAAAGATGGCGGCGGCGAGGGACAAAATGGCGGTGCCCATTCCTCCAGCGTGGTTGCCTGGGGGCAAAATGGCCGCGGCTGCGGGTCGCACGCTGCCTGGAGGGACAAAGGCTGCGGTGCGCGTTGGGCTGGTGGGTCTTGGGAAAAGGACTGCGGTGGGCCTTGGACAGCCGGGACCTGAAGGAACGGCCCTTGGACAGCCGGGACCTGGAAGAACGGCTGTTGGTGGTCGCCAGATACCGCGGCCACAGCGCGGGCTAGGCAGACCGTGGCATAGTGGCCTTTCTTGCCGCACCCTTTGCAGGTGACGGTGCGGGCCGGGCAGCGCGCGCGCGGGTGATTTGCCTGGCCGCAGAAGAAGCAGTGTTGGCCGGCAGCGGTATCAGGGCGCCTTGCCGCGCAGGCCTGCGGAGTTAGCTGAGGCCCAGTGTGTCCATTTCGAGGAGCCTTCGACGGATGTGGGGGGAAACCATACCTGCCATGAAAGCGTCTCGAATTAAAAGTTCCGTGTGCTCGTTCCCCGTCACCACTGGGCAGCCGCAGTTTTGGCCCAGCACTATCAGTGCCCGGTAGAAGTCTTTGAGTGTCTCATCTGGGCTCTGCCGTCTCGTTGCCAGCAGGTGACGGGCATAGACCTGGTTCAGTGGACGAATGTAATGTCCTTCCAGCAGCTCCATGGCTTTATCATAGTTCGCCGCCCCTTCGATCAGGGGGTAGATCGCCGGGCTGACCCGCGAGCGTAGGAGGTGTATCTTCTGCTTTTCCGTGGGGGTGTCGGCAGCCGTTTCGAGGTAGCTCTCAAAACACGCCAGCCAATGCTTAAAAATAGCAGCGGAGTTTTCTGCGTGGGGGCTGAGCTGAAGGCACGCCGGCTTGATGCGGAGATCCATCCTGCAAAAGTACTTATCTGATTAAATTGATGCACAATCAATACTCTCGAGACCACGAGGAGTCATATCGATTCAGCTTTAATCAGATAGAACTGTACCCAGCAGCGATGATACAGAAGTGAAGGCTGCTGGGACGGCATTGGTTCTTATACCCTGCCTCTCAGGGCGGGGCTATGTACATTATCCAATGGTAAACCCCTTGGTCTAGCCAATGGTCATTCACCTCTCAGGTACTGCAATACCTGGTATTACCACAAGTGTTGAAGCGCTTTTCGTGAGAATGGAGAGGAAGATGACTTGGATGTTTGGATGGTGCAATGCAGTGGAACCAGTAAGAAATATTGTGACATTGTGTGTGTTAGACAAGTTACTTCATCTCGTCTAAAGTTATAGTTTGCCAAATAAGAACAAGATCGTACATTTACTGTACTTGTTTAAATTTCGAAAGAAATGGGAATATATTTAAATGAAATGAAGTGAAAAAAATGAAATGGAAAACAAAGTTTGTGTGTAAATGTAAGGATGTGCATGTTCAACTGAAATTGTTTTAGTTTTCACTTGGAAAACTTGGAAAAATGAGGTATTGGAAATAAAGTTTCAAAGTAAAAAAACGAATGCTGGCTGCGACCAGCCTTTAAATATAAATGAAGAGTGTTTCCGCGAGAGGCAGCGGCTGAGAGAAGGTCATGCGCCAAGCACAGAGAGGATGTCACTCTCCCTGTACGTCCGCGCTTTGGGCGGAAAGTCATGGAGGAGAGATTCCTCCATTTTGTAGCTGCCAGCAAGCAGCAGGACTGTGTGAAGAACTGAAGATGGATTATTTTGTAATGAGGAAATGAGGGCCAGAGACACAAACCGTCCAGGATCTCACAACTGAATCTGCTGGAGAGAGCTTCCCCGGAGAGTCCACAGCAGGACAAAGCTGTGCTGCTGTGAGCTGTATCCAGAGCTCCAGGGCTTCTGGCGAACAAACAATTAAGAATAAACTGAAATCAGAAACAAAGCAGTGTAAAGATGATGTCTTGAGGTATGGCTTTAATTGTGCCAATGCAAATCAGGCTGCAAAGTTCATGTGTGTTATATGCAGGGAGGTGCTGGCAAATGAAAGTTTAAAACCCTCAAATATTCAAAGGCATTTGAAGACTAAGACAGGTTCGAGGACAAAGTTCTTGATATTTTTCAAAGGATGCAGCAAGAACTTAAATCGTCAGCTGAAGTCCTTCGCAGAAATGTAACATTGAATGACGAAGCAAGTGAGATCATGAGGACCAAACAGGCTCACCTGCCGCTTTAAAGGTAAGTAATAATGGTGGGTCGCAAAGGTCGGCCGGCATGAGTCGCTAAGGTCGGCAGGCATGGGTCGCTAAGGTCGGCCGGCATGGGTCGCTAAGGTCGGCAGGCATGGGTCGCTAAGGTCGGCAGGCATGAGTCGCTAAGGTCGGCCGGCATGGGTCGCTAAGGTCGGCCGGCATGAGTCGCTAAGGTCGGCCAGCATGAGTCGCTAAGGTCGGCCGGCATGGGTCGCTAAGGTCGGCAGGCATGAGTCGCTAAGGTCGGCCGGCATGGGTCGCTAAGGTCGGCCGGCATGAGTCGCTAAGGTCGGCCGGCATGGGTCGCTAAGGTCGGCCGGCATGGGTCGCTAAGGTCGGCCGGCATGGGTCGCTAAGGTAGGCCGGCATGAGTCGCTAAGGTCGGCAGGCATGGGTCGCTAAGGTCGGCCGGCATGGGTCGCTAAGGTCGGCTGGCATTGGTCGCTAAGGTCAGCAGGCATGAGTTGCTAAGGTCGGCAGGCATGAATCGCTAAGGTCGGCGGGCATGGGTCGCTAAGGTCGGCCAGCATGAGTCGCTAAGGTCGGCAGGCATGGGTCGCTAAGGTCGGCCAGCATGAGTCGCTAAGGTCAGCAGGCATGGGTCGCTAAGGTTGGCTGGCATGGGTTGCTAAGGTCGGCATGTATGGGTCGCTAAGGTCGGCAGGCATGGGTCGCTAAGGTCGGCTGGCATGGGTTGCGAACGTTGGCCTGAGTGGGTCCCAAAGGTCCGTCGGTTGGTAAAAGTGAAAGAACGTTTGAACAACACTGCGAAATGGAGTCCTTCCCATTAATGGGATGGAGATTGGTCTTAATCGGTGATTATTGGTTTCTCACCACGCCGCAGCGGGATCTGGATCTCGCCAACGGGAACAGGCCAGTTAGATCAGAAACCAATCGCCGCCCAGCGTGGTTCCCATTTTGGCCTCTCCCGCTATCTAACCGGCTCACTCGTATTCACACCCGGCGCATTGCGGCTGGTAGGTCATGCCCTATATCTTCATTCCTTCACTGTGGCAATCCCCAGGATCGCCCTCCCTAACAGCATTGTGGGAGTACCCACACCACATGGACACCGCGGGGCAGGAAGAATATTCTCTATCAATTTCTCCACGACAACTAGTGATGGGCAACAAATAGCAAATTGCCAGTAACACAAATGAACTGAAGAGCAATCACAAAATTATATTGAACATGCTGCAAATTCAGACTCTACTGAAGCTACGTTAAGATACTGGAACAAGGCATTTGAGCTAAGACTGGTGAAAATAAATTTGAACACTGGTGTTGGGAAGAATTTTAAAAAACTTCTTTAAATTTTAAAGCAGCACGGTAGCATTGTGGATAGCACAATTGCTTCACAGCTCCAGCATCCCAGGTTCGATTCCGGCTTGGGTCACTGTCTGTGCGGAGTCTGCACATCCTCTCCGTGTGTGCGTGGGTTTCCTCCGGGTGCTCCGGTTTCCTCCCACAGTCCAAAGATGTGCAGGTTAGGTGGATTGGCCGTGATAAATTGCCCTTAGTGTCCAAAATTGCCCTTAGTGTTGGGTGGAGTTACCGTGTTGTGGGGATGGGGTGGAGGTGTTGACCTTGGGTGGGGTGCTCTTTCCAAGAGCCGGTGCAGACTCGATGGGCCGAATGGCCTCCTTCTGCACTGTAAATTCTATGAAATTCTGTGAAATTTAGAGTGCCCAATTATTTTTTTCCAATTAAGGGGCAATTTAGCGTGGCCAATCAACCTACCCTGCGCATCTTTGGGTTGTGGGGGCGAAACCCACGCAAACACAGGGAGAATGAGCAAACTCCACATGGACAGTGACCCAGAACCTGGGCCCACGGCGCAGTGAGGCAGCAGTGCTAACCCACTGCGCCACTGTGCTGCCCGAGAAGAATGGTTTGACATAAAGACTGACAACCAAGTGGACGGCTGTTGCTGGTAAGGTCATGGGGAGGCAGACCTTCAATTTATTTTAGATCCAGTCGGGCGGCATCATAGAGGAGTGACATTCTCACCTGTGTGAAACGTGAGTTTGTGACCCAACATTCAACCTGTGTTACATCTTAATCCTCTGTGAGAGTGGGCGGAGGGGCTGATGCAGTGTTACCGTTGAGTGTCCAGATAGTTAGTATCTGCATCACGGCGTGGGGGTGGGGGGGGGGGTCTGCCCCGGTGTTACTCACTATCACTGCGATGCACAGAAACACACTCAGAACGTACACTTGGTACTTCACAGCCTCCCACACCGTTTGTCATCTCTCTGGTTGGAAGGGTGAACAAAAATCTCAACTTCTGTCCTAATACCTTTGACGCAACGTCAGGTCACACATTTCATCTGAGTTGAGCAAACAGGAAGTCCAACTTCTCCTCTTTCTCACAGATCAGGGTGAGGGCGAAACCACCACTCACGTGGTAGAAAATAATCCGTTTTGACCAATATTCGTTATTCCCCATGTTGCTGTTTTTTACTTCTTCGTGGAGCAAAGACGGTGTGGAATTTGAAATGGCTCTCGAGACTTTGTTTCTGGGTCTTTTTCTCCTGTTCCAACATGTTGCAGGTAAGGACGAATAGTCTCCATTAATCTTCAACATATTCCTCATCTGGACAAAAAGGATATAAATCATTGCTGTTCTTGTGTAGATGTTTAACACAGTCGAAACACGGTCTTTGCTGTGTTACTTTATCATGGTGCGATCATGGACCATCAGTTTGATTCAGAGAGTGAGGAGAGACAAGGAGCAATTCTTTACACAGAGAGTGGGGCCAATGGAATACTTTGACAAGCATTGGTTGAAGCAGAGATCATTCATCTTTTAACTGAGAATTAGATAAGTATTTGAGGTTGTGAAAGATACAGGACTGTGGGAAGAGTGAGTTGGCCAGTTAGTTCTGGCAAAGAACCACAATTAAATATAATACTTATAGAAGTGGATGGTTCAGTATTATTGAATCCAAATTTTCATCACTCTCTGCCACGTTTTATACATCCCCTTCACCCTGCTCTTGGAAGCCAGTTTGATGTGAAAGGTAACCTTGCCATCGTCCCAGATGACCATAGGCTGCTTTTCCCTTTGAGGGGCAAAGAGCTGACTGGTGGTGACCTAAACTGAGGGTCACCACACCTCAGGCGAGGGGCAAGGTCGAGCTTCATGAATAACCTCAGCCTGTACAGGAATTGAAGTGCACTTTAGCCTTGCTCTGCATCACAAACCAGCTGTCCAGCCAACTGAGCTAAACAGCTTCATGTCGATGGTCAGTGGTTCTGTCCTCTCCCTGCAGGATCCACCTTTCTCTGTTCCTTCACTGTCACTGGGTCAAAGTTGTGGCAATCCCACTGAGACAGCACTGTGGCCCACTACCATCTTCTCAAGGGCAGTTAGGGATGGGCAATAAATGTTGCCCAAGCCAGTGATGTCACATCCTGTCAATTAATAAAAATAAAAATTTAGAGAGGATGATGATCGAAGTTGCACTATTATTATTTACCTTTAGGAAACATTCAGTTTATTGCTCTGCGTTTGCAAATATTGATAGATTGCAAAGATTTATGAATGGAACAGCAACAAACTGACCCAGTACCAGCTGATTGTGTGGTGTAACAAAAATCACAATTTTACATTCACTGTGCGAGGCTTTGAGATTGAATTATCTTTCTGTGTGGAGTGTTATTTATTTCCATCCGATTCTGTCCTTTTCCCTGCAGGATCCACCTATCTCTTCTCCCGAGGGTCAGGAGATGTCACCATTCTGCAATGCCCCGGTGCTGGGTCTGTAAATACCTTGTGCACAATGAGTAATTTCAGTGCTGAAACAGCAACTCAGGAAAGATGTGCGAAAGGTAAAAGTCATTGTGACAATATCGGTCCTGAGAACAAGACTAGGAAACAGAATCGGCTGTGTCAGAAATGCAAATTAACTGGAGATAAGGCATTCGCTGTGAAGCCAGATCGCTCAATGGTATTTACCTGCGCGGTTCAAGATTCCAGCCGAAGAGCAAAAGGATCAAAATGTCCATCCTGGACCGACCTGACACGGGAGGGATGTGAAAACCACGACCTGTTCTTTGTGATAACCCTGAGCGGTATGTGCACAGGAGAGATCAGGGGAATTATTACAGGCTCATTGGAGAGATTTAAACTGAGATATTGGGGTTGGTGGGGGGGGGGGGGGGGGCATTAGGACAGGTCGCGAGCATTCGGGACAATTTTAGATTCTTTACTGAGATGAGATTATCAAGTGTGTAAATAAATAATAGAACGTGAGGCGCAACCAACACAGATTCCAAAGAGGGTGGCCGGCATTTTCTGCCCCTGTTTTTAACAGGCGGGAATGGCGGCGGGAGCGGAGAATCCATCAAGGGGCGGGATTCTCCGAACCCCCCCGCCGGGCCGGAGAATCGCCGGGGGTGGGAATCGCGCCGTGCCGGTAGGCAGCCGCTGGCAGCGGCCCCCCGGGCGATTTTCCAGGCCCCGCTGAGCCAAGCGGCCGCCCGTTTTCAGCCGGTCCCGCCGGCGTAAATCAAACCAGGTCCGTACCAGCGGTACCTGGCTCTGCGGGCGGCCTGCGGAGTCCTGGGGGGGGGGGGGCGCGGGAGGATCTGGCCCCGGGGGTTGCCCCCACGGTGGCCTGGCCCGCGATCAGGGCCCACCGATCCGCGGGCGTGCTTGTGCCGTGGGGGCACTCTTTCCCTCCACGTCAGCCGCTGTAATGGTCCGCCATTACCGGCGCGGTGAAGAGCCCCCCTGTGCATGCGCTGGGATGTCCCCAGCACGCGCTGGCGCTCCCATGCATGCGCCAACTCGCGATGGCCAGAAGAGGCCCTTCGGCACCAGTTGGCACAGCGCGAACATCGCCGGTGCCGGCCTAGCCCCTGAAGGTGAGGAGGATTCTGCACCTTCTTGGCGGCCCGACGCCAGAGTGGTTCATGCCACTCCTCGGCGCCGGGTAGGGGAGAATCCCGCCCGGGATTCCCCAAATGGCTTTTACACCATCGGGCTTTTGCGTTCCGATTGTCCTGCCACTGGCGCGAATCGTGGCACACCGCCCCGATGCCGACATGCGTGGCACCATTGGCGCTGCCGTGGTTGGTGCGCCGCCGGTTGGGGCCGCTCAATGGGGCCCCCCCAGCCGATTTTCGGCCCAACCGGCTGTCGTGAAAATGGCGAGTCCCGCCGCCGCCACCCCCCGGGGCTCAGCCAGTGGGAACTTGACGTGGAAGGATTGGGGGGGGGGGCGGCCTGTGGGTGGGGGAGGGGGGGCGTCCAACCCCGGGGGGGACCTCCGATCTGGCCTGGCCCACAATCGGGGCCCACTGATCGGCGGGCCGGCCTGTCTGTCTGGGGGCCTCGTTTCCTCCGCGCCGGCCCCTGAAGTCCTGCGCCATGTTGCGTCGGGGTCGGCACGTTGAAGGAAGGCACTGCGCATGCGTGCATAGGCGCCGGTGCCACTGCGCATTCACGGATCCCGCAATGTCCATTTGACGCCGGGATCAGCAGCTGGAGCGGCGTGAACTGCTCCAATGCCTTGCTAGCCCCTTTTGCGAGCCAGAATTAGTCATCGGGTCAGCCTGTTCACGCCGTCGTAAAACGCGACAGCGTTTACGACTGCGTGGACTCTGCCGCGGGATTAGAGAATCTTGCCTAGCATTCCTGTACATTGTAATCTCATTAGCGAGCTTCTCGCTCTATTACTCCCCGCACCCCGCTTACGTGATATCATGTCGGCAGGGTTTGACAAACGGGGATGTGGTGAAGGGAACCGGGGAGTGGAGGAGGGTGGGGGCACAGTTAATACATCCCCAAGGGGGGGGGGGATCCTCCCAGCTGCCTTCTCAAACTGAAACTCAAAAAAGCAGAAGTGAGCTCAGCTCCCCCCCACCCTCTGACATCACTTCAGTAATATGATCAGCTCCATTTCTTAAAGGTACATTGCTTAAACATCCATTTCTTAAAGGTACTCTCACATGACACTGAGAGGACATTGTAAGTATCTTGACAATGCTCCAGGCACTGCCCCATGCACTGCCCCCTGGCACTGCCTCCTGGTACTGCCCCCAGGCATTGCCCCCTGGCACTTTGCGCAGACACTGCCTCCTGGCACTGTGCCCAGACACCGTCACCAGGCATTGCCCCCAGCACTGCCCCCTGGCACTGCAGTTCCAGGGAGGGGTGCGGGTAGGATAGGGGGCTTCTGATGAGGAGCTCTATGGGGAGGGGGATATTCCTGGTTGGGGGGGGGGGCGGTTGCGTGCTTGGTGGGGCTTGCCTAGGGAGGTGCATGTAGGTGGGGGAGCTCCTCATTTCCGGGAGGGACGACACCTCTCTGTAATTTGATTCTGTTTGGATCGAAGGGCGCTCGGGTCTCTTGAAGTTTCAGGTAGTCAGGTTCAATATGAGCCCATCCCGTCAGGCTGACATCCTGGGACCCGCCCCCAGGATTTCTTTTGACCGAGTTTCAAAAAATATGGCGGGGAAAGCTGGCATTGAGTCGGTGGGCTACAAAAAAAAAAGAAAATTCCACCCGATGTGCTTGACAAACTGTTGAGGATGTAACAGACAAGGTAGATGGAGAAATGCAGTGGATGTGGTTAACATGGACTTCTGGAAATCCTTTGACAGTAATAATCTTTTATTGTCACAAATAACACTGCAATTAAGTTACTGTGAAAATCCCCTAGTCGCCACATTCCGGTGCCTGTTCATGTACACAGAGGGAGAATTCAGAATTCTCAGCTGGTACAGGAATTGAACCCGCGCTGCTGGCCTTGTTCTGCATCACAAACCAGCTGTCTAGTGTTATGGGTCCGGGTTTACAGAACCCCAAAGTGTTTCATGGAGTTCAACCGACCCACAATTTTTAATAGATTGCGGTGTGGGAAGCACACGGCGTGCTCTCCAGGTGTGATACAGCAGAAATGGACAAATAGTTTTTAAAACAAAACAATGTTTATTCTATGAACTCAAGTTAACCTTTTAAAAACAAACATTGAATATCTTCACACCCATTACTTCAAAGATAACCCCAAAAGACTACAACACTAAATAATCCTTCAAACTGTTCCTTTAAACATCCAAAAGACTTCAAACCTTCAAAAACAGACATTAGGTTACATTCAATATTTTTATAGTCTTTGGATTTCAGAAATCAACAGACCAGCTCTGTGCATCTTCCTGCAGCTCTCAGCAAAACACACAGACACTCCCAGCTGCCTTCTCAAACTGAAACTCAAAAAAGCAGAAGTGAGCTCAGCTCCCCCACCCTCTGACATCACTTCAGTAATATGATCAGCTCCATTTCTTAAAGGTACATTGCTTAAACATTCATTTCTTAAAGGTACTCTCACATGACTTTAGCCCACTGAGCTAAACCAGCCCCTAAAGTGCCACGTTGGAGATTATTCGAGTAACAATTATTCTTTTCAATGTTGTTTTTAGATTCAGATGAAGTATTTTCTACTGATGAAAACCCCTCGTCGCTGTCAGTGTCAGAGGGAGTGAATGTGACTTTACCCTGCCTGTTTGAGAATAAGAAATCCCAGCCCTTCACTTTGTTTTGGATCACACCTGGAAAAATTAACCAGTGTCTGCACTCTGTTCATATTGAGGATTATAAAGCACATTCTAACACACGATGCTGTGTGGATAGAGAGTTGTCACAAAGAATATCTACCCAAAGCTCACACAGTCCCACAAATGCAAACCAGACTCACAACCTTACTATTCACTCGGTCACGGTGATGGACACTGGGAGGTATCTCTGTGTTGTACACGCTCAGGTCTCAGGGAAACCTGTCTGGAAGATTGCAGCAAACATCTCCCTCACTGTGACACAAACTACAGAATCCCCAGAGACTCACACCTCAACATCTGGAATATCCTCAGTGACCAGCAGTGGAACTCATACAAATAGTGACGGTAAGTCAGACAATGGACAATATGATGTGAATCATTTAATATCAAAAATTCCAGCTGAGGGTGTCTGTACCCGTTGTAAACTGGCTCAATTTCCATCCTTTGCCATTTATCATTCCAGATTCTACCTGGAATGTTAGTTCCTCAGACCAGGTAACCTTGTCTGCAATCTGGAGTAGTGTATCCTCAGACACCCTCAACTCAACACTTGAAATATCTCCAGTGACCAGCAATGTAACTCCTCTCAATAGTAAAAGTAAGAAGACAATCCGCGATATGAATTATTTAATGTCAGTAACTCCAGCTGAGAAATTCTGGGTCTGTTTGTACAGTTATTATTATAGTTTGTACCCATTGTAAATTGGTTCAATTTCCTCCCTTTGCCATTTACTATTCCAGATTCTAACCAGAAAGTTAGGTCGCCAGTGTAATAAGCCTGACGTATAATACAGGATTGCACAACCTGAATCTAATGTTGCTTCTCCTCTGCAGAGTCAAACAGTAAAAATAAACCTGTGATCATCGCCATAGTGTGCGTGGTTGCACTGATTTGCATTGTTGGGGTAATTTGCATAATCAGAAGGAAACGACAAATGGGCAAAGGTAAGTCAGAGTTATAAAATGTTGAATTTAAATCTAGAAAATTGTATTTAATGCAGACTCCTTACAAAGATTTTTAACTTTGTCTTTCCAATCTTGCTACATTTGTGAAGGATCCTCGGCACCCGGACAGAGGTAGGCAGGGTTTTCACTCAGTTTTTGGACATTTCTGCATTGTCCTGTCCATTTAATGAAATATTTACAAATCTGTTTTTTAATAACTGTAGGGACGGTGATGTGCAACTGACACAGGAAGACGAATGTAAGTGACCAGAGTTACTGCCCAACATTACCGAGCCTATCAATTTGAGAGTTGAAAATGACAGCAGACCTTGCGTTGCAATCCTTCCTTCTAGGTTTACCATACTCTGTGTTTCCCAGGAAGGAACAGACAGATGAAAATGAACATGTTGCGTACGCAGTGACCAGTGTTCCAACGGCACTGAGCCAGCCAAGGCCTGGAGAAGGACAGGGCACCTACACTACCTCTGCCGCCACAGAGCATGTGTACTGTTTGATCGATGAATCAGCAGTTAAAAGGTAAACAGGGTGTCAGACGTCAGCTCCAGGAACATTCAGCACTGACAACAGTGACCTTTAGGGGGGAATGGAGGATTAGAGAATGGTTAATACAGTGAAGGATTCCATGCTGATCAATGGCTGTTCTCCACTTTGACCAGCCTTATAAGCTCTCACCCTCTGAATTGGAAGATTTCATTGACTTTACATTAATTTCCACCCTTCTCTCACCTTCACTTCATCCATCTCTGACTCTTTGCTTCCCTTCCTTAACTTTGCGGCCTCCATTTCTGGGATACCAATACTATAAACACACTGACTTGCATCACTACCTTGACTACACTTTCTCCCACCTCCAGTTCATTTTTCCAATTTCTCCATCTCTTTCGCATCTTTGTGGACAATGTAACCTTCTTTGTTCGCACTTTCGATATGTCTTCCTTTCCCCTCGGCTGAGGATTCCCCATTATCTCCTCCATTCTCACCATCCAAGGCCCCAAACATTCACTCCAAGTGGAACAGCAATCTACTTGTACTTTTTACAATGTAGCCAGCATATTGTATTTGCTGCTCATTGTGTGGCCTCCTCTACATTGGGGAACACCAAATGCAGACTGGGTGACCATTTTGCAGAACGCCTCAATTCAGTCTGTAAGAGTGAGCCCGACCTCCCAGTTACTTGTCGTTTTAATTCTCCACCTTGCCCTGACCTCCCTGTCCTTGGCCTGCTGCAATGTTCCAATGAAGCTCAAGGCAAGCTCGAGGAACAGCACCTCATCTTTCAACTTTATAGCCTTCTGGACTCAACAATTAAGTCAACAATTTTAGATCATAGACCAGGATTTCCCACCCCAGTTTTGAGGGGGCAGGAACAACAGAAGGGGTGGAGAATGAAGCTGGAGTCCCAAAATGGCTTTTACGCGGGCGGAATTTCCCCACTCGATTGTCCCCATCACTGACAAAACGGGAATCCCGACTTTAAAAGTGAGGGCCGGTATTCCCCGAGCCTCCGCGCCGCAATCGCACTCGGCGTGGGAGCGGAGAATGGGTGTCAGACCCGCGATCGGGTCCGACGCCGCTCCCGCGATTCTCCGGGGACCGAAGAATCGGCGCCAATCGCGCACGCAGCGCCGGTCGGGGGCCATTGAAAGAGGCCCCCGCGGCGATTCTCTGCCGACAACTGGCCGAGTTCCCGTCGCCGTGGTTCACTCATGGTTCCACCCGACGGGAACCAGGAGCGGCGGCTGCGGACCCAGTCCGTGGCCACCCTGGTGGGCGGCGGGGGATCCGTCACCAGAGGGGGCCTCCAGGACGGCCAGGATCGCGATCGGGGGCCACCGATCAGCGGGCGAGTGCGATCTCGAGGAGGGGGGGCTATATTGGCGGGGCCGGCCTGCGGTGTGGGTTCTCTATGTTGCATGGGGGCGCCGTCGCAGGCGACCACCGCGTGCAAGCGCAGACCTGCGGCTGGAAGTGCAGGGCCCCATATCGGCAGCCGGAGCTGCGAGGGGCACTCCGGGCCCGGCAAGCCCCCTGCAAAATGGAGAATCACTCTAGACTTTCTCCAGGAAAGTCCAGAGTGATTCGCACCCGTTTTCTCACGGGCGTGGGGACAGGGCCCCATTATCAGAGAATTCCACTCGGGGTTTCCCATTTATTTCTGTTTAAATCTGCAGATCAGGGCTTTAGGCCTGATTGTCCCCACATGATATTGATAATGGGGCTGTGTCCCCACACCCGCGAGAAAATGGGTGCGAATCACTCGGGACTTTCCTGGAGATAGTCAAGAGTGATTCTCCATATTGCAGGGTCCTAGCAGGGCCCCGGAGTGCCCCTCGAAGCTCCGGCTGTCGATACAGGACCCTGCGGGAGACAGAGCGAGAGACAGACAGAGAGGCAAGTGAGGGAAGAGGAGAGAGAGAGAGGGGGGGGGGGGGGGGGAGGAGGAAAAGAAAGGCAGAGAGAAGTGGAGAGAGCCCATCAGAGAAATAAACAGAAGGAAGAAAAGGCAGTCAAGACAGGGATTTTCTGCTCCCGTTCAAAGTCAATGGATCTTTTGCAGGTCTGTCAAATTTTCCACCCTGCCTGTGATGATTCCCACCATTGTTGGACCAGAAAACCCTGATCAGGTTGGACTGCTCCGTATTTTGGCCTTTCACCTGTATCCTGGTGGTTCGGGCCTACCAGGGAAGTATTTTGTCCCTAATTTCTTCCTTTGCTGGTTGTTTCGGCACATGCGTTTGGCCTGGCATGCATTTTGTTTTGAGTCCCGGGATCTCCTGCAACTGAATGGATGGCCTGGTAGTGTGTAGTTTGCCCTACCCCACCCCTCTGCTCTCACAGGTCTACGCCTCCCCGCCCCCCCCCCCCCCCCCCCCCCCCCCCCGCACCCACAGTTGGTCACTTTGGCCAGAGAGTCAGCGAGAGAGACACAGGAAGACAAGTAGAGAATTAGACAGACAGAGATGTTCAGAGTGGCAATGAGAGAGAGGAGCAATGTGAATGAGAGAATTTCAGCCTGGGCTGGGTTCGAATCCAGACCTTGCGGAGAAAGTGGCTGAATCAAGTCTCCAATGAGAGCTGTTTAATATTACTTGAATCTTCTGTGACTCAGTTTTCATTTTCTCTTTTCCTAAGTGATGGAGACAAAACTGAAACCCAGGGAGCGAAATGTAAGTAGCTTCAATCTTTCAGTACAATCGAACCTCTAACTGTTCTAAAGTTCCTAAACCTTTATCTCATGGAACTAAACTGTCCGCTGTAATTATTTGCCTCCGATTGCTGGCGAGCCTCATTAAACACGATCTCTCTTAATACCTAGGCAAAGACCAACTGAACCATGGGCGTCAGGTTGAAACCTCTCCAGCCATTGAACTCAACGACCAGTCACCGTTGAAAGAGCAAGATCCCGTTGTGTCATCTGATGACCAGGCTTACTCTTGGATCAGCTACCCTGAGACTGGGAGTGTCGGAAACACGGTGACACAGTCCCACCTGGAGGAAAATGACCCAAAACATGGCCCGCTAAAAATGGAAGAAAACCCTATTTATTCTGAAACGGGGGCACCTGAGCTTAATCAACTATAGGAGAAAGGAGAAGTTTAAATACATAGCGGTGCAAGTTTTTTCACAAACATACAAACATTTTACATTTATGCTCTGAGCTAGATATTGGACACTTTCCCACTGTGGACACCTGAAAGGTGGGGGTTGGGGTTGGGGTGGCGGGGAGGATCATTTGAAGGGGTTGAATTAGTTATTGCTACACTATTTTTCCTGGTGAATGATAGTGCAAAACAAGTCCAATTTAGGGAACTATAAAATCTCAGAAGGCCCGAGATGGTAAATCCAAAAGAAGTTTAATTCAACAGTAAAATTAAAGGCCGCAACGTGACTTGCAATCCCAAGGTCCCAGTCACTACTGCTCTCGCCGGTTCCAGTCCCGGCTGGCTTTTATGAGGCAATCTTTACGAGCCCCAGTTGATGGGCCTCTGCCCAATAGTGGGGGAGCTTGTATTCCATGGGTATCATGGGGAGATGAATCAGGGGATCCCGGTGAGTCTCATGAGAGGTATTACAGGGACCAACCCACCATTCCCAAATTGTCAGAAACATGTCTGGCACCATATTAATGCTGCTATATTAATGGGTCTCTGATAGCTGCCTGAGACAGTGTAGCCACCTAAAATGGCTGATTCCCTATTAATTTGGCCAAACCCCGATTTAAAATGGCTAACCGGAAAGGCTGATGGGAAAAGCAGCCAACAGGACACAAACGGACAGCTGCAGACAGAATAGCGTATTCGGCTCTGGGGAAGTCGGCCCAGATCGATACTCAAGACCATTAACAGCACATCAACCCAGACATCTGCAGTTTAATCGGTTATCCCCGGGAACAATTGCAACATATTAGCAATTGAATGCCGGGCCAGACCTGTCGGCGCCTGCAGTGGCCGAAACAAAGACAGGTGAACGACCACCCCCCGATCGAGGAATCGCCCCGTTATTGGACGTATCGAACCCAGTGATTGGGAACAAGTCCAATCACTTGGGACTCAGGGTCAAGGGCCGCCCCGAGAGGCGGGAAGCCCCTGGGCCCTATAAATTGAGGGGCCAAGTTCAGATCTCTCTCATTCTCCCTTCTTCTACTACTCGAGAACTTCGCAAGAACATCCACCAGAAACAGTAAGTTTGACTCCAGCGATCGCTACCCGATAAAGACTCCTAGCCATCGACCCGTATCAGCCTTTTTGAATCCCGCGGGTCAGATCCGATTCGATAAGCCATTTGTTTCCCTGACCTGGTGGGCCCTTCCTAAAGTTAAGTATTGGCCAGTAGTGGTAGGTTTCTATATAGATAGTAGGATTATTGTATAAGCATTACCTGTTGTATATAATAAATGACCGTTGATTTCAATCTTACTAAGCGGTGTGCTGACTTATTAATCATAACTCGAGCTTGAACCACGTGGCGGTATCAGAAAGATACCTGGCAAAGGTGACATAATCAGAGCTAATAAACTAAGGCTAAAAAGAGCAACAACAGGTGTTAGGCCTCTTTAATATGCTAATAAAGACACCTAATGCTTGTTGCAGGGCCTAAACCAGAGATTAGCTATCTCCGAATGTTGCCCCTGTCCATAAACCCACCTCCTAAACTTACTCTCCATTATGCCTGGGACCCCACAGGCTGCTACGAATAATCAGAATAAGCTATGGGTCCAATCCACTGTTCTCTTGAGACCAGCCTAATTGAGTGTGTGCAGTTTGTGCTACACCCGGATCCAAATTCTATGCTCCATCGTCAGCATTGAGCAGGCCCAGGACTGGTGCAGAATGTGACTGGCACAGAGTCAATTTCCTCCACTCAACACCTACTCGGTGCATGGACCTCACAGAAAAGGCCCCAATGTTCCAGTGTGTGACCCTTCGCTTTTCCTGCATCACCTGAACTTGTGATCTTTCTGTGCCAGTTTATGCTGCACCGGTGGTAGTTTCTGCACCTTATCCTTTTACCCTTCGCCCCACGGTACCTGGGCTTAAACGCAGTCCAGAACGTCTAGATGGTAGTCTGCTCTGTCCACTGCTCATAGCATCGTGACATGGAATGAGTTTGCCCCTGGGCAGCCCACCTGGCCTTACAGCTACAGAACTGTGACTCAGGTGACGGAGGCTGTAATGAAGGCTGGTGTGGGAAATGGAAAATCAAACCATTATCACTGGGAAGCTCTTTAAAAGTTCGAATGAACAAGTATTGTTGGAGCCATGCTGAACCTGGGAGTGTGTGGAGATGATTTTATAGATTCCCACTCCTGCTATGAAACTTCACAGGTCGAAAATGGATATCTGGAAAATTTCTTTTTTTTAAATAAAATATATTTTTTTTTTTAATAAATATTTTATTGAAAATTTTTGGTCAACCAACACAGTACATTGTGCATCCTTTACACAACACCATAACAATACAGATAACAATGACCTTTTTTATATAAACAAAAAACAAAAAATAAATAAATATTAAATAACAAAAATGAAAACTAGCCCTAATTGGCAACTGCCTTGTCACAGGCTACACCCCCCCGCCCCCCCCCCCCATCCCTCCCCCTCCCCCCCCCCCCCCCCAAATCCTGGGCCGCTGCTGCTGCCTTCTTTTTTCCCCCATCTATCTTTCCGCAAGATATTCGGCGAACGGTTGCCACCGCCTGGTGAACCCTTGAGCCGACCCCCTTAGGACGAACTTAATCCGCTCTAGCTTTATGAACCCCGCCATGTCATTTATCCAGGTCTCCACCCCTGGGGGCTTAGCTTCTTTCCACATTAGCAATATCCTGCGCCGGGCTACTTGGGACGCAAAGGCCAAAACATCGGCCTCTCTCGCCTCCTGCACTCCCGGCTCTTGTGCAGCCCCAAATATAGCCAACCCCCAGCTTGGTTCGACCCGGACTCCTACTACTTTTGAAAGCGCCTTTGTCACCCCCACCCAAAACCCCTGTAGTGCCGGGCATGACCAAAACATATGGGTATGATTCGCTGGGCTTCTCGAGCACCTCGCACACCTATCCTCCACCCCAAAAAATTTACTGAGCCGTGTTCCAGTCATATGTGCCCTGTGTAATACCTTAAACTGAATCAGGCTTAGCCTGGCACACGAGGACGACGAGTTTACCCTGTTTAGGGCATCTGCCCACAGCCCCTCCTCGATCTCCTCCCCTAGCTCTTCTTCCCATTTCCCTTTTAGTTCATCCACCATAGTCTCCCCTTCGTCCCTCATTTCCCTATATATATCCGACACCTTACCATCCCCCACCCATTTCTTTGAGATGACTCTGTCCTGCACCTCTTGTGTCGGGAGCTGCGGGAATTCCCTCACCTGTTGCCTCGCAAAAGCCCTCAATTGCATGTACCTGAATGCATTCCCTTGGGGCAACCCATATTTCTCGGTCAGCGCTCCCAGACTTGCGAACTTCCCATCCACAAATAGATCTTTCAGTTGCGTTATTCCTGCTCTTTGCCACATTCCATATCCCCCATCCATTCCCCCCGGGGCAAACCTATGGTTGTTTCTTATCGGGGACCCCCCCCAATGCTCCGGTCTTTCCCCTATGTCGTCTCCACTGTCCCCAAATCTTCAGTGTAGCTACCACCACCGGGCTCGTGGTGTAGTTCCTCGGTGAGAACGGCAATGGGGCTGTCACCATAGCCTGCAGGCTGGTCCCCCTACAGGACGCCCTCTCTAATCTCTTCCACGCCGCTCCTCCTCCTCTCCCATCCACTTACTCACCATTGAAATATTAGCGGCCCAATAGTACTCACTTAGGCTCGGTAGTGCCAGCCCCCCCCCTATCCCTACTACGCTGTAAGAATCCCTTCCTCACTCTCGGAGTCTTCCCGGCCCAAACAAAACCCATGATGCTCTTTTCTATCCTTTTAAAAAAAGCCTTCGTGATCACCACCGGGAGGCACTGAAACACAAAGAGGAATCTCTGGAGGACCACCATCTTAACCGCCTGCACCCTCCCTGCCATTGACAGTGCTACCATATCCCATCTCTTGAAATCCGAAGAGGGTACCACTTATCCCCCAAGAACCAGCCAGTGACCCTGGGATGTCCCTCGAAGATGCCAGTGATCTCCGACTGCCCCAGGATGTAGCTATTGTGCACACGCCCTGGGATGCGTGCACACATGTGCATGATCTTGAGGTAGTGGTTGCATACACGTTGAATGTTTAGGGAATGGAATCCTTTCCTGTTGATGAAGCTAAACACCGGACCGCCCGTGCACCCATGGCAACATCTATTACCCCCATTGACCTTGGGCATCCCGATGATGGTGGAGAATCCTGTTGCCTGGGCATCTTGATGGGCCTGATCCAGGTCAAAGTTTATGTAGTCAGCTGCCGGGTAAACAGGGCATCCGTGACTTCATGGATGCACTTATGGGCTGTAGGTTGGGATATGCCACACAAGTCCCTGCTCGAGCCCTGGAATGAACCTGAGGTGTGACGGTTCAGGGCTGCGGTGACCTTAACAGCCACCAGGGGGCGGGTATCCTCCTCCACACGGTGCCAAGTCCGCAAGGACATAGAACATGCGCCACACCATCTCCTTGTTACGGCAGAGCCTCCTGCTGCACATGCAGTCCAACATCTATTCGAGGGACCAGCGACGCCTGCACACCATTGGCCATCACCGGCCTCGGTCCCTCCCTGGCCTGATAGGCGGCCGTGTTCTCCGGGTGTGGAACAGGACCCTGCACGTGAGCCGCCGCTTCGAGTCTGTGTCACTGCTGCTGCCACTGCCGCCTGCCGCCTGGCGATCCAACACCACCACGAGGGCAACCTCCGCGGGGTCCAAGATATCATCCATAGCCCCTGGGCACTGGACCCCAGACCCTATACCCCAGACACCTGCTGAGAACGTGACCTGGACCAGACACTGGTTCCCTCCCTGCTCCACACACCCACCCTCTGGTTGCGGGATGTCCCCACTGCTGGCTCCCAGCTCTTGGGTGGTCTAATGTTGACTGCTGCCTCTGTGGTGTTGATGCTTCCGGAGTTCAGGACACGTGTCCAGGCCTCACATCTTGATTGGGATGCTGGACAGTAACAATTGCCTGCGTCATGGCACGTGCACCCACGCGGATCCACTTGGGAGCTTTGAGGTGTTCACATTACGAGAATTGCCAATTCACCATTAGCTTCAGCAAGGGCCGCACGGGGGCGCAGTGGTTAGCACTGTTGCCTCACGGCGCCGAGGTCCCAGGTTCGATCCTGGCCCAGGGTCACTGTCCGTGTGGAGTTTGCACATTCTCCCCGTGTCTGCGTGGGTGTCACCCCGACAACCCAAAGATGTGCTGGTTAGGTGGATTGGCCACGCTAAATTCCCCCTTTATTGGAGAAACATAATTGGGTAATCTAAATTTAGGAAAAAATGTTTTTTTTAAAAAGCCTTCAGCTGTGCGGCCAGTGATGGCCACGGTCAGTGAGGGTCAAAGTGACCTTAACCATATTACCACGGACGGGGCTCTGTCACGGGCAGTTCGGTGGGACACACAGGCAGCAGCTGGAGCTGCCAAAGTTATGGGTATAAATGATTCGGGAGGTGGCATGGCACATCCCTGGGCGCTGATCCCTCTCACCGCCCCCCCACCCCCCAGCCCAGGGGCAACCCCCACCCAAACGGTGGCAGCCCACCCTCCCAACTGAGCTCACCTCCTCCCCACCCCCTCCCCCCGGTGGCTCCGCCTACCCCCAAGCAGTGGGGCAGTGGAACCGGTGCCCCCGGGCTGACTTCCCAGTTTTGAAGATGGCTACTCCCCTCCTCGGATCCCCACAGTAGCCATTGTGCTAGCTTCACATGTTAAAATAGGTGTACTAAACGACACCCGCGTAACTGCTCGCTGGGGAGCCCGTTAGATCTCGGGAGTCCATTCGATAGGGCAGGGTTTTTCAAACTCAGCGTCATGACCTGCAGGTGGGTCGTGGGCAGGTGTCGGGATGGTCACAGTGCGATCGGTTGGGGCTTTCCCGTTCACGGGAAGAAAACCCCAATGGCCATGACTGACTTTTAAGAATGCCGTCCGTAAGCAGTCCCTGGTTGGTTACGCCGCTTGAGGGGGCGGGGTGGCACCAGGCTGGGCTCTGTGCTGGTCACCGTGCGCGCGTCAGGTGTGGGGGCCAGGGCTGACGAGCGTCCACATGGGTGTGCCATGCTAACAGTGGCCCCAGCTTGGAGCTCCACTCTGGTGCTCGTCCTCTGCGCGCTGCTCCCACACCGATCCACAATATGCAACCTGCGGCTCCGTGTTCAAGCTGTTCTACTGCCGGCACAATGTCTCTTTGCCCTCCCACGACGGGAAGTACTGATCGGGAAGTGGTCAGCAGTCTGTGACTAGGGTGGATGCAGCTACTGGACAGTGAGAGGGAAACCAGGCCAGGTTTGTCAGCCAGGAATATCGATCAAATGAAGCCAGTCAAAACGGCTGACACATGTCAGGAAGAAACCTACAGTCATCACTTTGTGTCACCACTCTCTGGAAACCAGGAAGTAAGTGTTGAAGCGCTTTCCGTGAGAATGGAGAGGAAGATGACTTGGATGTTTGGATGGTGCAATGCAGTGGAACCAGTAAGAAATATTGTGACATTGTGTGTGTTAGACAAGTTACTTCATTTCCTCTAAAGTTAGCAAAATAAAAACAAGATTGTACATTTTCTATTCTTGTTTAAATTTCTAAAGAAAAGGGAATATATGTAAAACAAAGTCTGTGTAAATGTAAGGACGTGCATGTTCAACTGAAATTGTTTTCGTTTCAGAAGTAACAAGCCATAAATTTTCAAAAATCAGGGGCAGGATTCTCCGACCCCCCACCGGGGGAGGCGGCGCCGTCTGCCTCGGAGAATGGCGAGGCCCGGCGCGACGCTACGGGCCACCCGGATTCTCCCGGCCGGATGGGCCGAAGTCCCATTAAATGAAACCACCTATTTAACGCCATCAACCAGTTGTGATGTTTGACGCCGGCCAGAGCGGCGGTAGCTCTCGGCGTGGGATGGCCGCACGAGAAGTGACGGCGTGGCCGCAGTTGGTGGGGAGGTGTGGGGGTGGAGTGGGGGTGTGTGGAATGGGGGGGGTGGAGTGGGGGGGTGGAGTGGGGGGGGGGTGGAATGGGGGGGGTGGAGTGGGGGGGTGGAGTGGGGGGGGGGTGGAATGGGGGGGTGGAGTGGGTGGAGTGGGGGTGGGTTGTGGAATGGGGGGGTGGAGTGGGGGGAGTGTGGAGTGGGGGTGGGTTGTGGAATGGGGGGGTGGAGTGGGGGGGGGGTGGAATGGGGGGGTGGAGTGGGGGGAGTGTAGAGTGGGGGTGTGTGGAGTGGGGGGGGCTGTTGTGTGGAGTGGGGGGGGGTGTGGAGAGGGGGTGGAGGGGGAGGTGGAGAGGGGAGGGCGAATGCCGGGGAGGAGGGGTGGGCGAGTGCCGGCGAGGAGAGGGCGAGTGTCGGGGAGGAGGGGTGGGCGTGTGCCGGGGAGGAGGCGGGGGCGAGTGCCGCGGAGGATGGGGGGGGGCGACTGCCGGCGAGGAGAGGGCGAGTGCCGGGGAGGAGAGGGCGGGTGCCGGGGAGGGGTGGGCGAGTGCTGGGGTGGAGAGGGCGAGTGCCAGGGAGGAGAGGGCGAGTGCCGGGGAGGAGAGGGCGAGTGCCGGTGAGGAGAGGGCGAGTGCCGGGGAGGAGGGGGGGGGGGGGGGCGAGTGCCGGGAGGAGAGGGCGAGTGCCAGGAAGGGGTGAGTTTTGTGCCAGCTTCCAACAGTAGCGACCATGCAGCCCATGGCACCTGGCCGCGGGGGGGGGGGGGTACGGTCAACGATGACATGTCGTCTATCCCCCCCACCCCCTGCAGGCCATTTTGTTTGGTGATCACCCAGCGATGTTGGCCGCTGTCGCGGGAGCCGCACTTCTACATGTTGCCCTGGGGGAGCAGGAGCGTGCCAGGGAGGCACGGAGGCTGCCGCAGAGGAGCGTGCTGCAGGGAGACAGGTGGCAGGTGCCCAGGTTGGCGGGCGGCCCGCATGACTGGACGAGGAGGAGGAGGAGGAGGAGGTGGTGCCCCGGCGACGGAGACGCCTGATGAGGCCCCGTGTGTACCGGCCCCACTCATCGTACCAGGACCTCACGGACCAGGCATGCAGGAGGAGACTCCGGATGAGCCAGGAAACCATCGCTCATATCTGCCACCTGATGGCACAACTGGCACCGCGTGGCACTGGGGGAGGACACCCTCTCCCCGTGGCCATCAAGGTTACAGTGGCCCTGAACGTTTGTGCCATGGGGTCATTCCAGGCGCCGAGTGGGGACCTGTCCGGCATCTCGCAGGCATCGGTGCACCGGTGCATCCGGGCAGTGACAGATGCCCAATATGCCATTGCGGACCGCTATATCCAGTTCCCTGTGGACCGGGCCAGCCAGGATGCCCGGGCAGCGGGCTTCGCCGCGGCGGCCAGCATGCCCATGGTCCAGGGCGCGATCGATGGGATGCACGTCGCCATGTGGCCACCTGCGGATAACAGGGCCGGGTTTACGAATAGGAAGGGGACATATTCCATGAACATCCAGGTGGTCTGCGACCACTGCATGATGATCCTGCACGTCTGCGTCCGGTGCATAGAATTTACAGTGCAGAAGGAGGCCATTCGGTCCATCGAGTCTGCACTAGCTCTTGGAAAGAGCACCCTACTTAAGCCCACACCTCCACCCTATCCCCATAACCCAGTAACCCCACCTAACCTAAGTGCAATTTTGGACACTAAGGGGCAATTTATCATGGCCAATCCACCTAACCCGCACATCTTTGGGCTGTGGGAGGAAACCGGAGCACCCGGAGGAAACCCACGCACACACGGTCCCGTTTTCTGCCCGGGGGGGGATGGCGAGGGTGACCCGGGGGGAAAGAGGGGGGCACACTTACCTGAGGCCGATGTTCTATCACCCCTCACACACACACACTGGCGCTCACCTCACATCACACCCCCGCATGCATCGGACAGAGCACAAAGGCTGCTTTTGTCAGTGTGAAAGTGATTTTAATAACAAACAGTTCATACACGTGCCCTGGCCCCTATAACCAATCTGTGCCCTGCACCCGTGCCAACTTACCCAGTGTCTAATTGTTTGGCTTTACGGGCCCTTTGACTACGTCTATGTGGTTCCCGAGACGGTGCAGCAGAACGAGAGCTGGACTCCTGTGATTCCTGTCCTGTGACTCGGGATCCCTTTGGCGGCCGTTTCCTGGGGCGGCCCGGCCTAGATGGGCTGCGGCTCAGGCGACTGGGATGGTGAGCTGCCAGCCTGTCCTGCCCGTTGCCCACCAGATGCACCTGGGACGGAAATGGGGGGGGGGGGGGGGGGGGGGGGGGGGTGCGGCGGGGGGGGAGTCCGAGGTGTCCCGGGGCCTCCCCTACAGGGGGACCCGGAATGGGCCTCAGCACCTCCTCCACCCTCGGGTGCCCGATGGCCCCCAGGCCTCTACATGGGTTGGGGATGCAAACAGACCAACCATCCGACGCACCCCCGACACCCGGCGCTGCCAGTCCTGGAGGCCCGCCCTGGTATCAACAAGGGTCTGCATGTTTGCAGCCATGGAGCTCAGGGAGTTGGCCATCCCTGTCTGTGGGCGACGCCGGCCAGCACCTGGGCAATGGCGCCGATGCCCTCAGCGATGGCCTGCTGAGACTGGGCCACTACCTGCTGAGACTGGGCCACGGCATTGAGCGCCTCTGCGATCTGCTGCTGGCTCTGGCTCATGGCTTCCTGTGAGAGGGCAGCCATGTCCTGGGCCACAGACGCCGCCTGCACAGAAAGCCCCAGGCCTCGCAAACCTTTCCCCATGTCTGACACCGTCGCACCCATTGCCTCCACCGTGGACACCACCCTTGCGGTTTCGGCCTGGGTGGCACGCATGACCAGCACCACTCCTTGCTCCTGCACGCAGATGGACTCCTCCATGTGGAGTTTGCACATTCTCCCCGTGTCTGCGTGGGTTTCACCCCCACAACCCAAACAGATGTGCAGGTAGGTGGATTGGCCACGCTAAATTGCCCCTTAGAAATGTGACATTGAATGACAAAGCAAGTGAGATCGTGAGGACCAAGTAGGCTCATCTGCTGCATTAAAGGTAAACAATAATGGTGTGTCCCGAAAGACGGCCGGCGTGGGTCGCTAAGGTCACTGGCATGGTTCACGAACATTGGTCGGAGTGGGTCCCAAAGGCTGGCAATGCAGCCGGTAGATTACGCCCTATATCTTCATTCCTCCACTGCGGCAAACTCCAGGATCTCCCTCCCTAACAGCACTGTGGGAGAACCTGTCATGATATTTATATTTACATATCATGGTGCAATCACACACACACACTGATGGACAGGTCGATAAACCAATCAACACACACACAACATCACAGCCAATCACCAGTGAGAGCACACGCACTATAAAACAGGGAACACCACAGTTCCCGCTCATTCTAACAAGAGATAGCTCAGAGCACAGAGCTCACAGCGTGCCACTCAGACATACACCATGTGCTAAGTGCCTCACTAAGAAAGTGAAAGGGCTGGGTCCACAGGTTAACTGGTGAAGTACGACCCACAGCCAGAAGTTAATAGTTATTATTGTACAGAATAATAAAACAGAGTTGTACCATCTACAACCGTGTTGGTTCGTTTGTGTATCGGAACACCCAACACGACATCATACCAGGAGTGGAAACTCCCCAGCAACTGTGAGACCAACCTGCACCTCTTCAGAGATCCGCCATCCTGCGCCATGGACACCATCAGCCCACCGCAGCCGCTCCAAATCGCTGGAAATCTTGGCGTCAACTGGAAGCTGTTTAAACAACACTTCCAGCTCTTTCTAGAAGCCACAGACAGGGAGAATGCATCGGATACCAGGAAGATCGCCCTCCTCCTCTCCACGGCAGGACAACACGCCATCCATGTCTACAACTCCCTGGTGTTCGTGGAAGGTGAGGACAAGACGAAGTACAAGACGGTCCTCCTAAAACTTGAGCAACACTTCAGCATCAAAGTGAATGAGAGCTTCGAGAGGTCCCGCTTCCAGCAGCGCCAGCAGGGTAAGGATGAGCCTTTTCGGTCCTTTTTGACGCACCTCCGCATCCTTGCGCAGTCCTGCGGCTATGAGGCCACCTCCGATTCCATGATTCGGGACCAGATAGTTTTTGGGGTTACCTCGAACACCCTACGCCAGCAGCTCCTAAAAATTAAGAGCCTCACCCTAGCCACCGCCATTGAAACCTGCGTCCTCCACAAGAACGCGACCAGCCGGTCCTCCCAATTCCAAGCGGCCGAATCGGCACGGCAGGGGTCCTACGAGGCTGAGCGGGTCCAGTCGATCGAGTTCCTCCCGGCCCGCGGCCCGGATGAGGGCGGCCATTTCGCGCGCTTTCCGGGGCCTCCCGCGCCTGTACGCGCCAAAAGAAGGGACGTCGGCGCAGAGGGGTCTGACGCGCAGGCGCGGTCTACGCAAGACCGAACTGCGCATGCGCGATGGCACAACGAACGCCATGACGTCACGACGTGCGGCAACTGTGGATCCGCACATTTAAAGCGGCAATGTCCAGCCAAAACTCGACAATGCCTCCGCTGTGGCAAGATGGGCCACTACGCTGCCTGCTGTCGAACAGCTCAACCTGCCAACGCTCCACAATTCCGCCAGCCTCGCAGGGACGTGCGGGCCATTCAGCCTCCATCCACCGAGTCATACCCTGACGACATACAGACCGGTGACACCGATGACCGGGAAGCCTTCTGCGTTGCGGTGATAAGACAGAAATCAGGAGCGAAATTCTCCCCCAACGGCGCGATGTCCGCCGACTGGCGCCAAACACGGCACCAATCAGACGGGCATCGCGCCGGCCCAAAGGTGCGGAATGCTCCGCATCTTTGGCGGCCTAGCCCCAACATTGAGGGGCTAGGCCGACGCCGGTGGGATTTCCACCCCGCCAGCTGGCGGAAATGGCGTTTGTTGCCCCGCCAGCTGGCACGGAAATGCGGCGCATGCGCGAGAGCGTCAGCGGCCGCTGACAGTTTCCCGGCGCATGCGCGGGAGCGTCAGCAGCCGCTGTCAGTTTCCCGCGCATGCGCAGTGGGGAGAGTCTCTTCCGCCTCCGCCATGGTGGAGGCCGTGGCGGAGGCGGAAGGGAAAGAGTGCCCCCACGGCACAGGCCCGCCCGCGGATCGGTGGGCCCCGATCGCGGGCCAGGCCACCATGGGGGCACCCCCCGGAGTCAGATCACCCCGCGGCCCCCCCCAGGACCCCGGAGCCCGCCCACGCCGCCTGGTCCCGCTGGTAAATACCAGGTTTGATTTACGCCGGCGGGACAGGCAATTTCTGGGCGGGACTTCGGCCCATTCGGGCCGGAGAATCCAGCGGGGGGTCCTGCCAACCGGCGCGGCCCGATTCCCGCCCCCGCCCAATCTCCGGTACCGGAGACTTCGGCGGGGGCGGGGGCGGGATTCACGGCTGCCAACGGCCATTCTCCGACCCGGCGGGGGGTCGGAGAATGACGCCCCAGATGTCCCCAAGTAGGACCCACCAGCCGGTGCCAGTGCACAGCGTTCATCCGGGCGATGAATGGTGTGCCATCCTAACGGTCAACCGATCACCAATCACATTCCGATTAGACACTGGTGCCTCCGCCAATCTCATTGCATGGTCAGCCTTCTACACCTTGAAGGTCAAACCACCAATTCGGCCATCCCGCTGTCAGTTGGTCGATTACAACGGTAATGTCATCACGGCCATGGGGTCTTGTCAGCTCGAGGTGGCACAGCGAGCTCCGGGTCTGCATCGACCCGAAAGACCTGAACAGTAATATCATGCGGGAACACTACCCCATACCCAAACGGGAAGAAATCACGAACGAAATGGCCCGGGCTAAAATTTTTACCAAGCTTGATGCCTCAAAGGGGTTTTGGCAGATTCAGCTGGATCAGTCCAGCAGGAAGCTGTGCACTTTCAACACTCCCTTTCGCAGATACTGCTACAATAGGATGCCGTTTGGCAACATCTCGGCATCCGAGGTGTTTCATCGGATCATGGAACAGATGATGGGGGGCATCGAAGGGATGCGCGTCTACGTTGACGACATCATCATCTGGTCCACCACACCACAGGAGAAATTTACAAAAATAGAAATGTGACATCGAATGACAAAGCAAGTGAGATCGTGAGGACCAAGTAGGCTCATCTGCTGCATTAAAGGTAAACAATAATGGTGTGTCGCGAAGGACGGCCGGCGTGGGTCGCTAAGGTCACTGGCATGGTTCACAAACATTGGTCGGAGTGGGTCCCAAAGGCTGGCAATGCGGACGGTAGATTACGCCCTATATCTTCATTCCTCCACTGCGGCAAACTCCAGGATGTCCCTCCTTAACAGCGCTGTGGGAGTGCCCACACCACATGGACACCGCGGGGCAGGAAGAATATTCTCTATCAACTTCTCCACGACAACTAGTGATGGGCAATAAATAGCAAATTGCCAGTAACACACACGAACTGATGAGTAATCACAAAATTATATTGCGCACCGTTCATGCTGCAAATTCAGACTCTACTGAAGATACGTGAAGATGCTGGAACAAGGGGCGCGATTCTCCACTCCCGCGCCGGTTGGGAGAATCGCCTGGGCCGCCAAAATTTCCGGGGACGCCAGTCCGACGCCCTCCCGCGATTCTCCCAAGTGGCGGGAACGGCCCGGTCGAGTTCCGCGGGCTGCAGGCCGGAGAATCGCCGGAGACACCCAAAATGGCGATTCTCCGGCACCCCCGCTATTCTGAGGCCCGGATGGGCCGAGCGGCCAGGCCAAAACGGCGGGTTCCCCCCGGCGCCGTCCACACCTGGTCGCTACAGTCGTGGGCGGTGCGTGAATGCTGGGGGCGGCCTGTGGGGGGGCGAGGGGGGATCCTGCACCGGGCTTCACCTGGAATGTGGGGTGGCCCGCGATCGGTGCCCACCGATCGTCGGGCCGTCCTCTCTGAAGGAGGACCTCCTTCCTTCCGCGGCCCCGCAAGATCCGTCCCCCATCTTCTTGCGGGGCGGACTTAGAGAGGACGTCAACCACACATGCGCGGATGACGCCCGTTATGCGGCGGCGGCTGCGTCATCTATGCGGCGCCGCTTTTACGCGGGCGACAAGGCCTGGCGCGTGTAGATGACGCGGCCCCGATCCTGGCCCATTGTCAGGGCCTGAATCGGTCGGGACCGGGGCCGTTCCGCGCCGGCGTGAACCTCGACGGCGTTCACGACGGCGTGGCCACTTCGGCGTGGGAGTGGAGAATCCCGCCCAAGGAGTTTGAGCTAAGACGGGTGAAAGTAAATTTGAACACAGCTGTTGGGAAGAATGTTTCCATGTGACAACCACGTGGACGGCTGTTGCTGGTAAGGTCATGGGGAGGCAGACCTTCAATTTATTTTAGATCCAGTCGGGCGGCATCATAGAGGAGTGACATTCTCACCTGTGTGAAACGTGAGTTTGTGACCCAACATTCAATCTGTGTTACATCTTAATCCTCTGTGAGAGTGGGCGGAGGGGCTGATGCAGTGTTACCGTTGAGTGTCCAGATAGTTAGTATCTGCATCACGGTGTTGGGGGGGGGTCTGCCCGGTGTTACTCACTATCACTGCGATGCACAGAAACACACTCAGAACGTACACTTGGTACTTCACAGCCTCCCACACCGTTTGTCATCTCTCTGGTTGGAAGGGTGAACAAAAATCTCAACTTCTGTCCTAATACCATTAACACGGCAGGCCAAACATTTCATCTGAGTTGAGCAAACAGGAAGGAAGTCCAACTTCTCCTTTTTCTCACAGATCAGGGTGAGGGCGAAACCACCACTCACATGGTCGAAAATAATCCCTTTTGACCAATATTCGTTATTCCCCATGTTGCTGCTTTTTTACTTCTTCGTGGAGCAAAGACGGTGTGGAATTTGAAATGGCTCTCGAGACTTTGTTTCTGGGTCTTTTTCTCCTGTTCCAACATGTTGCAGGTAAGGACGAATAGTCTCCATTAATCTTCAACATATTCCTCATCTGGACAAAAAGGATATAAATCATTGCTGTTCTTGTGTAGATGTTTAACACAGTCGAAACACGGTCTTTGCTGTGTTACTTTATCATGGTGCGATCATGGACCATCAGTCTGATTCAGAGAGTGAGGAGAGACAAGGAGCAATTCTTTACACAGAGAGTGGGGCCAATGGAATACTTTGACAAGCATTGGTTGAAGCAGAGATCATTCATCTTTTAACTGAGAATTAGATAAGTATTTGAGGTTGTGAAAGATACGGGACCGTGGGAAGAGTGAGTTGGCCAGTTAGTTCTGGCAAAGAACCACAATTAAATATAATACTTATAGAAGTGGATGGTTCAGGCACTTCCGGTTGCGGCTTTGTGGAGCCAAGTCGCACATTCAGCGGCTCCCGCAAAAACAGACTATTGGGCTCTTTTCAAGGTACCCAACGGCACTTCTTCGCCGTTTCCCGGTGTGGGAAGGAGAGTACAATAGTTCCCCGACAGTATATGGCTTCTACTAGGAGAGGGGTGACAAAAAAGGTGGTGGTAGACCCGAAGAAGGTGCGAGGGAAGAACAAAATGGCGGCGGGCGGAGACCAGGCAGCGTGGATGCAGTGGGCGGAGGAGCAACAGGAGGGTATTCAGCGCTGCTTCAGAGAGATTAAAACAGACCTGCTAGAGCCGATGAAGGCTTCTATTGATAAGCTGCTGGAGACACAGACGGCCCAGGGGGTGGCGATCTGCGAGGCCCGACAAAAGATCTCCGACAACGAGGACGAGATCTTAGGCCTGGCGGTAAAGGTGGATGCACACGAGGCGCTCCACAAGAAATGGTAGGAGCGGTTCGAGGAGATGGAGAACCGGTCGAGGCGAAAGAATCTGCGGATTCAGGGCCTCCTGGAAGGGCTGGACGTGGGGACCTATGTGGTCACCATGTTGAACTCGCTGATGGGAGCGGGGTCCTTCCAGGGGCCCCTGGAGCTGGAAGGGGCGCATAGAGTGCTGGTGAGGAGGCCCAAGGCTAATGAGCCTCCGCGGGCGGTGCTGGTGCGGTTCTATCGGTTCGTCGATCGGGAGTGTGTGCTCAGGTGGGCCAAGAAGGAGAGGAGCAGCAGGTGGGAGAACGCGGAGGTTCGGATATACCAGGACTGGAGTGCGGAGGTGGCGAAGAGGAGGGCCGGGTACAATCGAGCGAAGGCGGTGCTGCACAGGAGGGGGGCACAGGAGGTGGGTGAAGTTTGGCATGTCGCTGCCGGCGCGACTGTGGGTCACCTACAAGGACCGGCACCATTATTTTGAGTTTCCGGAGGAGGCGTGGGCCTTTGTTCAGGCCGAGAAGTTGGACACAGATTGAGGGTCGGGATGGCCGTTTGGGGATTGCGGTTGATGTTAATTTTTTTTTTGAGCGGGGGGGGGGGGGGGGGGGGGGGGGGGGGGCCTTTGTTTTGCTCCTGGTTTCTTTTTCTCTGTGTTTTTCTCTTTCTGGTCGGTGGGGGTGGTTGGGGTGGGTTGGGCACTGTTTTGGTTGAGTTGGTCGGGACGGGGCTCTTATGGAACAGGGGTGGTGGCCGGCGGTGAGATGGGGCCCCGCGGGGGTGGGGGTGGGGGGCGAGTCGGGGGTGAGGGGACTGGGCCTGTAAAAGGAGCTTCCTCAGAGGTGGCGGGGCTGGGTAGGTGGAAAGCACGGGCTTTTTCCCGCGCTGGAGACTGGAGGGGGCGGGGAAGCGAGGGTTGTTACCCGCGCTTAGAATGGAAGGGGGAGAGCCTATGGATGGGGAATGGGAGAGGAGGGTGTGTCACACAATGGGAGGAGTCGAAGGAGAGGCGGGAGTGGCCGGGGTCAGCGGGAGTCAGATGACTTGCGGAAGTGCAATGGGGGGAGTAAATCAGCTAGGATGGGTCCTAGCCCGGGGGGAGGGGGGGGGGGGGAACAGGCCGGGTGTGGGGTGCGGGCGCGTGGCTGGCCGAGGAGGGGTCATGGCTAGTCGGCGGGGGAGGGGGGCGGGTAGCCCCCTGATCAGGCTGATAACCTGGAATGTAAGGGGACTGAATGGGCCGGTCAAACGGGCCCGCGTGTTCGCGCTTCTGAAGGGGCTGAAGGCGGATGTGGTTATGCTCCAGGAGACACACCTGAAGGTGGCAGACCAGGTAAGATTGAGGAAAGGGTGGGTAGGTCAGGTGTTTCACTCGGGGCTGGATGCCAAAAATCGAGGGGTGGCGATCTTGGTGGGAAAGAAGATGTTATTCGAGGTGTCGAGCATTGTGGCAGCTCATGGCGGTAGGTACATAATGGTAAGTGGTAAGTTGCAGGGAGAGAGAGTGGTACTGGTCAATGTGTATGCTCCGAACTGGGACGATGCGGGTTTTATGCGGCGTATGTTGGGTCGGATCCCAGACTTGGAAGTGGGGAACCTGATAATGGGGGGAGACTTTAACACGGTGTTGGATCCGGCACTGGATCGCTCCAGGTCTAGGACGGGTAGGAAGCCGGCGGCGGCTAGAGTGCTGAGGGGGTTTATGGACCAGATGGGAGGGGTGGACTCTTGGAGATTTGCAAGGCTGGGGGCTAGGGAATTTTCATTCTTCTCACATGTCCATAAGGCTTATTCCCAATCGACTTTTTAATTTTGAGTAGGGCGCTGATAGCGAGAGTAGAGGATACCGAGTATTCGGCAATAGCCATTTCGGACCACGCCCCGCATTGGGTGGACTTGGAGATGGGGGAGGAGAGGGACCAGCGCCCGCTGTGGCGCCTGGAGGTGGGGCTGTTGGCGGACGAGGAGGTGAGCGAGCGGGTCCGAGGAAGTATCGAGAGGTACTTGGAGACCAACGACAACGGGGAGGTCCGAGTGAGGATGGTATGGGAGGCGCTGAGGCGGTGGTGAGGGGAGAGCTGATCTCCATTAGGGCCCACAAGGAGCGGAGGGAGCGGGGGGAAGAGGGAGAGGCTGGTGGGGGAGATGGTGAGGGTAGACAGGAGGTATGCGGATGTGCCCGAGGAAGGATTGTTGAGGGAGTGGCGCAGCCTCCAGGCCGAATTCGACCTGGTGACCACCAGGAAGGCGGAGGTGCAGTGGAGGAAGGCCCAGGGGGCAATTTACGAGTATGGGGAAAGGGCAAGCCGGATGCTGGCGCATCAGCTTCGAAAGCGGAATGCAACTAGGGAGATCGGGGGAGTTAAGGACAGGGGAGGGAGTGTGGTGCGGAGTGGGGTTGGCATCAATGGGGTCTTCAGGGACTTTTACGAGGAATTGTACCGATCCGAGCCCCCACGGGAGGAGGGAGGGATGGGCTGCTTCCTGGACCAATTGAGGTTTCCAAAGGTGGAAGAGGGACTGGTGGCGGGATTGGGGGCCCCGATTGGGCTGGAGGAGCTGACCAAAGGGATAGGAACCATGCAAGTGGGGAAGGCACCAGGGCCGGAAGGTTTCCCGGTCGAATTCTATAAAAAATATATGGACCTGTTGGGCCCGTTGCTAGTCAGGATCTTCAATGAGGCAAGGGAGGGGGAAGCTTTGCCCCCGATGATGTCCCGCGCACTGATCTCCTTGATCCTGAAGCGGGACAAGGATCCCCTGCAATTTGGGTCTTACTGACCGATTTCCTTGCTAAATGTAGATGCCAAGGTGCTGATGAAGGTCTTAGCCACGAGGATTGAGGATTGTGTGCCGCAGATCATCCATGAAGACCAGGCGGGGCTTGTGAAGAGTAGGCAGTTGAACGCGAATGTGCGGAGGTTTTTGAACGTTATCATGATGCCGGCGAGGGAGGGGGAGGCGGAGATAGTGGTGGCGATGGACGCTGAGAAAGCCTTCGATAGGGTAGAGTGGGGGTACCTGTGGGAGGTGCTGAAGAGGTTTGGGTTTGGGGAGGGGTTTGTCAGGTGGGTTAGGCTGTTGTATGAGATCCCGATGGCGAGTGTGGCCACAAACAGGAGGAGGCCCGAATACTTTCGGTTGCACCGAGGGTCGAGGCAGGGGTGTCCCCTGTCCCCCTTGCTCTTTGCTCTGGCGATTGAACCCCTGGTTATGGCACTGAGGGAGTCGAGGAACTGGAGGGGTTAATGCGGGGTGGGGAGGAGCATAGGGTGTCGCTTTATGCGAACGAGCTGCTGCTGTATGTGGAGGACCCGGTGGGGGGAATGCCGGAGGTAAGGAGGATTCTGAGGGAATTCGGGGACTTTTCGGGGTACAAGCTCAACATGGGGAAGAGCGAGCTGTTCGTGGTTCACCCAGGGGACCAGGAGAGGGGGATTGGCGAGCTCCCACTAAAAAGGGCGGAGAGGAGCTTCAGGTATTTGGGGGTCCAGGTGGCCAGGAGCTGGGGGGCCCTGCATAGGCTTACCTTCACAAGGCTGGTGGAGCAAATGGAGGAGGAGTTCAAGAGGTGGGACATGTTGCCGCTGTCTTTGGCAGGTAGGGTGCAGTCAGTCAAAATTACGGTGCTCCCAAGGGTTTTGTTCCTGTTCCAGTGCCTCCCCATGTTTATCCCGAAGGCCTTCTTTAGGCGGGTCAAGAGGAGTATAACGGGGTTTGTGTGGGCGCGAGGGACTCCGGGGTGAGAAAGGTGTTCCTGGAGTGGAGTAGAGATAGGGGGGGGGGGGCTGGCGCTGCCCAACCTCTGTGGGTACTACTGGCCCGCCAATGCGATGATGGTGCGCAAGTGGGTGATGGAGGGGGAGGGGGCTGCATGGAAGAGGCTGGAGACGGCGTCTTGTGTGGGTAAGGGTCTGGGGGCACTGGCAACGGCGCCGCTGCTGTTCCCTCCAAGGAGGTATACCATGAGCCCGGTGGTGGCGGCTGCCCTCAAAATCTGGGGGCAATGGAGGCGGCACAGGGGGGACATTGGGGCCTCGGCATGGACCCCAATACGGGGGAACCACCGGTTCGCCCCAGGGAGAACAAATGGAGGGTTTTCGGGGTGGCACAGGGCAGGGATACGAAGGTTGGGGGACCTGTTTGTGGATGGGAAGTTCGCGAGCCTGGGTGAGCTGGAGGAGAAGTACGGGCTCCCCCCGGGGAACACCTTCAGGTACCTACAGGTAAGGGCGTTTGCCAGACGGCAGGTGGTGGAATTCCCGCGGCTACTGCCACACACAGTACAGGACACGGTGCTCTCGGGGGGGTGGGTGGGAGTGGGGAAGATCTCGGAAACTTACCAGGTGATGCAGGAGGAGGAGGAGGCCTCGGTGGTGGAGGTGAAAGGTAAGTGGGAGGAGGAGTTGGGAGAGGAGATCGAGGAAGGGACGTGGGCAGATGCCCTAGGGAGGGTGAACTCTTCCTCTTCGTGCGCGAGGCTCAGCCTCATACAGTTTAAGGTGCTGCACAGGGCACACATGACCGAGACAAGGATGAGCAGGTTCTTTGGGGGTGAGGACAGGTGTGTTAGGTGCTCAGGGAGCCCAGCAAATCACCCCCATATGTTTTGGGCATGCCCAGCGCTGGAGGAACTTTGGAAGGGTGTAGCGAGGATGGTGTCGAGGGTGGTAGGATCCAGAGTCAAACCGGGCTGGGGGCTCGCAATATTTGGGGTGGCAGAGAAGCCGGGAGTGCAGGAGGCGAAAGAGGCCGGTATTCTGGCCTTTGCATCCCTGGTAGCCCGGCGAAGGATTCTCCTTCAGTGGAAAGATACGAGGCCCCCAAGCGTGGAATCCTGGATCAGCGATATGGCAGGGTTCATTAAATTGGAGAGGGTGAAATTCGCCTTGAGAGGGTCGGTACAAGGGTTCTTTAGGCGGTGGCAACCGTTCTTAGACTTCCTGGCAGAACGGTAGACATTGGTCAATGGCAGCAGCAGCTCGGGGAGGGGGGGGTTACTTTATTTCTGTTTCTGTTATTTACACTGGAGGGTCTGAGGGGGTGTATACACCTGTTGTGTTAAGTCAGGGTGTTAATGTTAATTTATTATTTATGTGCAGGGGAGAGGGGGTTAGGGAGGGTTGCTTTTCTAGACCGTGTTCTGTACTTAACCCTGTTGGGTTTCTTTTTCATTTTGTTATTGGTATTTTATGAAAACCTGAATAAAAATTATTTTTTTAAAAAAGAAGTGGATGGTTCAGTATTATTGAATCCAAATTGTCATCACACTCTGCCACGTTTTATACATCCCCTTCACCCTGACTGCAGCAATATTCTTTTCCCCAGGGTGGAAATGGCTGTCACGAGGGGACATAATTTTAAGGTGATTGGAGGAAGGTATGGGGGAGATGTCAGAGGTCGGTTCTTTACACAGAGAGTGGTGGGTTTGTGGAATGCACTGCCAGCAGGGGTGGTGGAGTCAGAGTCATTGGGGACATTTAAGCGACCCTTGGACAGGCACATGGACAGCAGTAAATTGAAGGGGTGTAGGTTAGGTTGATCTTAGATTAGGATAAATGGTCGGCGCAACATTGTGGGCCGAAGGGGCTGTACTGTGCTGTACTGTTCCATGTAATATTCATGTTTCTGTGTCAAAATACAATTAATTGCTGACCTGTTTCTCGATGGTGGAAAGGTTTTGAACGTCATGGGGGTGAGGTACACACTACAGAATTCCCAGTCTTGTAATTCCTGCTCTTGGAAGCCAGTTTGATGGAAAAAGTAACCTTGCCATCGTCCCAGATGACCATAGGCTGCTTTTCCCTTTGAGGGGCAAAGAGCTGACTGGTGGTGACTTAAACTGAGGGTCACCACACCTCAGGCGAGGGGCAAGGTCGAGCGTCATGAATAACCTCAGCCTGTACAGGAATTGAAGTGCACTATTAGCCTTGCTCTGCATCACAAACCAGCTGTCCAGCCAACTGAGCTAAACAGCTTCATGTGGATGGTCAGTGGTTCTGTCCTCTCCCTGCAGGATCCACCTTTCTCTGTTCCTTCACTGTCACTGGGTCAAAGTTGTGGCAATCCCACTGAGACAGCATTGTGGCCCACTACCATCTTCTCAAGGGCAGTTAGGGATGGGCAATAAATGTTGCCCAAGCCAGTGATGTCACATCCTGTCAATTAATAAAAATAAAAATTTAGAGAGGATGATGATCGAAGTTGCACTATTATTATTTACCTTTAGGAAACATTCAGTTTATTGCTCTGCGTTTGCAAATATTGATAGATTGCAAAGATTTATGAATGGAACAGCAACAAACTGACCCAGTACCAGCTGATTGTGTGGTGTAACAAAAATCACAATTTTACATTCACTGTGCGAGGCTTTGAGATTGAATTATCTTTCTGTGTGGAGTGTTATTTATTTCCATCCGATTCTGTCCTTTTCCCTGCAGGATCCACCTATCTCTTCTCCCGAGGGTCAGGAGATGTCACCATTCTGCAATGCCCCGGTGCTGGGTCTGTAAATACCTTGTGCACAATGAGTGATTTCAGTGCTGAAACAGCAACTCAGGAAAAATGTGCGAAAGGTAAAAGTCATTGTGACAATATCGGTCCTGAGAACGAGAATTGGAAACAGAATCGGCTGTGTCAGAAATGCAAATTAAATAGAGATAAGGCATTCGCTGTGAAGCCAGATCGCTCAATGGTATTTACCTGCGCGGATTCCACAGGAGGAGAACCAAAATGTCCATCCTGGACCGACCTGACACGGGAGGGATGTGAAAACCACGACCTGTTCTTTGTGATAACCCTGAGCGGTATGTGCACAGGAGAGATCAGGGGAATTATTACAGGCTCATTGGAGAGATTTAAACTGAGATGAACGCGAGGCGCAACCAACACAGATTCCAGAGGGTGGCCGGCATTTGCTGCCTCAGTTGTTGCCAGGCGGGAATGGCGGCGGGAGCGGACAATCCATCGGGATTCCCCAAACGGCTTCTACGCCATCGGGATTTCCCGTTCCAACACATGTCCCCGCCCCCCCATTGGCGCAATGGGCTTCCCGCCACGCCAGGTCAGGAATGTGAAAACTATGGGCGGGATTCTCTCAGCCCGCGCCGGTTCGGACAATCGCCGGTCCGCCAATTCTCCGGTGACCGGACAATTGCCGCCATTGCCACCGGCGCGGTCAGCATGGCGCCGGTCGGGGGCCGCTCTATGCGCCCCCCCCCCCCCCCCCCCCGGCGATTCTCTGCCGGGGATGGGCCGAGTTGCCACCAAGAAAGCCCGAGTCCCGCCGGCGTCGTTCACATGTGGTCTTACCTGGCGGGGCCTCAGCGTCCATCCTGCGGGGGGGGGGGCGGCCTGGTTGGGGGGAGGGGGGATCCGATCCTGGTGGGGGGGGGCTCCACCATGGCCTGGGGAGGGGCTCCACCGTAGCCTGGCCCGCGATCAGGGCCCACCGATCGGCAGGCCGGCCTCTCCTGGTGGGGGCCTCCTTTACTCTGCGCCGGCCCCTTTAGCTCTCCGCCACGTTGCGTCGGGGCCGGCGCGGAGAAGGAAGCCAGTGCGCATGCACGAGATCGAGCCGGCCACAGCGCGCATGCGCAGCCCCGCGGCGCCCATTTGGCGCCGGCATCGGCAGCTGGAGCTGCGAGAGTCGCTCCAGTGCCGTGCTGGCCCCCTGTAGGGCAGAGGATCGCTACACTTAGCGGTTCGTTGACGCCGTCGTAAACCTCTCCGGTTTTTATGACGGCATGAACACTCTGCCGTCAGAAGGGAGAATCCCGCCCTATGACCTGTTGTTTGTGATGAATGTGGCAGTATGTGAACTGGGGCAATATTGGGGATGGGGATTGGGAATGTGTCATTCAGGCATCAGTGAGAATAAAATTCCCATGTCGCTGGGTAAAGAGAAAAGAGGTTGGAATCTTTCCATCCTTGTCTCTGTCCTTTAGGGTCAGGCCCTGTGTTTGTGTGTTTGGTTTTTTGTCGCTTTTCCTGCCTTCTGTCTCCTTGCTCTCAGTCTCTCTGAGTATTTGCTAACATACCAGCTGTCTGCAGTAGGAAATATATCATCAAACTGTGGACAGATCAGAGAAAGATAAAAGTTAAACAGGATTGGACCCCTCACCGTAGTCTATCCACTCCTGATATTGCTGTTCGTAACAGACAGACACTCACACTTTACTAAATAATCAGTAACGAATATTTTTCTCAATGTTGTTTCTCGATTCAGATGAAGTATTTTCTACTGATGAAATCCTCTCGTCGCTGTCAGTGTCAGAGGGAGTGAATGTGACTTTACCCTGCCTGTTTGAAAATAAACTATCCTGGCCCTTCACTCTGTTCTGGATCACATCTGGAAAAATTAACCAGTGTCTGCACTCTGTTCATATTGAGGATTATAAAGCACATTCTAACACACGATGCTGTGTGAATAGAGAGTTGTCACAAAGAATATCTACCCAAAGCTCACACAGTCCCACAAATGCAAACCAGACTCACAACCTTACTATTCACTCGGTCACGGTGATGGACACTGGGAGGTATCTCTGTGTTGTACACGCTCAGGTCTCAGGGAAACCTGTCTGGAAGATTGCAGCAAACATCTCCCTCACTGTGACACAAACTACAGAATCCCCAGAGACTCACACCTCAACATCTGGAATATCCTCAGTGACCAGCAGTGGAACTCATACAAATAGTGACGGTAAGTCAGACAATGGACAATATGATGTGAATCATTTAATATCAAAAATTCCAGCTGAGGGAGTTTGTACCCGTTGTAAACTGGCTCAATTTCCATCCTTTGCCATTTATCATTCCAGATTCTACCTTGAATGTTAGTTCCTCAGACCAGGTAACCTTGTCTGTAATCTGTAGTAGTGTCTCCTCATTATAAAGCACATTCTAACACACGATGCTGTGTGAATAGAGAGTTGTCTCAAAGAATCTCTACCCAAAGCTCACACAGTCCTACAAATGCAAACCAGACTCACCACCTTACTATTCACTCGGTCACGGTGATGGACACTGGGAGGTATCTCTGTGTTGTACACGCTCAGGTCTCAGGGAAACTTGTCTGGAAGATTGCAGCAAACATCTCCCTCACTGTGACAAACAATACAGAATCTCCGGAGACTCACACCTCAACATCAGTGAGCGGCAGTGTAACTCCTATCGATATGAAGAGTAAGTAAGACAATCGCAATATGAATCATTTAATGTCAATAATTCCAACGGAGGATATCTGGATCTGTTTGTACAGTTTGTACCTGTTGTAAGTTCGTTCATTTTCCTTCCTCAGCAATTACTGCTGCATGGTAAGTTAGGTAGAATCACAACGCCCCTACAGTGCAGAAGGAGGCCATTCAGCTTATAGAGTCTGCACCAACCGTCCGTAGGAGCACCCTATCCAGGTTCACGCCCCTTCCACCCCACCTTATCCCTGTAACCCCACCTAACCTGCACATCCCTGGATACTAGGGGCTGGTTTAGCACAGGGCTAAATAGCTGGCTTTTAAAGCAGACTCAGGCAGGCCAGCAGCACGGTTCAATTTCCGTGCCAGCCTCCCTGAACAGGCACCGGAATGTGGCGACTAGGGGCTTTTCACAGTAACTTCATTTGAAGCCTAATTGTGACAATAAGCGATTTTCAGTTCATTCCACTAAGGGGCAATTTAGCCTGGTCAATCCACCTAACCTGCTCATCTTTGGACTGCGGAAGGAAACTGGAGCACCCGGAGGAAACCCACGCAGACATGAGGAGAACGTGCAAACTCCACACAGAAAGTCACCCAAGGCCAGAATTGGACCCGGGTCCCTGGCGTTGTGAGGCAGCAGTGCTAACCACTGTGCCACTGTGCTGCCAAGTAGTCAGTGTAATGAGCCCTATATATAATACAGGATTGCACAGCCTGAATTTAAGTTTGCTTCTCCATTGTAGGTCCTGACAGCAGTTGTAGTAATCTGCGCATGTGTCTCCTGGTCCTGTATGCTGTTGCACTAATTTGCATTGATGGAGTAATTTGCATTATCAGAAGGATACGACAACCTTCCAGAGGTAAGCAAGAGTTTTAGGCTGGGATTTCCGTCCCGGGATGCCCGGAATGTGTTCCCGATGGGACGGAGAATCGGGCACGGGGGAAAATCGGGATCGGAGCCAGTCGCTGACCCAAATGCAATGCTCCGGCCTCCTGCTGGCAGTGCGAACGAGACCACGATGACTAATTTGCATCCAGCTAGCGGACCTGGCGCCCTATGCTCCGGCCTCCCATGATCCACCTGTCCCTGCGGCCGGGAATGACGTGGGTACGGATCACATGGGTTTTTTTGCTAGCACAGCCCTGATGTGGTGAACCTCAGTGGGCCAAGGGGGCAACGGTTCCCCCTTGGCCCACCGCAAAGCCACCATGCCAGGGCAATGCTGGTAGAGACCATCCAAGCCCATTCGTGGGCCACACCGCCCCCCCCCTAACAATGCACTGCCTGCCCATGCCGCCTCTACCAGGCACCTCCCCATGCCCACCCCTCCCCCCCACAGGGACCCTGTAATACAGGACCCCCCCCCGCACAGGGTCCCCTTCCTCAAGGAACCCCGTCCACAAACCTCCCCACACACAGACCCCCCCCCCCACATGGACCACCCTCCACGAAAAGGAACTCGCCTGGAAACATAGAATTTAGGAGCAGGAGGAGGCCATTTGGCCCTTCGAGCCTGCTCCACTATTCATTAGGATCATGGCTGATCATCGTACTCAATAGCCTAATCCCGCTTTCCCCCCATATCGTTTGATCCCCTCCACCCTAAATGCTCTACCTAACTGCTTCTTGAAAACATGCAATGCTTTGGCCTCAGCTATTTCCTTTGGTAACAAATTCCACAGGCCCACCACTCTCTGGGTGAAGAAATTTCTCCTCATCTCTGTCCTAAATGGTCCTGACCCGTATCCTCAGACTGTGACCCCTGGTTCTGGACACACCCACCATCATGAACATCCTTCCTGTATCTGCCCTGTCCAGACTTAGAAATTTATAGGTTTTTATAATGCCCCCTCATTCTTCTGAACCCCAGCGACTACAATCCTAACTGACTCAATCTATCCTTGTACGTCAGTCCCGCCATCCCAGGAATCAGTCTGGTAAACCTTCGCTGCTCTCCCTCGAGAGCAAGAACATCCTTCCTCAGAGAAGGAGACCAAAACTGCCCACAATACTCCAGGTGTGGCCTCACCAAGGCCCTGTATAATTGCAGCAACACATCCCTGCTTCTATACTCGAATCCTCTCGCAATGAAGGCCAGCATACCATTTGCCTTCTTTACCGCCTGCTGTACCTGCTTACTTACCTTCAGTGACTGGTGTACGAAGACACCCAGGTCTTGTTGCACATTCCCCTCTCCGAAATTATGACCATCCAGATAATAGTCTGCCTTCTCGTTTTAGTTACCAAAGTGGATAACCTTTCATTTCTCCAAATGATACTGCAGCTGCCATTCAGTTGCCCACTCACTCAACCTGTCCAAATCACACTGAAGGATCTCTGCATCCTCCTCACAGCTCACCCTCCCACACAACTTGGTGTCATCTGAAAATCCTCATCTAAATCATTAATATAAAATATTTAGCTAGAGTCCTGGCACCGGTCCCTGCGGTAGGCCACTAGTCGCTGCCTGCCAATTTGAAAAAGATCCATTAATTCCTACTCTTTGTTTCCTGTCTGCCAACCAGTTTTCTATCCATCTCAATACAATACACCCCTAATCCCATGCGCTTTAATTTTACACATTAATCTCTTATGCGAGACTTTGTCAAAAGCCTTCAGAAAGTCCAAATATACCACATCGACTGGCTCCCCCTCGTCAACTCATCAACAACAAGAAAATAAAAATTTATTACCATGAAAAAATTGAATTATGATATAAGACTCCTTTACTCTCCCCTCCCAATTATACACAGGTATTAGGATTAACACTAAATCATAGTCTCATTAACACAAAATCCCTTTTTTAACAAATATTTTTGTTCAACATTTTTACGCAATGGGATTTGGCTGGGCATGGGACTTCGCTATCGAGCCACCCACTCAAGATGGCAGCCCAATAGCGGGATTGCCTGAGAATCCCTCATGTTGTACGCCATGCATAAATTTGTGTACCGTGCAACACTGAATTGCATCCCGCTTATGACCCCAAGATTATTGTAAAACTGGTGCAATTTAGCTCAGGCGCAGAACATAGAGCCAGATTCCCCGATTCTGAGGCTAAGTGCGGAGGATCCATGGCGTTTTATGTGGAAAAAATCGGCGGCCTCCACAAAATAAACGGTCGGAGAATTACCGGATCCGAGGCCGCACATGCGGGGGGGGTCGGAGAATCCCGCCCCAGATCTGTCAGATAGTGCTCCACTGGGCACCCCCTCGCCACCCCCCACCAGTCCCCCCAGCCCTTGCGGAAGGTCCCCCTGGCCAGCAGCATGGGTCCACCCGACTGTGGCACCGCTGGACGCAGTCCGCAGTCGCCACGCCTGGTTCCTGCACGGCTGGGACCACACGTCCCCCCCGCCGTCGTGTACTCGGCCCAGCGGGGACAGAGCATCGGGGGGAGGGCCTTCAGGTGACGCGCTGAGGCCGCACCAACGGTATCCGGCGCGCGCCGCGATGACGCCCTTTCGGAGGGGGCGGACTATACAAACCCTGCGTCAAACAGGCTCCGATTTTGTTTAAAAAGGCATTCTCCGATCGCCGATTACAAAATCGGCGTGGGGAAACGGAGAATCTCGCCTCTCATTGCCAACACGGAGAATCCAGCCAGTAAAATGTGTTTCTTCAATCTAGAAAACTGTATCTTAGAACCAGCTAATTATGATGAATTCTAAAGTTGTGATTCTAACACCTCATACTTCTTGCTCATGGGAACAAGGGAGGCCATTCAGCCCCTCAAGCTTGTTCTGCCATATAATCAGATCCTGGCTTATCTGTAATCAACATCAATTCAGTCGAGACGCTGAGAAGCAGCGAACCGATGCTTTAATAAGCTAAATATGTGCCGACCTGTAGCTCCTCCCGCACTGCAGGGCTGACCCAGGTCAGCAGGCTTTATACCTCCACAGCTGGGCGGAGCCACAGGCGGAGCCAACAGCAGCACCAATAATAACATTCCAACAGTACAACAGCAACAACCAATAACAGGACAGCAATAACAATAAGTATATACAACAGTGGGGATAACAATACTAATAGAACAGTAAAACATATATACAACAGCCTTACGTAGCCATACGTGGCTCACCACAATTTGTATCTCAACACCATTTACCACCTTGGCTCCATATTCCTTAATTTCCTGAATATACCTCATATTAAATCTATCAACCTCACTGCCGAAATTTTCAATTGATCCCCAAAACAAACACTTTTTGGGGAGAGAGTTCCAGATTTCCTTTGTGTGAAGAGTTGCTTTCGGACACCATCCCTGGACAGACCTGGTCTCACCTCAAGGCCAGTGTCCTGGTCCCACACTCTCTCAGCCGAGCAAACAGTTTCTTTCTCTCTCGCTGAGCAAACCTTGGAACATTTTAAACCCCCTCAATTAGACAACAACTGAATTTTCTATACTCAAGCCTGTCCTCCTAGTTGAATTCTTTTAGCATCCTGATGAATCTCCGTTCCATCCCAATGTAACCTTCCTGAAGTGCAATGTGCCCAGACCTGGAGTATTTAGTATTCCAGCCTCTGACAGATACAGGTTAACATTCCATCAGACTTTTCAATCATTTTATGTACCTGCCCACTAACCTTCAGTGATTTCATTCAACTAACCCTAATTCTCTCTCTGCTCCTCCAGAGTTCTTAGCTTCCCACCATTTATAAATACTCTGACCTGTCTTGGGTGCAAAATGGATGTCATTGCACTTCCCCACATTGATGGATTAAGTGTGTCATCAAATGGCAGCGATGGAGTTCAATGTCCCTTTGTGACTGATATCTACTACTCAATGTGCCTCAGTGTTATCACCAAGCTCAGATATCTGGTCGTTCTTGTTTTATCTAAGTCATTCATAACAATAGTGAAACCCGGGGCCCTGGGACATACTGGTATTTACGCCCTGCCACCCTCTGCATTCCATACCTCCTAACCAATTTAATACACATGTCAATGGGTTGCCTTCAGTTCTACGCACTTTATTTTTGATAACAGCCTTTTGTGTGGAACTTTATTGAGCGCCTTGCAGAAATCTACATAGGTCACATCCATATGCACTCCCTCATCTACCAAATTAGTGAACTCCTAATAAAATTAAACTGGGTTTGTGAGAATGGATCTACATGTTTGTATTTCGTTAAATAGATTTTGATTGACAAGGGAGTCAAAGGGTATATGGATTAGACAGGAGAGTAGAGTTGAAGCCACAGTCAGATCAACCATGATCTTATCCAATGGCGGAGCAGTCTTGAGGGGAAGAATCGTCTATTCCTGCTTCTCAACCTTTTGATCTTGCTTTCCAGTAACAGATCCTCGTAACATCCCCACAGCAGACATTAGACTAACGGGTCTTTTATTTCCTGGTTTCTCTATCCCATCCTCCTGAAACAATGGGATAATAATGGCAGCATTCCAATCTCAAGGGATAATTCCTCAATCAAGAGAATTTTGGAAGGACTTGACTTAAAAATACTAAATCACACTTCCAGTTGTCTAGCACTGTTTGAATGTTATGTTATTAAATGTTTCACATGTTTTATTTTCTGTATTCTCAGTGATGGAGGCAAATGTGAAATTCAGGAAGTAAAATGTAAGTACTTTCAATGTTTCAGTATAATCCTCTGTATCTAAGGATACTTCATCTCATGTGTTGGGACCGTCCCGTTTTATTATTTGTCCCCAGCCAGAATTGGAACACATTGATGCTCGATCAATAACTCCTGAGACGAAATTGGAGACAATTGAAGGCTTTATTGCACTAGATGCTTCCCCCAGCAGTCCAGGTACAGAATGGGGAGACACTGGTTCTTATACTCCGCCTTACTGGGCGGAACCAGCAGGCAAGCTTCACCAATGAAAATAGCAGTCTCAGGTACCTCCCACACCAATGGTCTTACACCATTATTCAGGGTACCGTAATACCACTAATACCGACGACCACATTCACCCCCTGTTAAAAAAGAGTCCGGCGGGGGTGGTGGTCTCGCGTTATACAGTGGTAGTGATGTAGGTTATGGTGGTACCCGGTATACATTAGCACAGTGTTTTGCCTCGTTACATGTCGCAACTATTTACAGTAATTATTTACAGTCAGAGTGAAGCAATTAGTCGATCGGGGGCCCTGGTCATCCTCTGCGATCGTCGTAGCTTCGGCGGTGATGCAGGCACTTGCTCGGGCATCCGTGGCTCCGGGAGTGTGGCTTCGGCTTCTTCAGCACCTTCATCACCCCTAGATGGGACCAGTGGAAGGACCTATCCACCTGGGAAGGGGGCGGTTGTGGGGTACGCCGGTGGGAGGGAGGATGGGGTCGGTAGTGGAGGTCTGGGTGGGGATCCAGCAGGCGCCAGGTCCCGTAGGGAGACCGTATCCTGTCGGCCGTCAGAGTATGCCACGTAGGCGTATTGAGGGTTAGCGTGCAGGAGGTGGACCCTCTCGACCAATGGGGCCGACTTGTGCGCCCGCACGTGTTTACGGAGCAGGATGGGCCCAGGAGCTGCCAGCCAGGTTGGTAGCGAGATCCCAGAGGAGGACTTCCTAGGGAAGACCAGGAGACGTTTGTGAGGGGTTTGGTTGGTCGTGGTACATAGCAGTAATCGGATGGAGTGGAGTGCATCCGGGAGGACCTCTTGCGAGCAGGAGACTGGGAGATTCTTGGACCGTAGGCCAGTAGGATGGTCTTCCAGACTGTTCCGTTCTCCCTCTCCACCTGCCCGTTTCCCCGGGGGTTGTAGCTGGTCGTCCTGCTCGAGGCAATGCCCTTGCTGAGCAGAAATTGGCGCAGTTCGTCGCTCATGAAGGAGGACCCCCTATCACTGTGTATGTAGGCGGGGAAACCAAACAGTGTGAAGATATTGTGGAGGGCTTTTATGACAGTGGCTGTGGTCATGTCGGGGCAGGGGATGGCGAATGGGAACCGGGAGTACTCGTCAATCACGTTCAGGAAGTACGTGTTGCGGTCGGTGGAGGGGAGGGGCCCTTTGAAGTCCATACTGAGGCGTTCAAAGGGATGGGAAGCCTTTATAAGGTGCGCTTTCTCTGGCCTGTAGAAGTGCGGTTTGCACTCCGCGCAGATTTTGCAATTCCTGGTGGCGGTCCTGACCTCCTCGATGGAGTAGGGTAGGTTGCAGGTCTTAATGAAATGGAAGAATCGAGTGACCCCCGGGTGGCAGAGGTCCTCATGGAGGGGCCGGAGGCGGCCCACTTGTGCGTTGGCACATGTGCCGCGGGATAGGGCATCAGGAGGCTCGTTTAGCTTCCCGGGACGATACAAGATCTCATAGTTGTAGGTGGAGAGCTCGATCCTCCACCGTAAGATCTTATTGTTCATTACCTTGCGCCGCTGTGCATTATCGAACATGAAAGCAACCGACCGTTGGTCAATGAGGAGCGTGAATCTCCTGCCGGCCAGGTAATGCCTCCAGTGCCGCACAACTTCTACTATGGCCTGGGCCTCCTTTTCAACTAAGGAATGGCGGATTTCTGAAGCATGGAGGGTGTGAGAGAAGAAGGCCACGGGTCTGCCCGCTTGGTTGAGGGTGGCTGCCAGAGCTACGTCGGACGCGTCGGTCTCGACTTGGAAGGGGGGGGATTCACGATTGCGTGCATCGTGGCCTTTGCCATGACCGCTTTGATGTGGCTGAAGGCCTGGCGGGCCTCTGCCGACAGGGGGAAAGCCGTGGATTGAATTAGTGGGCGGGTCTTGTCCGCATAGTTGGGGACCCACTGGGCATAATACGAAAAAAATCTCAGGCAGCGTTTCAGGGCCTTGGAGCAGTGGGGAAGGGGAACTCCATGAAGGGGCGCAGGCGTTCGGGATCTGGGCCTATAACTCCATCATGCACTACGTAGCCGAGGATGGCTAGACGGGCGGTGCTGAACACGCATTTGTCCTTATTATATGGTAGATTAAGGATTCTTGCGGTATGGAGGAATTTTCGGAGGTTGGTGTCGTGGTCCTGCTGGTCGTGGCCGCAGATGGTGACGTTATCGAGGTACGGAAACGTGGCCCGCAAACCGTACCGGTCAACCATTCGGTCCATCTCCCGTTGGAAGACCGAAACTCCATTTGTGACACCGAAGGGAACCCTTAGGAAGTGATAGAGCCGCCCATCTGCTTCGAATGCAGTGTATTTGCGGTCGCTGGGGCGGATGGGGAGCTGGTGGTAGGCGGATTTTAGATCCACCGTGGAAAAGACCTTGTATTGTGCAATCTGATTGACCAGATCAGATATGCGGGGGAGAGGGTACGCGTCGAGCTGCGTCTCCCTGTTGATGGTCTGACTATAATCGATGACCATCCTATGCTTCTCGCCGGTCATTACAACCATTATGTGAGCTCTCCAGGGACTGTTGCTAGCCTCAATAATATCTTCCTTCAGTAACCGCTGGACTTCCGACCTAATGAAGGTCCGGTCCTGGGCACTGTACCGTCTGCTCCTGGTGGCGACAGGTTTGCAATCCGGAGTGAGGTTCGCAAACAGGGAAGGCGGATCGACTTTGAGGGTCGCGAGGCTGCAGACAGTGAGGGGGGGTATAGGGCCGCTGAATTTAAAAGTTAAGCTCTAGAGGTTACATTGGACATCTAACCCTAGGAGTCTGGCAGCGCCGATGTGAGGAAGGACGTAGAGCCGGTAATTTTTAAACTCCCTTCCCTGGACCGTGAGGTTCGCTATGCAGAACCCTTTGATCTCTACCGAGTGAGACCGGCCAGGGAGATTTTTTTGGTTGACTGGGTGGATGGGAAGAGAACAGCGCCTTCCCGTATTGCGGTGTATGAAGCTCTCGGAGTTGATCAGGCAGGATGTTTTATGCCTGTTGATGAGCACGGTCGTCGTCGCAGTTGAGAGTGTTCGGGGCCGAGACTGGTCCAGGGTCTCCGAGGCAAGTCGTGGCAGAATTTGGATGTTTTCCTCGGGCGGTGTTTGGTCACCCGAGTCGGGGTCCTGAGAGTCCAGCCAAGATGACGGCGCCCACTGGTCGCACATGTCTGGAGGTGTACAAGATGGCGGCGCCCATCCGTCGCGCGTGGTCCACGGTGGACAAGATGGCGGCGTCCGGAGGCCGCATGTGGCCCTGGAGAAAGAAGATGGCGGCGCCCGCTGGCCGCACCTGGCTCGTGGAGAGAGTTGTGGTGGCGTTCCCGGTTCGCCTCCGGAGACCGCGGCAACCGCCCAGGTCTGGCATACTGCCACAAAATGGCCCTTTTTGCCGCACCCTTTGCAGATGGATGAGCGGGCCGGGCAGCGCTGCCGGGGGTGCTTGGCTTGCCCGCAAAAGTAGCAGCGGGGCCCCCCTGGGTTGCTTGGTAGTCTCGCAGCACAAGCTTGTGGGGGGATGGGGGATGCGTCGGAGTCTGCCGCGGGGGGTTCCACGCTGCCCAAGGGGCTGCCGCGCGGTCTGGGACGTAAGCACGGGCGTTTCGGGAGGCCACATCGAGGGAGCTAGCAAGGGCCCATGCCTCCTTGAGGCCTAGTGTCTCTTTCTCCAGCAATCGCTGGCGGATTTGGGTGGACAGAATACCTGCAACTAAAGCGTCCCCGATCAAAAGTCACTGGCCGAAACTTGCGGGCAGTCACAGTTCCTCCCTAACACCAGGAGCGCACAGTAGAACTCCTCCAGCGATTCCCAGGGGATTTGTCGCGTCGTCGCCAACAGATGTCGGGCGTAGACCTGGTTTACAGGGCGAACATAGTATCCTTTCAGCAGGGTCATTGCGGCCTTGAAATCGTCCAGATCCTCCATGAGGGTGTAGGTCTCGAGTGGAGAACTTGCAGTTTCTGATCCTCCGTAGGTTCATGCGTGGCCGTCCTGAGGTACCCTTTGAAGCACGCCAGCCAGTGTTTGTAGGTTGCCGCTGAGATTGCCGCGTGGGACTGAGTTGCAGATACTCCGGTTTCATTCGGTGCTCCATTCTTTAAAATCTAGTGCAATAAATTGATGCTCGATCAATAACTCCTGAGACGTGATTGGAGACAATTGAAGCCTTTATTGCACTAGATGTTTCTCCCAGCAGCGCAGGTACAGAATGCGGCTGCTGGGGAGACACAGGCTCTTATACTCCGCCTTACTGGGCGGAACCAGCAGGCAGGCTTCACCAATGAAAATAGCAGTCTCAGGTACCTCCCACACCAATGATCTTACAGCATTATTCAGGGTACCGTAATACCCCTAATACTGACTACCACACACATTAAATGTAATTTCTTCTCTTACGATATAGGCAGAGGTCAGATGGACCATGAACACAAGGGATGCGACCGACCTCCTCAATATCCAAAGTGTTTTCACAGGTCGCAACATCCGCTTGAAGAGCAGATAAATCTTCTCAACCATCCCACAAGCGATATTAAACCACTGGTGGCAGCTCGTGCGCTTTCTCAGATTCTTCTGAAGTTTATGAAGATCAATTTCCTCCCTCTCCCCATCATAAAGAGAACAATGTATTCATGATGCACAAAACGCAGCTGGCGCAATGGCAAATCACTCAATAAAAGTTGTTTCAAAATTATAGAGAAATGCTGAGCTTGGCGTAAATTTTATCCCAATCGAATTGATTCAATGAATTGATCCCAGTGAGGTCATGACCCGGGGTTCAAGGTCAAAGGTGCCATTGTATCCACTAGTTACTGGGCGGGATTCTCCGGTTACCCAGCCGCGTGTTTCTCGACGGTGCGCCCGCTCGGTGGCGGCGAGATTTATACTCTCGCCACTTGCCAGCGGGATTTACCATTGAAGCCGCCCCAAGCTGCCGGGAAACATGCCGGTGGGAAAGGTGATTCTCAACAGCCAGAGAATTCCGGCCACTGTTTGCCAACCTGATAATGTCCCACTTATCCCGAACGATAGCTTCCCATTAGTTAACCAATCCTTTATATAATTAACCAATCCATTATATAGTTAACCAATCCTTTTTATAGTTAACCAATCTTTTATATAATTAACCAATCCCTTATCTATTTTAATGTTAAATTATTTGACAGAGCCACAATAAAAATATTTTTTTAAAAAATAAAATTATTTGATAGAGAGTATACAGATGGAGAACAGGGGAAGGTCATTTGGTCATTGAGGAGTCAAATCAAGAAGTATTCTGTCACTACCAAAGATAGTAGAAATCTGGAACTCTGCCAAAAGGCTGTGGATATTGGGGGATATTTGGAGCTTTTAAGGCACAGACTGATAACATTTTGCCAGTTAAAGGTTCCAAGGAATATGGAGTAAAGGGACATACATAGAGTTAAGGTGAAGATTTGCCACTGTCTCATTGAAGGAATGAACAAGCTTGAGGGTCTGAATGGCCTCTTCCTGTGCTTAGTGGTCCTGTGTTGCACATCGCCATTGGAAGAGAACACGATCAGGTTCTCGGGTTGTGACAGTCTCAAGGCCACACATTGTGCAGCCATTTCTAATCCCTCTCACACATGAAGAGCTAGAGCCTCAAAAGGAGAGAGAAATAAACTGAGGCAAAGATGCAATGAGGTCTGTTACAACCCTCTGGACCAGTGAGTGGTCAATTCAAGCCCCACAGGCCCCGGAGCCCCAACACAAGTTAATTAACCAATAATTTGTATAGAGTTTCTGAGATCTTTGACCCTTGACTGCTCCAATGACTTACAGGCACCAGATTTGTAAGTAAAACACAATAACGGTTTATTTATAACAAGAGAGATAAGACATGCAATACCTATAATAGAATAACGTCTAGCTAATCTACTGCTCACCCCTTTTAACATCCCACCCTCTACCCAAACACACACAGGACAGACACACACAGGGGAAAGGAAATTATAGGGATTTAAATGGAAGAAAGACAGTTGAGTGTCCGAGTTGCTGACATTGAAATCATTGTAGCCAGCTTTCTTCCCCGGACACAGAGTGTTGCATCCAACAGTTGGATTGCTAACAAAGTTCTTCCGACTGTAACATTCAGGCAGGACTCTCAGGCTGCGGGAGCCCCTCTGGGGAGTCACTTTAACTTGTATTAACCTGGGCCTTCACTCGGAAGATCCACCTCAGGTCTGTTTAATTCCGACTTGCTTCCACCTCCACCAGATTAGCTATCAGCATCACTGAGAAAGGATTAGAGTTCTCCACCTGAGAGTTTAAAAAGGGTTTTCAAAAAGCCCAACCTGCCTGCAGCTGGTGCTCGACTGGATTTCCCAGCAGATTAAATTGTTTGTGCAGTGAGAAAGGCCGGGGGCGATTCTCCGATATTGAGGCCAAGTGTTCGCGCCGTCGTGAACGCTGTCGCGTTTCACGACGGCGCAAACAGGGCCCGGACGCGACCTATTCTGGGCCCCATAGGGGGCCAGCACGGCACTGGAGCGGTTCACGCCGCTCCAGCGTCCTTACGCGGTGCCAATTGGGCGCCACGCCAACCCGCGCATGCGCAGTTGGGGCAGCCCAATCCTGCACATGCTCAGTTGGGCCGCGCCATCCTGCGCATGCGCGGGGAAAGTCTTACGCACGCCGGCCCCTCACCAACATGGAGCCGGTGTTCTGGGGCCATGCGCGGAAGGAGGAAGGCCCGGGGGGGGGGGGGGGGGAGAGGCCAGCCCGCCGATCGGTGGCCAGATCCCATCAGAGGCCACCCCGGTGAAGGAGCCCCCCTACCCCCCCCCCCACAGGTCGCCCCCCCAGCTTTCCCACAGAGTTCCCGCCGGCAGTGACCAGGGGTGGACGGCGCTGGCGGGAACCTTTCGTGTCGTAGCGGCCGCTCGGCCCATCCGGCCGGAGATTCGCCGCTCGCCGGTTCTCCGAGCGGCCCGGTGCGAATCGCGCGCCGCTGGTTTCCGGGGGTGTGGGAGAATCACGTGCGGAGGTCGGGGCGGTGTGGCGAGATTTGCGCGGCCCCCCGGCAATTCTCCCACCCGGCGTGGGCGGGGGACTGGTGGAGAATAGCGCCCGCCGCCTCTTCAGGTCTTTAGATAGCGATCAGGGCTGTGGCCCTCTAGTTTTGTGACCAAAATGAAAACTGAAAGCAAACGCACACTCTCAAAGTGAGGAACATTCTGGAACAATCAGCACAGAGTGTCAGTAGTTGAGACCTGGGAAAATAAAGTCGGCCATTGGCTAACAACCAAGTCCATAAGACCATAAGACAAAGGAGCGGAAGTAAGGCCTTTCGGCCCATTGAGTCCACTCCACCATTCAATCATGGCTGATTTCATCTCCATTTACCCGCTCTCTCTCCATAGCCCTTAATTCCTCGAGAAATCAAGAATCTATCAACTTCTGTCTCAAAGACACTCAACGTCCCGGCCTCCACCGCCCTCTGTGGCAATGAATTCCACAGACCCACCACTCTCTGGCTGAAGAAATTTCTCCTCATCTCTGTTCCAAAGTGACTCCCTTTTATTCTAAGGCTGTGCCCCCGGGTCCTAGTCTCCCCTGCTAATGGAAACAACTTCCCTACGTCCACCCCATCTAAGCCATTCATTATCTTGTAAGTTTCTATTAGATCTCCCCTCAACCTCCTAAACTCCAATGAATATAATCCCAGGATCCTCAGACGTTCATCGTATGTTAGGCCTACCATTCCTGGGATCATCCGTGTGAATTTCCGCTGGACCCGCTCCAGTGCCAGTATGTCCTTCCTGAGGTGTGGGGCCCAAAATTGCTCACAGTATTCTAAATGGAGCCTAACTAATGCGTTATAAAGCTTCAGAAGTACATCCCTGCTTTTATATTCCAAGCCTCTTGAGATGAATGACAACATTGCATTTGCTTTCTTAATTACGGACTCAACCTGCAAGTTTACCTTTAGATAATCCTGGACTAGGACTCCCAAGTCCCTTTGCACTTCAGCATTATGAATTTTGTCACCGTTTAGAAAATAGTCCATGCCTCTATTCTTTTTTCCAAAGTGCAAGACTTCGCACTTGCCCACGTTGAATTTCATCAGCCATTTCTTGGACCACTCTCCTAAACTGTCTAAATCTTTCTGCAGCCTCCCCAACTTCTCCATACTACCTGCCCCTCCACCTACCTTTCTATCATCGGCAAACTTAGCCAGAATGCCCCCAGTCCCATCATCTAGATCGTTAATATATAAAGAGAACAGCTGTGGCCCCAACACTGAACCCTGCGGGACACCACTCGTCACCGGTTGCCATTCCGAAAAAGAACCTTTTATCCCAACTCTCTGCCTTCTGCCTGACAGCCAATCGTCAATCCATGTTAGTACCTTGCCTCGAATACCATGGGCCCTTATTTTACTCAGCAGTCTCCCGTGAGGCACCTTATCAAAGGCCTTTTGGAAGTCAAGATAGATAACATCCACTGGCTCTCCTTGGTCTAACCTATTTGTTATCTCTTCAAAGAACTCTAACAGGTTTGTCAGGCACGACCTCCCCTTACTAAATCCATGCTGACTTGTCCTAATCCGACCCTGCACTTCCAAGAATTTAGAAATCTCATCCTTAACAATGGATTCTAGAATCTTGCCAACAACCGAGGTTAGGCTAATTGGCCTATAATTTTCCATCTTTTTCCTTGTTCCCTTCTTGAACAGGGGGGTTAAAACAGCGATTTCCAATCCTCTGGGACTTTCCCTGACTCCAGTGACTTTTGAAAGATCATAACTAACGCCTCCACTATTTCTTCAGCTATCTCCTTTAGAACTCTAGGATGTAGCCCATCTGGGACCGGAGATTTATCAATTTTTAGACCTCTTAGTTTCTCTAGCACTTTCTCCTTTGTGATGGCTACCATATTCAACTCTGCCCCCTGACTCTCCTGAATTGTTGGGATATTACTCATGTCTTCTACTGTGAAGACTGACGCAAAGTACTTATTTAGTTCCTCAGCTATTTCCTTGTCTCCCATCACTAGATTACCAGCATCATTTTGGAGTGGCCCAATGCCTACTTTTGCCTCCCGTTTGTTTTTAATGTATTTAAAGAAACTTTTACTATCATTCCTAATGTTACTGGCTAGCCTACCTTCATATTTGATCCTCTCTTTCCTTATTTCTCTCTTTGTTATCCTCTGTTTGTTTTTGTAGACTTCCCAATCTTCTGACTTCCCACTACTCTTTGCCACATTATAGGCTTTCTCTTTTGCTTTGTTGCGTTCCTTAACTTCCTTTGTCAGCCATGGCTGCCTAATCCCCCCTCTGATAACCTTTCTTTTCTTTGGGATGAACCTCTGTACTGTGTCCTCAATTACTCCCAGAAACTCCTGCCATTGCTGTTCTACTGTCTTTCCCACTAGGCTCTGCTCCCAGTCGATTTTCGTCAGTTCCTCCCTCATGCCCCTGTAGTTACCTTTATTTAACTGTAACACCTTTACATCTGATTCTACCTTCTTTCTTTCAAATTGGAGATTGAATTCGACCATATTATGATCACTGCCTCCTAAGTGTTCCCTTACTTTAAGATCTTTAATCAAGTCTGGCTCATTACATAACACTAAGTCCAGAATGGCCTGTTCCCTCGTGGGCTCCATCACAAGCTGTTCCAAAAAGCCCTCCTGTAAACATTCAATGAATTCCCTTTCCTTGGATCCACTGGCAGCATTATTTACCCAGTCCACCTGCATATTGAAGTCCCCCATGATCACTGTGACCTTGCCTTTCTGACATGCACTTTCTATTTTGTGGTGCATGTTGTGCCCCCGGTCCTGACCACTGTTAAGAGGTCTGTACATAACTCCCATTATGTTTTTTTTGCCTTTGTGGTTCCTCAACTCTACCCACACAGACTCCACATCATCTGACCCTATGTCATTTAGTGCTATTGATTTAATTTCATTCCTAATTAACAAGGCAACCCCTCCCCCTCTGCCCACCTCTCTATCTTTTCGATAGGTTGTGAATCCCTGGATGTTTAAATGCCAGTCCTGAACCCCCTGCAACCACGTCTCTGCGATGCCTACCACATCATACCTGCCAGTCACAATCTGGGCCACAAGCTCATCTACCTTGTTCCGTACACTGTGCGCATTTAAATATAGCACCTTTAATTCTCTATTGACCGTCCCTTTTTGTTTTCTTAGTGTGGTGGACCTTGGTTTACTGAGCCTTTTCATAAACTGTGTCATATTTTGTGGGATTGGGACTAGCGTAACCTCTCCTGAGTTTTGTCTTTTCGTGCTTTTTTGTATTCCTAAGCAGCTACGCTTCCCACTGATTACTTCACCTCTTGGTTCCCTGACTTTCCCTTCCCCCCCAATCTCTAGTTTAAAGTCCTATTGACCACCCTATTTACTCTTTTCGCCAGAACACTGGTCCCAGCTCGGTTCAGGTGGAGACCATCCCAACGGTATAGGTCCCCCCTGTCCCAAAACTGATGCCAGTGTCCCATGAAAAGGAACCCCTCTTTCCCACACCACTCTTTCAGCCACGTGTTAACTTCCCTTCTTCTTGCCTCCCTATGCCAATTTGCATGTGGCTCGGGCAGTAATCCGGAGATTATGACCCTTGAGGACCTGTTTTTTAATTTGAATCCTAGCTCTTTATAATCTCTAAACAGGTCCTCTTTCCTAGACTTGCCTATGTTGTTGGTACCGACATGGACCACAACAACTGGATCCGCCCCCTCCCTCTCCAGTATCCTTTCAAGCCGGTCAGAGATGTCCCGCACCCTAGCATCGGGCAGGCAACATACCATGCGGGACTCTTTATCCTGCTCACAAAGGATACTATCTATCCCCCCGATAATAGAATCCCCTACAACTACAACTTTCCTATTTACTCCCTCCCCTTGAATGGCCTGCTGAACCATGGTGCCTTGGTCAGCTGACTCATCCTTCCTGCAGCCCTGTTCGCCATCCACACAGGGAGCAAGTGCCTCATACCTGTTGGACAGGGTCAAGGGCTGAGGCTCCTGAGTTCCTGACTACTGGTTCCCTTTACCTGCCTGACTTGCAGTCACACCCTGCTGTCCCTGGCCACTGGCAGGATTTAAACTACTTACTCTGACAGGTGTGACTGCCTCCTGAAACACAGTGTCCAGGTAAGTCTCCCCCTCTCGGATGTGCCTCAGTGTATGAAGCTCAGACTCCAGTTCATCAACTCTGAGCCGGAGCTCTTCGAGCAGCCAACACTTACTGCAGATGTGGTCGCTGCAGCTCGCAATGGGATCTGCCAGCTCCCACATCAAGCAACTCAAGCACATCACCTGACCAGCCATCACTAATTAATTAATTAGTTTAATTTAAGTTTCCGAGTTTAGCTGTGTTTTTTTTAATTTGGGGCAGATTTGCTATCAACCAATCAGATCACAGCTTCCCTCTGACGTCACTTTTGGGGGAAAAAACTGGAAAACAAAGTTACCGTTAGGTTTTTATACTCACAGAGACTGCTCCTCCTCCTCCGAACGGCTCCCGAAATTAGGCCCGGAGAAAGAGAGAGAACAAAACAGTCGGGAAAGAGCACCTTCTCCCACTCTTCACCGAATTACCTCACTGCACCAAATTACCAAATTCTCACTCTGGCTGTGTCTCACTCACTCAGGCTGTGTCTCCTTGACCTGTGCAATGCTTACTAATGTGCGCTTTCTGTCTGTCTTTTATACAGACTTTAGGATGACTCACACTAAAACTTCAAAGAGAAGAATACAATGTGTTTCTTTGTGCCCCTTAACAGGCCTGAGGTGACTGCCAGATAACTGCCTCTCAGCAATTAGGGTGGGGGCAGCTTCAGCCAATCAGACACTAATCTACACTGTACTTTTAACTGAAAAACAACAAAATTAGATTAACCACTTACCTTTCCTGGTTACCTCACTGCACCAAATTACCAAATTCTCACTCTGTCTGTGTCTCACTCACTCAGGCTGTGTCTCCTTGACCTGCGCAATGTCCATCAAGAGGTGCCATTACTAATGTTAGAGCAATAACTGAGCCTGCTGGGGGATTCATTTTTTTTAATTACGAGGGAAGTACATCTTAACGGCATAGGACCCAGTCATTGTCCAGGTACAAAATTCATAAAAGCCACAAAGAACAGAAATGATGAAGGAAAACAAAGGACAGACAAGGATTTCTAACAGGTTCCTTAAAAATCAAAGTAAATGTAGGTACTTTAGAAGAGGGGGAAGTGAATTGTACCGAATCTCCCACGGGGTCTGAAGTTCCAAGTGTTTCCTGTTTCATTTGAGATGCTGGTCAGAGGTGTTAAACTGCAACGGCAATCCTGCCAATAAGACGAGAAAGCAAATCTTGACTTCATCAAATCCAGGCTTATTCAGTGCAGTGATCACTTCACCAATTTTAATTTTGCCAATGTTTGGTTTGCTCGAACAATTTCTTCAATCTTGGCATCGGTCATTTTAGTGCTTTTTTCTAAAACATCAAACGTGGAGTCCGGTCTTGTTTGTATCGTTCACCAATTCAGCTTCCCAATTAAACTTTTGAGTTCCTCTTTTACCATTTCAGAAGCTGCCGTATCCTTTTGTTTTTAACACCGTGGACATGAGATTTGCAAACCCCTGCCAGAGTCCCCTAAGCTTCGGACATGCCCAGAACATGTGGACATGGTTCGCTGGTCCTCCCGCACATTTTCCACATCTGTCTTCCACCCCAAAGAATCTGCTCATCCGGGCAACTGTCATGTGAGCCCAGTGAACAAACTTAAATTGTATCAGGCTGAGCCTGGCACATGTTGCGGGTGCGTTGACTCTACTCAACGCGTCTGCCCATAGACCATCCGCTATCTCTCCTCCCAGCTCCTCCTCCCACTTGCGTTTCAGCTCCTCGATCTGCGTCTCCTCTGACCCCATAAGTTCCTTGTAAATGTCCGAGACGCTCCCTTCTCCCACCCACCCTCTGGAAACTACCCTGTCCTGAATCCCCCTTAGCAGTAGGAGTGGGAAGGTTGACACCTGTTTGCGTAAGAAGTCCCACACCTGCAGATACCTGAATTTGTTTCCCCTCGCCAACCCAAACTTCTCCTCCAGCGCCCTCATACTCGGAAAGCTCCCCTCTATAAACATATCCCCCATCCTCTCAATCCCTGCTCTCCACCATATCCGGAACCCCCCATCCAAACTTCCCGGGGCAAACCAGTGATTATTACAGATTGGGGACCAGACTGATGCTCCCTCTGCTCCCACATATCTCCTCCATTGCCCCCAGACTCTCAGGACCGCCACCACCACGGGACTGGTGGAATACCGTGCCAGCGGGAACGGCAGAGGCGCAGTTACCAACGCCCCCAAACTGGTGCCCTTGCATGAAGCCGCCTCCATACACTCCCATGCCGACCCCTCCCCCCACCACCCACCTCCTGATCATGGCTATATTCGCCACCCAGTAATAGTTACTAAAATTTGGCAGCGCCAGCCCGTCCTCTCCCCGACTCCGCTCAAGCATTACTTTCCTTACTCGCGGGGTCTTGCCCGCCCAAACAAAGCCAGAGATCACTTTGTTGACCCGTTTAAAAAAGGATTGCATAATAAAGATGGGGAGACATTGAAACACAAACAGGAATCTCGGGAGGACGGTCACCTTCACCGTCTGCACCCTCCCAGCTAATAACAATGGGAGCATGTCCCATCTCCGAAAATCATCCTTCATTTGGTCGACTAGTCGGGCCAGATTTAATTTATGCAGCCGGTCCCATTCCCGCGCCACTTGAATGCCTAGGTACCTAAAGCTTCCCCTACTAATCTAAACGGCAGCTCCCCCAATAGCCTCTCCTGTCCTCTCGCCTGGACCGCAAACATCTCACTTTTCCCCATATTTAGCTTATACCCTGAAAACCGGCCAATTCCCCTTGAATCCTCATGATTTCTTCCATCCCCTCTATTGGGTTCGATACACACAGAAGCAGGTCGTCTGCATAGAGCGAGACTCTGTGCTCCTCCCCCCCGCACCCCCCTCCCCCCGACCAGCCCCTTCCAGCCCTTTGAGGCTCTCAGAGCAATTGCCAACGGCTCTATAGCCAGCGCGAACAACAGTGGGGAGAGGGGCCATCCCTGTCTCGTACCCCGATGCAGTCTAAAATAGTCCGATGTTGTCCTATTCGTCCGTACACTTGCCACAGGAGCCTGATACAGTAACCTGACCCAGTCAATAAAGCCCCTCCCGAATCCGAACCGTCCCAGTACCTCCCACAGATAATCCCATTCTACCCGATCAAAGGCCTTCTCTGCATCCATTGCGATCACTACCGCCACCTCCCTACCTTTCGGGGGCATCATGATCACATTTAACAGCCTTCTTACATTGGCCACCAACTGCCTGCCCTTAACAAACCCCGTCTGGTCCTCCCCAATAACGTCCGGAACACAATCCTCGAGGACAATATTTTGGACAGCAGTTTGGCGTCCACATTGAACAGGGATATCAGCCTGTAGGACCCACACAGCTCTGGGTTCTTGTGCCGCTTCAGAATCAGCGAAATCATGGCCTGTGACATCGTCGGGAGCAGCACCCCTCTTTCCCTTGCCTCATTGAACATCCTCATGAACACCGGCCCCAATATCCCAGAGAAACTTTTATAAAACTCCACTGGGTACCCGTCTGGCCCCGGGCCTTTACCCGACTGCATGGCCTTCAGACCCTCCACTATCTCTTCCAACGCGGTCTGGGCCCTCAGCCCTTCTACCAGCTCCCCGTCCACATTTGGGAAATTCAGCCCCTCCAAGAAGTGCCTCATCCCCTCTGGTCCCGTAGGGGGTTCCGACCTGATCAGTCTACAGTAGAAATCCCTAAACGCCTTATTCACCCCTGCTGAATCTCCAACCAGGTTCCCACCTCTGTCATTTAGGCAGGTTTCCGTAGTGTAGTGGTTATCACGTTCGCCTCACACGCGAAAGGTCCCCGGTTCGACCCCGGGCGGAAACACTATTTGGGCAGCACGGTAGCACCGTGGTTAGCACAATTGCTTCACAGCTCCAGGGTCCCAGGTTTGATTCCGGCTTGGGTCACTGTCTGTGCGGAGTCTGCACGTCCTCCCCGTGTATGCGTGGGTTTCCTCCGGGTGCTCTGGTTTCCTCCCACAGTCCAAAGATGTGCAGGTTAGGTGGATTGGCCGTGATAAATTGCCCTTAGTGTCCAAAATTGGCCTTAGTGTTGGGTGGGGTTACTGGGTTATGGGGATAGGGTGGAGGTGTTGACCTTGGGTAGGGTGCTCTTTCCAAGAGCCGGTGCAGACTCGATGGGCCGAATGGCCTCCTACTGCACTGCAAATTCTGCGTTGGGGGTGGCTCCTGGTGCTGCCTCGTCCCTCAATCTGGTTGGGGTCCCGAAGGAATTTTGTATCTTGAGAAGATCAAGCACTGCAATGGTGGGCGGCCTTTTATCTTCTTTTTCAGGGAACTGGTTACCGTCAGCTGTTAGAGGATAGGCTTTGTCTTTTTGTGTTTAGGTTATGCTTTCTTTATGGGTGACTGAGTAGGGGAGGGGGTGGACAGGGGTTCGGGGGGGGGGGGGGGGGTTGTAGTTTGTATTGGGGTTTGCTGCATTGTTATTTTGTTAGAACAAAAAACATTTCTGAATAAAAATATTTTTTTAAAAAGATAGACCACACCAGGAACCCTCCCCCATAAGAGAGACACCCACTGGAAACCCCCCAATAAGATATACCTGCACCAGAGACCACCCCCCATAAGAGATACATCTGCCTGGATGCCCCCTCCCCATTACAGAGACCTATGCCTGGAAGCCCCCCATTTCAGAGACAGTTAAGTGCTCTCACTTCCTCTTTATGTCTGCAGAAAGCACTTAACTGCCTTTGATGTGGTCCAAGAGCTGACAATCATAGCTAGGTGTTTATAAGTAATGCGGTTAGTTTCACTGTTGACCATAAATCAGATAAAAATACTTTGGGCCAGACTCCTTGTGAGCAGCTGTGTTCAAACAGGGGTCAACGGTTATCATTGTGGCCCCCTGTTAAATTATATCTCCGTCAAATAGAGACCGTGGGGTTGGCAGGGGTGGGATGTAATCAGTAGATTTAGCCTCATTACATTAGCATTTTCTTTATTGTCCAACGCTAGATCTCGTCTGCACCTAATCTGGAACAATGGTTATCATTTACAATATGAACACCAGGCAAGGACAAAAGTGAGTTACATCCAAATGCACTCCGTGCTAAAGTCTCTTGTATAAATATTGACAGGAAACGTTTGGTGATTGCGAAGTTGAAACTGATAGCTAGCGGTGCAGCAAATGGAAAAGCTTTGGTTATTTATGTTAATGTTGAACTTTTGGGGTTCAACCAATTAGTTGAAATGAAACAAACTAAGGGGCAAACTAAAAGGGGCCTCCCCTGACAGGGACACTGCCCAAACGAGAAACAAAGATCAACGGAAACTTAAGAACATCAAATTTAAAAATGATTAACGTGGTCGGTAAAGCACCCCAACCCCTGCGGTGCCCACCGGACACGGAAGGTTGAGTTTGTGCTGCAGTAGAATACATGCCTTAAGTTGGTAATTAAACACTGCTGTCCCCAATGGGGGGAAGGACTGGTGAATCAATGTCAGAGAATAGAAATCAGTTCACTCGGGGAGGAACTGGGAGAGTCTGACTTTAATTTGCTGTCTTGGAAACAGCTCTCTTTGCAGGACAGGCTAGTTTCAGTTTCATTCTGCCCAACATACAATTATTGGAATGAACAATTTAGTGTGTATCGGGGTGAGATTGAACCAAATCCATACGTGCATTCAGTCTCTGGGTTCTTTAGCCGGTTAATGATTTGTCCTATTTATATTGTGTGAAGTACGGTTCAAGTATTGTTTGCTTGACACCACCTGGAGCCAAAACACAGGGAAGGTGATGTTCAGGCAGAGAGGGAATGGGGGATACAGACGGATTGAGCTGGAGATGTGCTCGTTGCTTGTGTAGAATTGAGGACAGTGGAATGTCCTGCGAAGGTGGATGTTATTTTTCGAAATATTTGGGGGGAATATTGTGATATCTTGTAAAAGAAAGCTTATGTGTATCTGTGTGAATGACCTAATTGAGCTGGAGAAATATTATTAGAGAGGATAGAGGTGTTAGGTTTCTATTATATTATTACATTGGTGATGAGATATTATGGTAGGCCTGAGGCAATAGTTGGGGGCAGGATTTTCTAGTCCTGCCAATGGCGCTCCCCCGACATCGGTTTTGCAGCGGTGAAGGTTCAATGGGAAACCCTGTTGACAATTCTGGGACCAAAATATCCCACTGCTGGCCAAAGCGGGGTTGCTTGCAAAATGCCACCATGGATCTAACCTTTGCACTTCTAGATAAGTGAATATCAAAGGGAAATCAGAGGAGACAAGAAACATTTAGTATTTTACAGGGATTACATGGGTAACTAGAGAAGGGAATATTGCAGGTTACTGACCTGAAAGCCAAGCCAAAATAGAAACATGAAAGATTTGATATTTGGAAGGATCTTAGTTCCAAAGAGGTGTGAGAACAATGGAAGAAGTGTCTCCGAAGGAGTCATACGGACATTAACTCTGTTTCGCTCTCCACAAATGCTGCCAGGCAGGCTGAGTCCTTCCAGCATTTTTCTGCTTTTATTTCAGATTTCCAGCATTTATAATATTTTGCTTGTATTATATGAAAGCAATGGAATGTGAGATGAAAGGTGGCGAGGTGCCGGGGGGGGGGGGGCGGGGCGGTGGCGGGGGGGGGGGATTGCCTGGGTCAGGAAGATCTCCTAAAAACACCTCTGGACTGAGAGTAGGTGCAGTTTGAAGCAGCCATCCATACAAGTCAATGCACAGCAGAGTGGAAGTGAGTTTGAGGGGTGGGGTGGTATACCTTATTAAAGCAACAGCAGCTTTGCCTTGGCTATTATTACTGGATTTTTATAGGTAAACAGCTATAAGGGAATACTGGACTTCTTGCTGCTGAGATCAGTACTTTTCATTCTTATTTTCAGGAGAAAAAAAGTTATGACTCATAGGCCAAGTTTCCCTCTGGGATTTGGTTTAACATCTGACGTGGTCAGAACAGTCCTGAGGTGGTATTACACATTACTCAACAGTAATTTCTAGGCTGTTGGAATATTTTCTTTGGGTGGGAGACTGGAACAAATTAACCTTGAGTTTGTTAACTGTTTGTCACATTTTTTACAGGATGTGGCTAGGCCAGCATTTGTTGCCCATCCTAAGAAGGTGGCGGTGAGCTGACTTCTTGAACTACTGCAGTGTCTGAGATGTAGCTACACCCATCATGCTGTTAGGGAGAGAGTTCCAGGATTTTGACCCAGCGACAGTGAAGAAACGGCGATATATTTCCAAGTCAGTGGCGACTAGGGGCTTTTCACAGTAACTTCATTAAAGCCTACTTGTGACAATAAGCGATTTTCATTCATTCATTCATTCATTTCATTCAGTCATGTGTAGATTCAAGGGGAACTGCAGGAAGTGGTGTTCCCGTGTTTCTGCTGCCCTTGTCTTTCTAGGTTGGAGAGGCTGCAGATTTGGATGGTGCTGTCTCAGAAGCCTTGGTGAGTTCCTGCAGTGGCATCTTGTAGATGGTACACACTGCTGCCACTGTGTATCAATGATGGCGGGAGTGAATGTTCAACCTGGTGGATGGGGTGCCAATCAAGCGGGCTGCTTTGTCCTGGATAGTGTCGAGCTTCTTTAAGTGTTGGCAAGTGGAATTGAACCCGCGCTGTTGGTGTTGCTCCACATCACGAATCAGCTGTCCAGCCAGCTGAGCTAACTGACCCTCACAACTGACGATTATTTGATGCTAAAATCACTGAGTAACTGACTATAATAACTCCTCTACTGATAGCACTCAAAACATCAATGCATTTTATTCAGTATATTTTTCATTGAGTTTTCAGCCTGTAGAACAATGAAGTCTGTCATAATATACACCAGTATATCATGGTGCAGACACACACTGATGGACACACAGTGGGACCAATCAACACACACAACACCGCAGCCAATCACCAGTGAGAGCACACGCACTATAAAGACAGGGGGCATCAGAGTTTTCGCTCATTCGAGTAGCAGCTAGCTAGGAGGACAGAGCTCACAGCCTGCAACACAGATATTCACCATGTGCTGAGTGCATCGACTGGTTAGGACAAGGCAAAGGTCTTTAGTTAAAGCTAGTATCATATTAACCCACAGTCTGAGTATGTTTAAACAGTTAATGATTCAATAAAATAGTGTTGCACTATTTCAAGTGTTGGTGACCTGTATGTGATCCAGAACGCCCAACACATCAAAGTCCTTCAATAGTCTGCAATACTTTGTTACTAATTAATGTTAATGTAGATAGTACTAACATTCCTGATCAATCTTCTGGCAGGAGTTTCCGGGAGATGGGCACAGTCCTTGGACTCTAGATCACTGGTATTCCTTTCTCAGGCACCTTTTCCAGGCCTCCTCTTGCCATCGGGTGCCCTCAAAGGAATTGTGTCCCTTCAGTCAGGAGGTTCCTCCAAGTCGGTCTCTTCTGAGCAAGGGTCTCCCAGGCATTGACATCCATGTTGCATTTCTTGAGGTAAGCCTTGAGGGTGTCTTTGAGCAGCTTCCTTTGTCCACCTCTTGTTCGGAAGCCTTCCTTGAGCTGGGCAAGGAACATTTGCTTTGACCATCGGGACTCTGACATCCCAAGCACATGACCGGCCCAGTGGAATTGGTTTTGATGATCATGGCATTGATGTAGGTGCTCTTGGCTCCTTTGAGGACACTGATGTTGGTACACCTGCCCTACCAGGTGATGCGGAGAATCCGTCTCAGGCAGCGTTGATGGTACCTCTCCAGGAACTTGAAGTGGCGTCTGTACGTAGTCCAAGTTTCTGCAGCGTGTAGGAGAGTTGGGAGGACGGCTGCCTTATACACAACAATCTTGGTATCAGCATGGATGTCGCGGACAAAGACATTCATCCTTCGGAGCGGCTCGTGGATTAGACACGATGTTGGATCTCCGCATCGATGTCAGCCATAGTGACTCTGCAGATATGGGCAACATTCCCCGGTTGGTAGGGTTTCTCCATTGATCTTGATAGAATGGGAGACCAGATCTTGCCCTAGGGCGGATTGATAAAGGACTTGAATCTGCTGGAAGTTGAGACTAAGAGTGATTCTTTGGTATGAAGGTGAAGGTGTCAAGCATGGCTTGAGATTCTCTTCTGAGAGAGTGGAGATGTCGTTTACATCCTGAAGTTCCAAGAGCAATGTCAATGTTTTCTTTTGGGATTTCCCAGATTAATATAATTGAACCAAAATCATCACATGCAGGATTTTTGATAATTTATTTCTAACTGAAGAGTGCGGAATTGTTTAAGGAAAATATTTTAAAAGGAACTGAAACCCCACAAGCTCAAAAAGATTGGTTGCTGGTGTTAATTAATGCCTGTGAAGTCCATGCGAGCCAACTTGTTGATGCCAATCACACAATGCCTGATTTTAACTCCGCCAAGCTGACAGAATCTGGGCTGCGGCATAATTTAAATCCCAGTCGGCCTTTTCTCACTCCAATGTCAGATTTACTGCAACTTTCCACTTGGCAGTCCAGCTGAATCAGTTTGGAGTCCATTATTATATGTAAATATAATACAAGGGGAAAGCATGGCATAACTGTGCGTCACTGTCTGTGCGGAGTCTGCACGTTCTCCCCTTGTGTGCGTGGGTTTCCACCGGGTGCTCCGGTTTCCTCCACAAGTCCTGAAAGACGTGCTGTTTAAGTGAATTGGACATTCTGAATTCTCCCTCAGCGTAACCAAACAGGCGCCGTAGTGTGGCGACTAGGGGATTTTCACAGTAACTTCATTGCAGTGTTAATGGAAGCTTGCTTGTAACACTAATAAAGATTATTAACTATCATGTCATAGGACTAAAGGCCCAGGCTAATTGCCTGGGGACATGGGTTCAAATTCCCCCACAGCAATTGAAAGCTAAGTCTCAGTAATGGGGACCATGAAACTCTCATCAATTGTTGTAGAAACCCATCTGGTTCACCAATGTCCTTTAGGGAAGGAAATTTTCCGTTCTTACCTGAGCTGGCCGACCGTGACTCCAGACCCACAGCAATGTGGTTGATTTTGTAACTGTCCTCAAGGGCGATTGGGGATTAGCAACAAGTGCGGGCCTCGTCAGTGATGCCCACATCCCAGAAACTAATATGAAAAATCAGGCTCCTATAAAATAAATCAAGGTCAGGGCACTTCAGAGGCACAGGTCAGAAGCTGGGAATTCTGCAACTGGTCAACTCGCCTCCTGATTCTCAAAACCTGCCCACCATGAACAAGTCAGGAGTGAGATGGAATATTCTCCACTTGCCTCGGTTCGCGCAGCTCCCACAACACTCAGGAAGCTCAACGTCATCCAGGGCAAAGCAGTCTGTTTAATTGGCGCCCTATCCACCACTTCAACATTCACTCCCTCCCCCACCAGTGCGGTATGTACCATCTAAAAGGTGCACTGCACAAACTCATCAAGGCTCCTTTGGCAACACTTCCCAAACCTGTGACCTCAACCACTTAGGACAATGAAGCAGAAGCAAGGAAACATCGCCATTTGTACGGCATGGTAGCACAGTTGTTAGCACTGTTGCTTCACCGCTACAGGGTCCCAGGCTCGATTCCGGCTTGGATCACTGTCTGCAGAGTCTGCATGTTCTCCCCGTGTCTGCGTGGGTTTCCTCCGGGTGCTCCGGTTTCCTCCCACAAGTCCTGAAAGATGTGCTGTTAGGTAATTTGGACATTCTGAATTCTCCCTCCGTGTATCCGAACAGGCAGAGTGTGGCGACTAGGGGCTTTTTACAGTGACTTCATTGCAGTGTTAATGTAAGCCTACTTGTGAGAATAAAGATTATTATCAAAACTTGCAAGTTCCCCTCCAAGTCACACACACACCATCCCGACTTGGAACCATAATCACCATTCCTTTGTTGTCACTGGGTCAAAACTCTGGGGCTCCTTTCCAAAGAGCACATTGGGTGTACCTACACTAGTGGCCTGCAGTGGTTCAAGAAAGCTACTCACCACCATCTGAAGGACAATTATGGATGGGTAATAATGCTGGCCCACACCTTGTCAAAGAATATATGAAAATAACAAAATCCAGCCAGTTGTATGGAGACAAAGACACTAAAAAAAAGTATAGTAAGAAGTCTTACAACACCAGGTTAAAGTCCAACAGGTTTGCTTCAAATCACTAGCTTTCGGAGCGCTGCTCCTTCCTCAGGTGAATGAAGAGGTATGTCCCAGAAACATATATATATAGACAAAGTCAAAGATGCAAGACAATGCTTAGAATGCGAGCATTAGCAGGTAATTAAGTCTTTACAGATCCAGAGATAGGGGTAGCCCCAGGTTAGAGGTGTGAATTGTCTCAAGCCAGGACAGTTGGTAGGATTTCGCAGGCCAGATGGTGGGGGAGGGGGTTGACCTCCACCCCAGTAAGATTCGCTGCCGGGCAGAGAGGCAAAGGTCATGGCATCTGACCCCTTGCCCTCTAAAAGCTCCGGCAGCTGGGAAACACTGCAAATCGCCACCAAACGGCACAGCGTCATCTTCACCTCCACAATTTCCGACAGGGTCTCGAAAATCGATGCCAGATTCCCCCCAACTTAGGGCACGATAATTCACAGCATGTTTCACAGGCCCCCCTTCTGCACCTCTCGCATTTGTCCTCATCCTCAGGGAAGAATCCACTCACGCGAGCCCGAGTCATATGGGCCCTGTGCACCATCTTGAACTGTATACTCATCCTGGCACAGGTTTACTCCATTCCCCCAGCTCATTCCGAGTTAGCAATTTATCCAATAGCGTATAATTTGGCAGCTGAGGAAAGGAGGGGAGCTCCTTTCGTATGAAATCCCGCACCTGCAGGCACTCAAATTCACTGACCCTCAACAACTGGAACGTCCCCTGCAACCCCTCCAGCCTCGTGAACCTCCCCTCTACAAACAAGTCCCTCACCCACTCTACCCCTTCCCTATGCCAGCTCCTGTACGCCACATCTATTCCTGTTGGTATGAACCAGATTCCCACATATGGGAGCCAATTCACCCCCACCCCTACCTCACTCAAAAGTGCCGCCTCAGTTGGTTCCATATCTTGAGGGATGACACAACAGGACTATTTGTATACCTATCTGGGAGCACGTTGGGGTGGGGGGGCAATCGCCAGGGCTGTTAAGCAGCCCCCCTCCAGATGCACCCAAAACAACCAGCCCCCCTCCTCCTAATAGGTTTGGGGGAACCAACCCCCCCCCCACCACCAGCACCACCACCTCACTCCACTTTTGTCACCCTATAGTAATACAGCAGGATAGGGAGAACCAACATATCCTCTCTGGAAGAAAACCCTCCAGATCCAAGGTGTCTTTCGTGCCCTTACAAATTCCGAAATGAATTTATCCAGCCTCAGGAAGAAAGTCTTTGGAAGGAATGCCGGAGAGGACCGAAAAACAATATTCATTTTTACAGTCTGTATCCTCCCCACCAAGTAGTGGATACCAAAATCTTAAATGGCAAGGTACCCAAATTTGCACTCCTCCCCTGTGGGTTGACTGGGAATACCTCACTTTCTGCCAGTTTGTACCCAGAAAAGGCTCCAAACTTCCCTAGTAGATCCATTATTTTACCCATACGCTCAACATACAATGACACCCTCTGCTTCCTACCTCCCCTTGCATTACCCTTCCACTCTTTTCACTTACCTCTAATGCGACATTAAGGTGAGCCTGCTTGGTCCTCACGATCTCACTTGCTTTCTCATTCAAGAGTTCTCACTGCATCCTTTGAAAAAAATTGTCCTCTAGCTTGAAATGCCTTTGAAGTTGAAGGTTTTAAACTCTCATTTGCCAGTACTTCCCTGGATACAACACACATGGGCTCTGCATCAGCCCAATTAACAAAGCCATACCTCAATAAATCATCTTTATATTGCTTTGCGCCCGATTTATTTTCTCTTTGGTGGCTGTTTACAGAGGCCCTGGAGCTCTGTCTAAAGCTAACACACTAGCACTGCTTTGTCCTGCCGTGGACTCTGTTGAGAGGCTCTTTCCAGCGGATTCAGTTGTGAGATTCTGCTTGAATCTCTACCCTCCCTTCTAACAAATCAATCCACCTTCAGTTCTTCAGTCCTGTTGCCTTGCTTGCTCGCAGCTAGAAAATGGGGGATCTCCCCTCCGTGATTTTGCGCCACAAGCGCGGGCCCGTAGATGGTGCGTGATGTCATTGTAGATGCTGGGCCCATGACTTGCTCTCTACCCCTGCTTCTGGCCAGAAGACTGCATCATTCCACTTAAAAGACAATTGTGGCTGGCATTGTCACTTTAAAGGCCAGTCGCTGGACATTTCCCTCCCCGGATCCTGAACGGTACGACCGATCGCTCCACAACTGTCTGTGTGGAGTCTGCACATCCTCCCCGTGTGTGCGTGGGTTTCCTCCGGGTGCTCCGGTTTTCTCCCACAGTCCAAAGATGTGCAGCTTAGGTGGATTGGCTATGCTAAATTGCCCTCAGTATTGGGTGGGGTTACTGGATTATGGGGATAGGTTGGAGGTGTTGATTTTAGGTAGGGTGCTCTTTCCAAGGGCCGGTGCAGACTCAATGGACCGAATAGCTTCCTTCTGCACCGTAAATTCTGATTCTATGAAATTTTGCCAATCGCCACTTTATTGTGGCATGCCACAGTATTCCCTCCAATTCCAAGTGCTTTTATTTTTACTAATAATCTTGTCATGTGAGGTTTTATCAAAGGGCCTCTGAAATATCCTTTTCGACAACATCCACAGACACCAGTTCTGATTAAAGGTCGCTGATCTGAAATATTAACTTGATTTTTCTCCCTCCCCAGGCACTGCCTGACCTGCTGAGTATTTCCAGCATTTTCTGTTTCTCTTTCAACTCCTAGCGTCTGTGGTTTTTCTGTTCCATAGACACCCTGGTCCGCTACACAAGTGATCTCTCAAAGAATCAACTGGATCAGGGTTTTTCACAATGCAGGTCACGACCCCACGATTGGTTTTTAAAATTATTATTATTATAGAATTTACAGTGCAGGAGGCCATTCGGCCCATCGAGTCTGCACCGGCTCTTGGAAAGAGCACCCTACCCAAGGTCAACACCTCCAACCTATCCCCATAATCCAGTAACCCCACCCAATACTAAGGGCAATTTTTGGACACCAAGGGCAATTTAGCATGGCCAATCCACCTAACCAGCACGTCTTTGGACTGTGGGAGGAAACCAGGGCACCCAGAGGAAACCCACGCAGACACGGGGAGAACGTGCAGACTCCGCACAGACAGTGACCCAAGCCGGGAATCGAACCCGAGACCATGGAGCTGTGACGCAACTGTGCTGACCACTGTGCTACCATGCCGCCCGTATCTGCTGTGGTGGGTCCAAGAGATCTATAGATGTTGCCTCCCAGGTGCCAGGGTCCACAATGTTTTCGGGATCCTTAAGGGGGAGGGGGAACATCCCCAAGTTGTGGTCCACATAGGTACCTACGACATAGGTAGGAAAAGGGATAGGGTTGTAAGGCAGGAATTCAGGGAGCTAGGGTGGAAACTTAGATCTACAAACAGAGTTATTATCTCTGGGTTGTTACCCATGCCACATGCTAGCAAGACGAGGAATAGGGAGAGAGAGCAGTTGAACACGTGGCTACAGGGATGGTGTAGGAGGGAGGGTTTCAGATTCCTGGATAATTGGGGCTCATTCTGGGGTAGGTGGGACCTCTACAAACGGGATAGTCTACACCTGGACCAGAGGGGTACCAATATCCTGGGGGGGATATTTGCTAATGCTCTTTGGGAGGGTTTAAACTAGATCAGCAGGGGATTGGGAACCTGAATTCTAGCTCCAGTATACAAGAGGTTGAGAGTAGCGAGGTCATGAGTAAGGTTTCAAAGTTGCAGGAGTGTACCGGCAGGGAGGAAGGTGGTTTAAAGTGTGTCTACTTCAATGCCAGGAGCATCCGGAATAAGGTGGGTGAACTTGCGGCATGGGTTGGTACCTGGGACTTCGATGTTGTGGCCATCTCAGAGACATGGATAGAGCAGGGACAGGAATGGTTGTTGCAGGTGCCGGGGTTTAGATATTTCAGTAAGCTCAGGGAAGGTGGTAAAAGAGGAGGAGGAGTGGCATTGTTAGTCAAGGACAGTATTACGGTGGCAGAAAGAAAGTTTGATAAGGACTCGTTTACTGAGGTAGTATGGGCTGAGGTTAGAAACAGGAACGGTGAGGTCACCCTGTTAGGGGTTTTCTGTAGGCCTCCAAAAAGTTCCAGAGATGTAGAGGAAAGGATTGCAAAGATGATTCTCGATAGGAGCGAAAGTAACAGGGTAGTTGTTATGGGGGACTTTAACTTTCCAAATATTGACTGGAAACGCTATAGTTCGAGTACTTTAGATGGGTCTGTTTTTGTCCAATGTGTGCAGGAGGGTTTCCTGACGCAGTATGTAGATTGGCCAACGAGAGGCGAGGCCGTATTGGATTTGGTACTGGGTAATGAACCAGGACAGGTGTTAGATTTGGAGGTAGGTGAGCACTTTGGTGATAGTGACCACAATTCAATTATGTTTACTTTAGTGATCGAAAGGGATAGGTATATACCGCAGGGCAAGAGTTATATCTGGGGGAAAGGCAATTATGATGCGATGAGGCAAGACTTAGGATGCATCGGATGGAGAGGAAAACTGCAGGGGATGGGCACAATGGAAATGTGGAGCTTGTTCAAGGAACAGCTACTGCGTGTCCTTGATAAGTATGTACCTGTCAGGGAGGAAGTGGTCGAGCAAGGGAACTGTGGTTTACTAAAGCAGTTGAAACACTTGTCAAGAGGAAGGAGGCTTATGTAAAGATAAGACGTGAAGGTTCAGTTAGGGCGCTCGAGAGTTACAAGTTAGCTAGGAAGGACCTAAAGAGAGAGCTAAGAGGAGCCAGGAGGGGACATGAGAAGTCTTTGGCAGGTAGGATCAGGGATAACCCTAAAGCTTTCTATAGATATGTCAGGAATAAAAGAATGACTAGGGTAAGAGTAGGGCCAGTCAAAGACAGTAGTGGGAAGTTGTGCGTGGAGTCCGAGAAGATAGAAGAGGTGCTAAATGAATATTTCTCATCAGTATTCACACAGGGAAAAGACAATGGTGTCGAGGACAATACTGAGATACAGGCTACTAGACTAGAAGGGCTTGAGGTTCATAAGGAGGAGGTGTTAGCAATTCTGGAAAGTGTGAAAATAGATAAGTCCCCTGGGCTGGATGGGATTTATCCTAGGATTCTCTGGGAAGCTAGGGAGGAGATTGCTGAGCCTTTGGCTTTGATCTTTAAGTCATCTTTGTCTACAGGAATAGTGCCAGAAGACTGGAGGATAGCAAATGTTGTCCCCTTGTTCAAGAAGGGGAGTAGAGACAACCCCGGTAACTATAGACCAGTGAGCCTTACTTCTGTTGTGGGCAAAGTCTTGCAAAGGTTTATAAGAGATAGGATGTATAATCATCTGGAAAGGAATAATTTGATTAGAGATAATCAACACGGTTTTGTGAAGGGTAGGTCGTGCCTCACAAACCTTATTGAGTTCTTTGAGAAGGTGACCAAACAGGTGGATGAGGGTAAAGCAGTTGATGTGGTGTATATGGATTTCAGTAAAGCGTTTGATAAAAGTTCCCCACGGTAGGCTACTGCAGAAAATACGGAGGCATGGGATTCAGGGTGATTTAGCAGTTTGGATCAGGGTGATTGAGTAGTGTGGTTGAGCAGAGAGATCTCGGTGTCCATGTACATAGATCCCTGAAAGTTGCCACCCAGGTTGAGAGGGCTGTTAAGAAGGCGTACGGTGTGTTAGCTTTTATTGGTAGAGGGATTGAGTTTCGGAGCCACGCGGTCATGTTGCAGATGTACAAAACTCTGGTTCGGCCGCATTTGGAGTATTGCGTGCAATTCTGGTTGCCGCATTATAGGAAGGATGTGGAAGCATTGGAAAGGGTGCAGAGGAGATTTACCAGAATGTTGCCTGGTATGGAGGGAAGATCTTACGAGGGAAGGCTGAGGGACTTGAGGCTGTTTTCGTTAGAGAGAAGGTTAAGAGGTGACTTAATTGAGGCACACAAGATGATCAGAGGATTAGATAGGGTGGACAGTGAGAGCCTTTTTCCTCGGATGGTGATGGCTAGCATGAGGGGACATAGCTTTAAATTGAGGGGAGATAGATATAGGACAGATGTCAGAGGTAGGTTCTTTACTCAGAGAGTAGTAAGAGCGTGGAATGCCCTGCCTGCAGCAGTAGTGGACTCGCCAACATTAAGGGCATTCAAATGGTCATTGGATAGACAAATGGACGATAAGGGAATAGTGTAGATGGGCTTTAGAGTGGTTTCACAGGTTGGCGCAACATCGAGGCTTGTACTGCGCTGTAATGTTCTATACTGGGGTGGGGGCAGCTTTCCACCATATCAGCGCTGGATGAAGAAATAGAGTGCGACACATGCTAATTACACTATTAGGAGGCATTCAGCAGATCCGGCAGCATTTATGTGGGGAGAGAAATGGTTAATGCTCCAGTCGATGCACTTCTTCGAGAAATGGAAAAAAGTTAAGAGGTTTAACAACTTTAGATCTGAGAATTCAAGAGCGCTGCTCTCACTAGGTTGCGTGTACAGTATCTTTTAACGACAGCACACAGGCCTCGCTTGGTGATAAGTAACATGGGCGTCATTCTCCGACCCCCCCAGAGGGTCGGAGAATGGCTGTTGGCCGCCGTGAATCCCGCCCCCGCCGGTTGCCGAAGTCTCCGAAGGGAGAAAAGTCGGCGGGGCGTTAATGGCGCCGCTGCCGTCGGAGAATGGCACGGGTCTGCGCAAGGCAGCCGATTTTCGGCCTGCCGATATTCTCCCTTCCGGATGGGCCGAAGTCCCGTCGACGTGATGACCGTTCACGTCGACGTCAATTAAACCTCCTTTTCATCGGCGTGACCCTGTGCTCCAGGTTCACGCCGACCAGCGTGGAGGTGAGTGACGGCCTGGGGGGGTTGGCTCTGGGCAGGCGATGGCGTGGCCGCAGTCTGAATGTGTGAAGAGAGGTGTGTCTCGGGTTGTGTGTGTGTGCGGCGGGGGGGGGGGGGGGGGTGGTTAGAGTGGGCTGGGCTCCGGGGGAGTGCTGGGAGGGGGGTCCGTGCCGGGGAGGAGGTTGGGGGGGTCCGTACCAGGGAGGGGGATGGGGGGGTCCGTGCCGGGGAGAGGGATGGGGGGTCCGTGCCGGGGAGGAGGTTGGGGGGGGGGGTCCGTGTCGGGGAGGGGGATGGGGGGTCCGTGCCGGGGAGGGGGATGGGGGGTCCGTGCCCGGGAGGGGGATGGGGTGGTCCGTGCCGGGGAGGAGGATGGGGGGGGTCCGTGCCGGGGAGGGGGCTGGGGGGGTCCGTGCAGGGGAGGGGGATGGGGGGGTCCGTGCCGGGAAGGGGGATGGGGGGTCCGTGCCGGGGAGGGGGATGGGGGGGTCCGTGCCGGGGAGGGGGATGCGAGGGCAAGTGAGTTGGTCCACCTGGCCAGGTGCCAGCCTCCAACAGTTGGACCCATGCGGTCCATGCCACCTGGCTGGGGGGAGGAGAGGATATGGGCAATGATGACATGTCGTCGTTCCCCTCCCCCCCACCAGGACGTCATGTTTTCCGATCATCCAGCGATGTTGGCCGCCGTGGCGGCAGCCGCTAATGTCCATGTTGCCCTGGATGAGGAGGAGGAGCGTGCCAGAGAGGCGGCGCAGGCTGCCGCAGAGGGACAGGCGGCAGCCGCCCAGGCTGGAGGGACACCCGGCCGACAGGACGAGGAGGGGGAGGAGGACGTCGCGGCCCCACGGCAACGGAGGCACCCGAGGGCGTCCCGTGTGTACCGGCCCCGGCAGTCATACCAGGACCTCACGGATCGGGAATGCAGGAGGAGACTCCGGATGAGGCGGGAAACCGTGGCACACATCTGCCACCTGCTGGCACACCTGTCACCGCATGGCACTGGCGGGGGACACCCTCTCCCCGTGTCCGTCAAGGTTACGGTGGCCCTGAACTTTTATGCAACGGGGTCATTCCAGGCACCGAGTGGGGACCTGTCCGGCATATCGCAGACATCGGTGCATCCGGGCAGTGACAGATGCCCTATATGCCATGGCGCACCACTACATCCGCTTCCCTGTGGACCGGGCCAGCCAAGATGCCCGGGCCGTGGGCTTCTCTGCCGTGGCCGGGTTCCCCATGGTCCAGGGCGCGATTGATGGGATGCACGTCGCCGTGCGGCCACCTGCAGATAACAGGGCCGTGTTCACCAATAGGAAGGGAACCTATTCGATGAACATACAGGTGGTCTGCGACCACCGCATGATGATCCTGCACGTCTGCGCCCGTTACCCAGGCAGTGCACACGACTCATAAGTGTTGTCGCGGTCATCCATCCCCGGCATGTACGAGGGACGCCATCCCCGGCTGAGGGGCTGGTTGCTGGGCGACAGGGGCTACCCATTGCGATCGTGGCTGATGACGCCTATACGGAGGCCATGCAATGAGGCGGAGAACCGCTACAATGATGCCCATGTAGCGACAAGGGGAGTGATAGAGAGGTGCTTTGGCGTGCTGAAGATGCGTTTCAGGTGCCTGGACCTCTCTGGGGGCGCCCTCCAGTATCGGTCAGATAGGGTCGGCCGCATCATTGTGGTGTGCTGCGTCCTGCACAACATAGCCCAGCTGAGGGGCGATGTGCCGCAGGCAGAGGAGGGCGGAGTGGAGGAGCAGCAGGAAGAGGCGCAGTCCTCCCCAGATGAGGGGGATGGGGGTAATGGTCAGGGCAGACACAGGCGGGTGGCTGTCCACCGTTACCGGCTGGCCCAGCGGGCACGGGACAGACTGATAGCCACCCGCTTCACTGACTAGATGGGCGTGGGAATCGGGTAGTATGGCCATAGACCGCACACCATGGCAACAGCCGACCACCCACACCCCCCACCCATCCACCCACCCAGCCAGCACCCTCACCCCCCTCCCCAACCCCCCCCCCCATTGCCGATCCACCTGCGGCACAACGGGCCGGGCTCTCACAGTTGCGGGTGGACGCGTGTCTATTGCAGGCCATGGAGGATGATGACAACCCGCCCTGCGGTGAGCTCCTGGCTCCACATCATTGGACTATGTCTGACCCATGGCCACAGTACCACCATCCACCCGGACCATCCCTGCATGCGGCTGTGACACTGCAGCGCACGGTCCCGTCCTCTGCCCGGGGGGATGTTGATGGCGGCCCAGGGGGAACGGGGCAGACTCACCTGGGGCTGAGGTAAGACCACCCCTCACACACACACTTGCGCTCAACGTACATGACACCCCCACACGCTTTGGACAGAGCACAAAGGCAGCTTCTGTAGGTGTAACATTGACTTTAATAACCAAAGGAGTTCATGCACGTGCCCTAGCCCCTAAAACTCATCTGTGCCCTGCACCCGTGCCAACTTACTCAGTGTCTAATTGTTTGGCCTTACGGGCCCTTTGACTACGTCTACGTGGTTCCCCAGACGGTACAGCAGAACTGGAGGTGGACTCCTGTGATTCCTGCCCTCTGACACTGGATCCCTTTGGCGGCCGTTTCCTGGGGCGTCCTGGCCTAGATGGGCCAGGCTGCGGCCCGGGCGACTGGGATGGCGAGCTGCCAGCCTGTCCTGCCCGTTGCCCACCCGATGCACCTGGGACGGAAGGGGAGGGGGGGAGTCCGAGGTTTCGCGGTGTTCCGGGACCTCCCCTACAGGGGGAGCCGGGATGGACCACACCACCTCCTCCTCCCTCGGGGTGCCCGATGGCCCCCAGGCCTCTACATGGGTGGGGGATGCGAACGGACTGGCCATCCGACGCCCCCCGACATCTGGCTGATGGTATCTACAGGGGTCTGCAGGTTTGCAGCCATGGAGCCCAGGGGGTTGGCAAACCCTGTCTGTGACAGTGCGACGCCGGCTCGCACATGGCCACTGGCGCCGATGCCCTCAGCGATGGCCTGCAGAGACTGGGCCATGGCCTGCAGAGACTGGGCCATGGCCTGCTGAGACTGGGCTATGGTGTTGAGCGCCTCTGCCATCTGGCGCTGGCACTGGCTCATGGCCTCCTGTGAGAGGGCAGCCATGTCCTGGGCCACAGACGCCACCTGCACGGAAAGCCCCAGGCCTCGCAAACCGTTCCCCATGTCTTACACCGTCGCACCCATTGCCTCCACCACGGACGCCACCCGTGCGGTGTCGGCCTGGGTGGCACGCATGACCGGCACCACTCCCAGCTCCTGGACGCGGGTGGACTCCTCCACCTGCGACTGCAGCCGCCGCAAGCCGGCCGTCACCCTCTTCGCTCGTCTCCGGGTCGGTGGTTGCATCGGATCAATGTGTGGGTGTGGTAACTCCAGGAACCCAGGATCCATCTGGGCGGCAGATGTTCGCTTGGGCTGGGCTGCCCTCCGACCGCCCGGCCCCTCTGCTGCTCCTACCTCCACCTGCTGTACCGGGACGGCTGTGTTGTGCGCACCAGTGAGTGTAGCAGACGCCTCATCACTAAAGTGCCCAACCGAGGTGAGTGTTTCTGCGATGGTGGAGGGTGTTGGTGACAGCAGTGGCGTTGTGTCGTGCTCTTCGTCCCACTCTGAGTCCATGGCACTTTGGGGTGGGGGTTCGTCTCCACCCATCCACTCTGAGTCACTGTCCGGTATTTCGTCTTCCTGGGTAGTGCTGTCCCGGGTAGGGGTGTCCTGGGCAGTGCTGTCCCGGGTAGGGGTGTCCTGGGCAGTGCTGTCCCGGGTAGTGGTGTCCTGGGTAGTGGTGTCCTGGGTAGTGGTGTCCTGGCTCGGATGTGACAGGGGCCTGTGGCTGCCCCCCTCGTCGCTGGGTGGTCACTCCCGCACGTGACGGGGGTGTCGTCTCCCTGTTGCTCCAGGTCACTCCGTCTCCCGTGGTGTGCGAGGGGCATCCTGCGGGCTTCGCATGCTGGAGGGTCCGGGTCTCTCTGTCTCCCGTGGCCTCCGAGGGGCATCCTGCGGGCGTCGCATGCTGGAGGGTCCGGGTCTCTCTGTCTCCCGTGGCCTCCGAGGGGCATCCTGCGGGCGGTCTGCATCTGCGGGGATGGGTGCCTGGACGTTTGGTCCTGCGATACACAATGAAGCATGCATGGTTAGACATCAGGCAGTGATCAGGTGATATGGGGGAGGGGGATATAGGGGAGGGGGGATATGGGGACGGGCTGTCGGTGGCTCACTTGCTAGTACGCCCCCGGCCTCTGCATCAGCAACCTCCCGGTCCTCAGGTCCGCCAGCCAGTTCCAGGGCCCTTTCCTCGTGTTCGGTTAGTGGCCTCTCATCAGCTGGGCCTCCTCCAGTCCTCACATGCTCCCTATTGTTGTGTGCGCGCTTCTCCTGTGGGGGGTGGGGGTGGTGGTGGCAGGGGTAAAAGGCAACATTGTTAGGCAGGTATATGAATGCACGCCATCGGTTGCGCGTGCATTGCAGAGGTTAAGGTTAGGGCTGGATTCACTTGGGGATATGGGGGAGGGGGGATATGGGGAGGGGGGATATGGGGAGGGGGGATATGGGGGAGGGGGGATATGGGGGAGGGGGGATATGGGGGAGGGGGGATATGGGGGAGGGGGGGATATGGGGACGGGCTGTCGGTGGCTCACTTGCTAGTACGCCCCCGACCTCTGCATCAGCAACCTCCCTGTCCTCAGGTCTGCCAGCCAGTTCCAGGGCCCTTTCCTCGTGTTCGGTCAGTGGCCTCTCATCAGCGGGGCCTCCTCCAGTCCTCACATGCTCCCTATTGTGTGCGCGCTTCTCCTGTGGGGGGGGGGGGGGGGGGGGGGGGTAAAAGGCAACATTGTTAGGCAGGTATGTGAATGCACGCCATCGGTTGCGCGTGCATTGCAGAGGTTAAGGTTAGGGCTGGATTCACTTGGGGATATGGGGGAGGGGGGATATGGGGGTGGGGGGATATGGGGGAGAGGGGATATGGGGGAGGGGGGATATGGGGGAGGGGGATATGGGGAGGGGGATATTGGGGAGGGAGGATATGGGGAGGGGTGGATATGGGGGAGGGGGATATGGGGAGGGGAGATATGGGGGAGGGGGATATGGGGGAGGGGGGATATGGTGGAGGGGGGATATGGGGGAGGAGGGATATGGGGAGGCTCACCCTGCCAGCTCTGACGAGGTCGTTCACCTTCTTGTGGCACTGGGTGCCTGTCCGTGGTGTCAGGGCCACAGCGGTGACGGCCTCTGCCACTTCCCTCCACAGACGCCGGCTGTGGCGTGGGGCAACTCTGCGGCCGTGCCCGGGATACAGGGCGTCCCTCCTCTGCTCCATCGCGTCCAGGTGCGCCTCCACATCCCGTGACTCGAACCTCGGGGCTGAGCGGCGGCCAGCCATCCAGTCGGGTGTTCCGGTCGGGTGGGGGGGGGGGGGGGGGGGGGGGGGGGGGGGGGGGGGGGGGAGCAGCGCGGCCTTATGAGCCGTCACGCCGTGCGGCGCGTATGACGCTGCACGGCGTGAACCACGTGTGCAAGCGTGGATCCCGTTACGTCGCTGCTAGCCCATTTCGGGCCGGAGACTTTCGACCCATTTTTCCGACGTGACGCAAGTCGGATTTGCGCCGTTTTTTGCGCCGATCGGCAGACTTTCCGCCGATAACGGAGAATTTCGCCAATGTGTGTGAAGCCACTTAAGAAAGACCACACGCACACACGAACAAAAACAGCTTGCACACCACAATTACATTTTAAAGAAGCTGTGGGCAGAGCTGGGAGAAAGGAATGTTGACGCAGTGGGAATTAGAACCAGCCTCTCTCAGATCGTCGCTTTCAAAACCGCCAAGACCAGCTGAGGCATGTGGACATCGAAAGTGGTTTCTAGTTTCTGGGATGTTTTCTGTGCAGAAAATCTCACAATGGAATTAAATGTTGCGGTAAACTAGGCCGACTACAAGTGAGGAACCCAGTGAAAGGTACAATGTTTGCACAACATGACCAAGCATTATTCACCCTGAACTTTAAAGCTCCCCCCCCCCCCCCCCCCCCCCCTCAGCCACCACATCCGATTTTGATGCCTGGGCATGGTACAGGCACCAGCTGCTTCCTCCATGTCTAGCCTCCTTGAGTGACCCTGACATCCGTCAAGAGGCGGACTGTCCACAAGGGACAACAGTGAGCTAACAAGTGCGCACAAAGCTCTTGCTTCCTTCAATGTTGCATTTCCGTTGCCCTTTGGGGCCTATAAAGTAGGTCCTGCGCTGGCCTCGAGAGATGTGCAGTTGGACCCCACCACCCTGTGTACTGGAGAAGGTGGGCGGTGGGACTCACAGAGCTGCTTCAATCGTTTGTTTGGTTGTGGTCGAAGGTAAGCTCAACCATTTTTACTAAGCAACGTTGCTAACCCCTCCGCCATTGCTCTGTGTGAGAGCAGAGTTACAGAATAGAAAAGCTGTGCCACCTAGTGGCTGCAGCCATTAATAGGGAAAATTCCATTATACCCTCAGAGAGCATAACCAAAGAAAGAAGCGGTTAATTTCATATCTCGATCTTCCAAGCACTTTTCTACTGTTTTTTCAGGATTTTCAGTATTATTTAGAAGTGAAAGTTTCAGAACCTTTAGTTTCTTTTTGTGTTGATGGGGAGTGGGCACAAAGATCTCGTACAGTGGTCACCGAGGCAATAAAAGTGGAACTGGATCCATCATGAAAGATATCTTGTGAATGAGCCAATACATTGTTGCTCAGAACCCTCCGTTCCACATCTTGATTCAAATATAATATTTTTGGAATCTCGTTGGGTTTCCAGAATCTACACGTGGTTGGACAATTCGGGCAGCACGGTAGCATTGTGGATAGCACAATTGCTTCATAGCTCCAGGGTCCCAGGTTCGATTCCCGGCTTGGGTCACTGTCTGTGCAGTGTCTGCACATTCTCCCCATGTCTGCGTGGGTTTCCTCCGGGTGCTCCGGTTTCCTCCCACAGTCCAAAGATGTGCAGGTTAGGTGGATTGGCCATGCTAAATTGCCCATAGTGTCCAAAATTGCCATTAGTGCTGGGTGGGGTTACTGGGTTATGGGGATAGGGTGGAGGTGTGGACCTTGGGTAGGGTGCTCTTTCCAAGAGCCAGTGCAGACTCGATGGGCCGAATGCCCTCCTTCTGCACTGTAAATTCTATGAATTCACCTTCTCCCAGACCGCGATGGTAACAATTCAATCTCGGGGTGGGGTTACTCGTTTCAGGGAGGACAGAGTATACGTGTCTACTGGAAGGGGTTAGGAAATGTAATGGGAGACTGGTGGAGTTCTGCTTCAGAGGTTCCTCCAACGTAGTTCTCTCCCTGCGTATGCTGGACGAATAAACAATTGTACTGTACCTGGGTCTCCAGAGATCATTTCCTGCAAACATCACAACTACTCCTACAATGCACAGCATTGAGAACAGCAAGTCTGACAATCACATACTTTTTCTGCCAGATCAGTGGAAATTTTTATCCTTTTTTTGGGCAGGGTTACTGCCCCACTCTCAAAGTTCTCAATCATCCCAACCATGTCCCCCCCCTCCCATACCCAATTGTATCCAACTGCCAACATCAAACTCTTTCATCTACCTCCTGATCATGTAATGACTCTTGCTGAATAAGCTCTGCTCAATCACTTACATCTTCAAATGGCCAACAATAAAATAAACACCAGAAAATATTTTTTTTTTGCCTTTATTCTTTATTTTAAAAACCCATCTGGCAATGTCTAGTGCATATACAATTGATGTGCGGAGGTGTATAAGAAAGGTGGATGGTGGCCAGCTCGGCCAACTCCATACTGAAGAACCTGCAGTCACCTGGATTTTAGATAAACTTCTATTTTCTTTACTCAAACACGAACCTGGGCCTCAATCAATTGGTAGCTCTATTTCTCCTTCTCTTTTTGCTCTTTTTCTTTCTTCTCACGCTCAGATTTTGCTTCTTCCTCCTCGTGCTTCTTAATCAAAACCTCCACTTCCTTCTGCTTCAGCACCTTGATGCGCGTTTTCCCGTTTTCTCTGGTGAGCGTTGCGATTTCCACTGCAGCACAATGTCAAACATTTCAGTTCTAAGTTATTTCAATTTCAAAGATCCACTCTGAGTTGGAAGAGACTCCATCGATAAGAATAGCGTTGAGCAAATTGAAGAAACATCTTCAAATTGCTCCAATTATTTGGCGGATCAATACTTTTTTTTTACAGAAGGTGGGATATCAACGAACCAGTATTCATATCTTTCTAGGGCCTCAAACAGCTGGATACTGCTTTGGAAATGTGAATTTCATTTGGGGAGGACTGTTTGAATGCAACCCTTAAAGGATGACTATTATGGGGATGCAAAACAAGTCTAATTTAGACAGGCAGCAATAACATTAGCATTAAAACAAATGTGCGGTTTCAGTATTAGCTGGCATCGTTTAGAATTTCTGCACAGTTGGAGAGAGAAATCGTCCCCCAATTGTTCTTCAGGGCAAATAATATTACATCAAAACAGTTCCTTGATCCTTCACTCAAGCTGTAATTACTCTGTGTAATCTGGGCTGTGCAGTTAATCCAACCACGGATAGCAGGTATGTGGCAGAGTTTGACCCGGATCTAAAGGAGAGTGCGGTTGGTCATTAGAGACCTGGAGCCCAGAATGGCTCTCTGCCTCTGCAAGTTGGAGTCAGCCAACTACACAGAGCAAAACTACCCACTCCCACCCCTGTTATTTAAGATGAGGGGGAATATCTCAACTCTCAGGGAATCATTAATCTTTGGAATTCTCGCCATATTCGGGGTGTCGGACCAGCCGGGGTTGGAAACCGGTGCAGAGGCAGATGTTGTAGCCGTCGCCTCGTTGATCGCCCGAAGGCAGATCCTGTTAGGGCGGAGATCAACCTGTGCCCTGGCGTGGCGGGGGGACCTGCTGGAATTCTTGACGCTTGAGAAGGTCAAATTTGAACTGAGGGGAAGGATGGAGGAGTTTTACAATTCATAGGCGTTATTCATTATGGACTTTCGAGAAATATAGGTGATTCCTAATTCCTTTTTGTCATTTCTTTATGTTAACATGCGGGCTATGTTTGGGGGGTTTGGGGGGTTTGGTGGAAGGATGGGATCGTTGTTATTGATATTGGGATTTACATTACATTCGTTACTGATTATTGTTTAGTGTAAATTTGGGAGAAAATGTGGAAAGGGAGGAGAATAAAAATATATATTTTTTAACTCTTTGGAATTCTCTTGCCCAGAGAGCAGGGGAAGGTTGAGGTGCTGAATATATTGACTGCTGAGCTGGGGGGAATTTTAATCAACCAGAATTTTTGGGACAGTCAGAAAATTGGAGTTATGACAGTCCTCCCCAGATTTCTGTTTGTCTTTCAGTGCCTCCCCATCTTCATCCCTAAGGCCTTTTTCAAGCGGGTCAATAGGATTATTTGGGGCTTTGTGTAGGCTGGTAAAACCCCGCAAGTGAAGAAAGTGTTGCTGGAGTGCAGTCGGGGGGAGGGTGGGCTGGCGCTGCCGAACTTCTGTAATTACTACTGGTTGGCTAATATAGCCATGATTAGGAAGTGGGTACTGCGGGAGGCGTCGGCATGGGAGCGGATGGAGGCGGCGTCATGAGACGACACAAGTTTGGGAGCACTGATAACAGCACCTCTTCCGTTCTCGCCGGCCCGATACTCCACAAATCTAGTGGTGATGGCGGCTCGGACAATCTGGGGGCAATAGAGGAGACACAAGAGAGTGGAGGGAGCATCGATATGGACCCCGATTTATAATAACCATAGGTTAGTACCGGGTAGGCTAGATGGAGGGTTCCGGAGTTGGCAAAGGGCAGGAATTAGGAGGATGGGGATCTATTTATAGACGGGAGCTTCCCCAGCTTGAAAGCCTTGGAGAATAAATTTGAATTGCCAGCAGGGAATGGGTTTAGGTATCTGCAGGTGCGAGACTTCCTGAGAAGGCAGGTTCCGACCTTCCCGCTGCTGCCACCACGGGGGTATACAGGACAGAGTAGTCCCCAGTACCTGGGTGGGAGAGGGGAAGGTATCGGATATTTACCAGGAGCTTTCGGAGGCAGAGGAAACCCTGGTGGAGGAGCTTAAGGGCAAGTGGGAGGACGAGCTAGGAGGCGAGATAGAGGCAGATGCCTGAAGGAGGGTTAATACTTCCTCATAATGTGCCTGGCTTAGCCAGATACAATTTAAGGTAGTCCACCAGATACACATGACAGTGGCCTGGATGAGCAAGTTTTTCGGGGTAGAGGATATGTGCGCGAGGTGCGCGGGAAGCTCAGCAAATCATGTCCACGTGTTTTGGGCACGCCCGAAGCTTAGACGGTTTTGCGAAGGCAACGTCCACGGTTCTAAAAACACGGGTGGTGCCGAGTCCGGAGGTGGCGATCTTTGGAGTGTCGGAAGATCCGGAAGTTCAGGGGGCGAAGGAGGCCGACGTCTTGGCCTTTGCCTCCCTGGTAGCCTGGAGATGGATCTTATTATTGTGGTGGGACTCAAAGCCCCCCGAATGTAGAGACCTGGGTTAGTGACATGGCTGGGTTTCTCAGTCTCGAGAAAATAAAGTTCGCCTTAAGAGGGTCAACGTTAGGGTTCACCCGGAGGTGGCAGCCGTTTGTCGGCTTTCTCGGGGAAAATTAAATGTCAGCAGGTGCAGTATCCTAAGGGGGGGGCGGACCGGATTGTTGTTGTATGGTTGAGGTGCGTGAACATTGGGATGGGGGGAGAAATGTTTATTTTACTATGTTGATGTCATTGTTTATGTTACTGTTGTAAAAATTTTCAAATAAATTAAATATTTTTTTAAAAAAAGAAAATTGGAGTTAGGACCACAATCAAATCGGCCCCAATCTGAGTGAATGGCGGAGTGGGCTCGACGGGCCGAATGGCCTATTCCTGCTCCTGTTTATTTTGCTTACATAGAACATCGAACGATACAGCGCAGTACAGGCCCTTCAGCCCACGATGTTGCACCGAAACAAAAGCCATCTAACCTACACTATGCCATTCTCATCCATATGTTTATCCAATAAACTTTTAAATGCCCTCAATGTTGGCGAGTTCACTACTGTAGCAGGTAGGGCATTCCACGGCCTCACTACTCTTTGCGTAAAGAACCTACCTCTGACCTCTGTCCTATATCTATTACCCCTCAGTTTAAAGCTATGACCCTCGTGCCAGCCATTTCCATCCGCGGGAGAAGGCTCTCACTGTCCACCCTATCTAACCCCCTGATCATTTTGTATGCCTCTATTAAGTCTCCTCTTAACCTTCTTCTCTCCAACGAAAACAACCTCAAGTCCATCAGCCTTTCCTCATAAGATTTTCCCTCCATACCAGGCAACATCCTGGTAAATCTCCTCTGCACCCGCTCCAAAGCCTCCACGTCCTTCCTATAATGCGGTGACCAGAACTGTACGCAATACTCCAAATGCGGCCGTACTAGAGTTCTGTCCAGCTGCAACATGACCTCCTGACTCCGGAACTCAATCCCTCTACCAATAAAGGCCAACACTCCATAGGCCATCTTCACAACCCTATCAACCTGGGTGGCAACTTTCAGGGATCTATGTACATGGACACCTAGATCCCCCTGCTCATTCACACTTCCAAGAACTTTACCATTAGCCAAATATTCCGCATTCCTGTTATTCCTTCCAAAGTGAATCACCTCACACTTCTCTACATTAAACTCCATTTGCCACCTCTCAGCCCAGCTCTGCAGCTTATCTATATCCCTCTGTAACCTGCTACATCCTTCCACACTATCGACAACACCACCGACTTTAGTATCGTCTGCAAATTTACTCACCCACCCTTCTGCGCCTTCCTCTAGGTCATTGATAAAAATGACAAACAGCAACGGCCCCAGAACAGATCCTTGTGGTACTCCACTTGTAACTGAACTCCATTCTGAACATTTCCCATCAACCACCACCCTCTGTCTTCTTTCAGCTAGCCAATTTCTGATCCACATCTCTAAATCACCTTCAATCCCCAGCCTCTGTATTTTCTGCAATAGCCTACCGTGGGGAACCTTATCAAACGCTTTGCTGAAATCCATATACACCACATCAACTGCTCTACCCTCATCTACCTGTTCAGTCACCTTCTCAAAGAACTCGATAAGGTTTGTGAGGCATGACCTGCCCTTCACAAAGCCATGCTGACTATCCCTGATCATATTATTCCGATCTAGATGATTATAAATCTTGTCTCTTATAATCCCCTCCAAGACTTTACCCACTACAGACGTGAGGCTCACCGGTCTATAGTTGCCGGGGTTGTCTCTGCTCCCCTTTTTGAACAAAGGGACCACATTTGCTATCCTCCAGTCCTCTGGCACTATTCCTGTAGCCAATGATGACATAAAAATCAAAGCCAAAGGTCCAGCAATCTCTTCCCTGGCCTCCCAGAGAATCCTAGGATAAATCCCATCAGGACCCGGGGACTTATCTATTTTCAGCCTGTCCAGAATTGCCAACACCTCTTCCCTACGTACCTCAATGCCATCTATTCTATTAGCCTGGGTCTCAGCATTCTCCTCCACAACATTATCTTTTTCCTGAGTGAATACTGACGAAAAATATTCATTTAGTATCTCGCCTATCTCTTCAAACTCCACACACAACTTCCCATCCCTGTCCTTGACTGGTCCTACTCTTTCCCTTGTCATTCGCTTATTCCTGACATACCTATAGAAAGCTTTTGGGTTTTCCTTGATCCTACCTGCCAAATACTTCTCATGTTCCCTCCTTGCTCGTCTTAGCTCTCTCTTTAGATCCTTCCTCGCGACCTTGTAACTATCCATCGCCCCCAACTGAAACTTCACACCTCATCTTCACATAGGCCTCCTTCTTCCTCTTAACAAGAGATTCCACTTCTTTGGTAAACCACGGTTCCCTCGCTCGACGCCTTCCTCCCTGCCTGACCGGTACATACTTATCAAGAACACGCAGTAGCAGATCCTTGAACAAGCTCCACTTATCCAGTGTGCCCAACACTTGCAGCCTACTTCTCCACCTTATCCCCCCCAAGTCACGTCTAATGGCATCATAATTGCCCTTCCCCCAGCTATAACTCTTGCCCTGCGGTGTATACTTATCCCTTTCCATCATTAACGTAAACGTCACCGAATTGTGGTCACTGTCCCCAAAGTGCTCTCCTACCTCCAAATCCAACACCTGGCCTGGTTCATTACCCAAAACCAAATCCAACGTGGCCTCGCCTCTTGTTGGCCTGTCAACATATTGTGTCAGGAAACCCTCCTGCACACACTGTACAAAAAACGACCCATCTAATGTACTCGAACTATATCTTTTCCAGTCAATATTTGGAAAGTTAAAGTCTCCCATAATAACTACCCTGTTACTTTCGCTCTTATCCAGGATCATCCTCACCATCCTTTCCTCTACATCCCTAGAACTATTTGGAGGCCTATAGAAGACTCCCAACAGGGTGACCTCTCCTTTCATGTTTCTAACCTCAGCCCATACTACCTCGGAAGATGAGTCCCCATCTAGCATCCTCTCCGCCACCGTAATACTGCTCTTGACTAGCAGCGCCACACCTCCCCCTCTTTTGCCTCCTTCTCTGAGCTTACTAAAACACCTAAACCCCGGAACCTGCAACATCCATTCCTGTCCCTGCTCTATCCATGTCTCCGAAATGGCCACAACATCGAAGTCCCAGGTACCAACCCATGCTGCCAGTTCCCCTACCTTATTTCTTTTACTCCTGGCATTGAAGTAGACACACTTCAAACCACCTACCTGAACACTGGCCCCCTCCTGCGACGTCAAATCTGTGCTCCTGACCTCTATATTCTCATTCTCCCTTACCCTAAAACTACAATCCAGGTTCCCATGCCCCTGCTGCATTAGTTTAAACCCCCCCGAAGAGCACTAACAAATCTCCCCCCCAGGATATTTGTGCCCCTCAGGTTCAGATGTAGATCATCCTGTCTGTAGAGGTCCCACATTCCCCAGAAAGAGCCCCAGTTATCCAGAAATCTGAATCCCTCCCGCCTGCACCATCCCTGTAGCCACGTGTTTAATTGCTCTCTCTCCCTATTCCTCATCTCACTATCACGTGGCACGGGCAACAACCTAGAGATTACAACTCTGTTTGTTCTAGTTCTGAGCTTCCACCCTAGCTCCCTGAAAGCCTGCCTGACATCCTTGTCCCCTTTCCTACCTATGTCGTTAGTGCCACTGTGGACCCCTCCCCCCTAAGGACCCGGAAAACACGATCCGAGACATCACGTACCCTTGCACCTGAGAGGCAACATACCAAACGTGAGTCTCTCACGCTCCCACAAAATCTCCTATCTGTGCCCCTGACTATCGAGTCCCCAATTACTAATGCTCTGCTCCTCTCCCCCCTTCCCTTCTGAGCAACAGGGACAGACTCCGTGCCAGAGGCCCGTACCCCATGGCTTACCCCTGGTAAGTCCCCCCCCCCACAAGTATCCAAAGCGGTATACTTGTTTCTCAGGGGAACGACCGCAGGGGATCCCTGCACTGACTGCTTCTTCCCAGTCCCTCTTACAGTTACCCATCTATCTCCAATCTTTGGTGTAACTAATTCCCTGAAGCTGCTATCTATGACCCCCTCTGCCTCCCGAATGATCCGAAGTTCTTCCAACTCCAGCTCCAGTTCTCTAACTCGGTCTTGGAGGAGCTGGAGATGGCAGCACTTCCTGCAGGTAAAATCAGCAGGGACACTAACGGCATCCCTCACCTCAAACATCCTGCAGGAGGAACATTGCACTCCCTTCCCTGCCATCCCTCTAACTTTCTACCAAGATCTGACTAACAACTAAATTACATTTAAAAAAAAAAAAAAAATAATAATAAAATATGGTACTTACCTCACACCAATGGGTTTTATTATTAGGTTAGAGGAGGGCGGGTGGGAGACACTACACGTGTATGTTCTTATGTTAAAGACACACCCTTCTCCAAAATAGAAACACGGGAATCTATGACATTCACCTCAGAGGGATGAGACCCCTCTTTAATATGAAAGACTGCACCTTAAGCAGTGCAACGCTCCCTCAGTAGTACAATCAGCCCAAAGTTTGTAATCGGCACACAACAGGAACTGAACCAGGAACTACTCGATTCCTTATACCACAGGGAGGTTAAGAGTAGAGGTTAGCATAAGATTTATAAAATAAATTGCACTTTAATGTAACGAATATAATGAGGCTTGGATATTAAAAAGTTAAGTATGATCATTAATGATATTTGTGAATATGACCATTAAATTATAACTTGTGAGCCAAAACAAAACCTGGATAGAAACTTACAACACTCAATTCTGGTTACCTTTTTCAGCCGATAGTTTGCTAACGTCCATGGTCTTATTCAGCACTTTAACTGCTAATGCAAGTGCCGACATCAAAGTCATGTCACCTTCCTTGAAATCTTGCTTCAGCATAGATACTGCAGCCTGTAATGTTTCATTAACAAAGAAATTCAATTTTACTGGCTTCAAGTTATCAGCAATCTCATCATCCTGGCCCAATCCTTTAAGCACGGTGTTTACTCACTGGAGCAAAGTAAATGTTCCAGTCAACAATTGCATTTATTTAGCACCTTCCACAGCCATCAGGCACTTTACGGGCAATTAACTATCAGTGCTTCCAGGGCTAGTAATAATCTCCGACCACGCTCCACACTACATGGATGTGGGGTTGGTAATGGGCCGTGCCAAACGACCCCCATGAAGGCGGGACACGATCCTCCTCGCCGACAAGGTCTTCTGCCAGAAAACATCACAGGGCATAGACGAGTATATTACTAACAACCGGAACGTTCTGGGAGGCGCTGAAGCCCATGATCAGAGGAGAGATTATCGCCTACAAGGCATGCAGACAGGGAAGAGAGGGCAGCTAGGCAACAACTGATCGACTCCATTCTGGAGGTGGACAGAAAATACTCTAAGACCCCAACTGTAATGCTTCTGGCGGAGGAAAAAGCTACAAATAGACTTTAACCTGCTGTCCACCAGGAGAGCAGTGCACCAACTCTGCCAGACACAGGGGACCTTCTACGAACACTGAGACAAGGCTTGCCGCCTGCTGATCCATACCGATCTACACCACATGGCTTTCTTTAACTCAGTCGACAAAATGATTATGGTGTTTGCATGGCGGGTGAAGAACCCAAGGATTCCCAAAAAGGTCCTACAAAGAAAACGTAACATGGGGGCCTGGCCCTCCCAAACCTACCACTGGGCGGCCACAGCAGAAAGAGTGATGGGATGGGTGAAAGAACCGGAATTGGAATGGATAAGGATGGAGTGGAGTTCCTGTACAAGGATGATCCTCCGGGCCCTCGCACGATAGCACTCCCATCCCCGTAACAAGCCCAGTGGTGGTAGCCACACTCCCAACCTGGAATCGGCCTAACAGAAATGTCCACTATGGCCCCCATCTGCGGCAATCACAGGTTCGCGCCAGTCATGCTAGATGCAATCTTTAAAAGATGGAGACAAGACGAGGGGATGCTGACTGTTAGGGACTTCTACACAGAAGACAGATGTGATCTTCGAGGAACTGACAGAAAAACTACAACTACCCAATGGGAATGAACTGCAGCACCTACAGGTAAAGAATTTCTTCCGCAAGGAGACGACAGCATACCCACGAACCCCGAGACAATGTTAAAGGAACTACAGGATGTGGGCAACCTGGGAGGGGGGGGGGGGGGAAACTGCGGCGACCTGTATGGACGACTATTAGAAAGGGCACTCTCCCCACTGGACAAATCACGGAAAAAGTGGGAGGAAGAACTAGGGATAGAAATAGGGTGGGGGCTCTGGAGCCACCTCCTAGCTCCACCTCCACCTCCACTTGCGCAAGGCTAAGCCTCATGCAACTGAAAGTGGTGCACAGAGCATACCTAGCCAGAACCCGAATGAGCAGGTTGCTCATGGGGGTGGAAGACAAATGTGAGCGGTGCCAGGGAGGCCCGGCAAACCGCACCCACATGTTCTGGGCATGCCCCTGACTTGTCGGGTTCTGGACAGCCTTCTTTGAAGCAATGTCCCACGGTTGTGGGGGTGAGGGTGGAGCCAAGCCTGAAAGCAGCTGTCTTCGGTGTATCAGACAAGCCAGAACGTTTTATGGGGAAGGGGGCTGACACCCTGGTTTCGGCTTCCCGAAGGTTAGGAAGATGTGGCACTGAGATACACCATTTATTGAATAGGGAACCCACAGATGGCTCTTTTTGCACCTTTTTGTATTGCTGCATTGGCTTAACCAACCAAAGAACCAAAATTGCAAATGCGTTATGCTGTTAAAGAGAATTTGCTGATTCCATCTCCCAGTTAACTTGCAGCATCGGTGAGGAGAGAAACAGAGTTAATGCTTCAGGTTTGGACTGAAGTAACTTTGTTTCTCTCTCCACAGAGACTACCAGAGCTGCTGGGTTTATGTAGCATTTCCTGTTTTAGTTCAGGTCCCCAGCAGTATTTTATTTCTGCACTGCAGGAAAAGTCAATTGTCGACTCTCGAATGTCCTTGAGCCTCATTCACAATCTCCTCAAACCCAATGTCCTCATCCAGAATAAGGGACCTTAAATCATTTAAATCTCAAGTTCACAGTGCTGGAACCAGTCTGAAGTCTTGCATTCCACTGCAAACAGCTCAGTTTGCAAATGTTCACTATAAATTAATCCCCCCAGGCTTTGCGTTAGAAATATTAGCACATCATACCTCAGTATAAGATCAAACCGACGTGTCAGTACATCTATTTCCAAAGTCACGATAGCTCTTTAGTTAAGGTACTTACAGCACTGTTATTCCCGATACATGTGGCTTTCCACCCCCCGTAGTTTCCGCTGGGGTCACTCTGATACAATTGGTAGCCATAGTGCTTATCCCATCCCATGTAGAGTAGCGAAACACCAAAAGGACGCTTGCCTGTAAGCATTAGAGATCGGCATAAGGGTGTTACAGAGTGTTTAAAGAGCATTTTTTAAAAAAACATTTATTTCGTCAACGAACTTCAAGTACGGCAAATTATGCGATTGGGGAAACCTGACGGCCATCTTTCACAAAGCAACATCAGACAGAGAGGGGAAGGAAAAAGGTCCCATACCGAGTTCCAATGCCTGCCTCCAAGAGCTGCTGGCCAATTAGAGACCAGTAGCGTGTGTGCTGAGGAGGGGTAGGATGTTGTGACGGGCAGAAAAAGTCTTTTGGCAGGACGACCCTCTGTGGGGCTGCAGGGTACTCGAATGGGAAGCATCCCCCCCCCCCCAATCCAAGTGCACAGGGATGAAGGCCCCAGGGTATACCTGGCAACCTCCCCACGTGGCATACAGACCCCATAACAGCAAGAGGGATGAGGCCTTTAAGCGACTCTTGACCACATAAGAGCCTCACTAGGGCAGCCTCATCTTAATCAGGGCATGGTGTTGGAGAGAGTAAGAAAGACAACAAGCTCTTCCATTTTCCCTCTAATCCTTTCCAACCACGTGTGGAACTAATTTTATTATCCAGGTAATGTGCGGATTTGCGCTTCAACAGAAACAAATAAATAAACACATAACCTGCAATATATTTTTTAAAGCTACCATACCACCCCAGCCATTGGCACAGTAAAATGTTATTCGACAAATCACCAGAATTAATTAATTCAGTTTTAAATGCACCATGGTAACATTTAAACTCATGGTTTTAAATTCAGGACCTTAGTCACTACACCATCATACACAAGAAACATTTGTTAGTTTTTACATTGCAGCTTGGATTGTCGTCATTTGAGTCAAGAAAAGTTGAATTGATGGTGATGACTCAAGACAAGATTCAATTTGATAAGCTAAAAATAGAAAGAGCTTTTTAAACTGATAGAAAATGTGGAAAAGACAACTTTTATTTTTTTCAGCTCATTGAGTGTTTTCAAGGAAACTAGCTCAGTCATTTCTTCACACCCAGAAACATAATCAGGCAGAGTTAAAGTGGCTCTGTGAATTTGGAGAGGTCGACTCTTGTGACGGTCAGAGAGACAAGTGTCCCAGTAAATTAAACAAATATTGAATGGAGGAATTACATCTGGGAACTGGTGACAAGCGTGTTGTGATGGCGAATGACTGTTCGAGATTGTTTTTGCACAATCTACTGAATTTACTCCACCTACAGTTTTTCTGGATCAATGAATTATAGATTTCATAAATGATTTATGGAAAGTACTAAACCAATTGAACATTATTAAAGTAACTGTGTCTCACGATGTATCCAGAATTGAATTGGAGAGATGCAGCATTCTGAAGCGTGCATACTTTAATTTGTCCGAAGAGATAATTTCACAAGAACCTTTGGATTTTTTAAAAAATAGAATAGAATGATGTTTATTGTCACAAGTAGGCTTACATTAACACTGCAGTGAAGTTACTGTGAAAAGCCCCTAGTTGCCACATTCCGGCGCTTGTTCGGGTACACGGAGCGTGAATTCAGAATGTCCAATTCACCTAACAGCACGTCTTTCGGGACTTGTGGGAGGAAACCGGAGCACCCGGAGGAAACCCACACAGACACTGGGAGAACGTGCCGACTCCGCACAGACAGTGACCCAGCAGGGAATCGAACCTGGGACCCTGGCGCTGTGAAGCAACAGTGCTAACCACTGTGATGGTGCTTTGTTATTTGGGCTAGCAATCCAAAACTTTTCACAAACTCCTTAGGAATGCCCTGTCGAATATCTTTGGAATTAATCTTCCTTTAATAATTCCACAAAACCGACAGATCATAGACTTTACAGGGCAGAAGGAGGTCTCACGGCCCATCGAGTCTGCACCGGCTCCTGGAAAGAACACACCACACCTCCACCCTATCCCCATAAACTAGTAACCCCACCTCACCCAAGGGCAATTTAGCATGGCCAATCCACCTAACCTGCACATCTTTGGACTGTGAGAGGAAACCGGAGCACCCGGAGGAAACCCACGCACACACGGGGAGAACGTGCAGACTCCGAACAGACACGCAAGGCCGGAATCGAACCTGGGACCCTGCAGTTGTGAAGCAACCATGCTAACCACTGTGCTAATGTGCCGCCCCCTTACTAGGATGGAAAGATTCGGAGCCCCCGAAGTCGGGGGTGTTGGTTAGCGACATGGCGGGGTTTCTCAGAATCGAGAAAATTAAATTTGCCTTGAGGGGTTGGTTGCAGGGGTTTGCTAGAAGGTGGCAGCCATTCCTTGACTTCTTTGAGAAAATTAAGCTGTTAGAAGGGGGGATTGGGGGGGGGGGGGGGGGGGGGGGGGGGAAGGGAGGCATGGGAGAGACGAGTGAGGGCAAGCAAACCATCGGAGGTGGGTTGGGGAAGGTGGCACTGTTTATATAAGCCATGTTGGCTGTGGTCTGTGCCGGGGGGGGGTTGTTGGTTATATTGCTGTGTTTTTGTTGAAATTTGATGTTTAAAATGATAAATGCCTCAATAAAATATTTTCTAAATAAAAATAATTCTACAAAACCAGCTGCAGCAGAATGTCCAGATGAACAGAAAGGCCCAAAAATTCTCTTATTGCTTAATAACCAACTCTTTTCGACTTCCCTCCAGACTCACCACTTCCCTCTCCCAAACCCTCACTGTGAGCAAGGGCTCAGAAGGAGAGTTCCGGAGGAAGGAAGCAACCAAAGGAGTTGCAAGTGGGCTGCAGGAAAGACAAGTGCTGAGATAGTTTTGGATTCCAGGAACTGACAAGTGAATGATAGCCGTTACTTCCACCGGATCTTTAATTTCCTATCTTGGGTGGATTAACCAGTTATTTGCTCTTGTGGCAGAAAACCTCATTTAATCATCTGGATTTGTTCAGCTGTAACAGTTAACTGTGCGGTGCTTGGTCTTATTGTGCAAGTGCGCAGTTTCGAGGGAATACTGCTGTCCGCCTCTTGCCTTCCCTCCAGATTCTATGTCCCCCATCCCGCCTCCCAGTCCGACTCCAGGGATGGATTTACATTCTGCACAATATTTCCACAATGTGTCGCCACAACACTTCAAAGAATAATTCATATTAGTCAGGCCAGATGTTTTTATAACAGACCAAACAGAATTATTCACAAATAAGTCAGAGTATTGCCGAAAAAAGAGACATACTGAACTTTACTCATCAGGACAAATGCAAGAATACCAAATTTCAAAGGGAACAACAATTTATATTGCAAAAGAAAGAGTTGGCAAACAAACTCTGATTGGCTGTGACATTGCCATGGAGAATGCACCAGGGAAGAACCCCCCCCCCAAACTCTTAAAGGCAAGTCGACTCTGATTGGCCGAGGAGCTGTCTTAGGAAATGCACCAGGGAGCGGTTGACCCTGCCTAACGCAGAACAGTGACGGATAGTTCATCTGAGTCACACAGCAACCTGCAACTAGTTTATGAATGATTTAACAAGTTAATTGAGTCATTTACTTCTCTTTTCTTTTGAAAGTTTGCGAATAAAACTATATATTTTTTGGATCTGTAGTAACCAATGGGTTCATTGGACGTCCCCAGATATAACATAGCCGTCCCACCAATGAAGCTGTGACTTGCGCCTATCTCTGTTGCACCCAGGTGAAACCCACAAGTTAGAGCTAGAGTGTTCCGAGGTAGTGTCAGGAAACACTTCTTCACAGAAAGAGGAGTGGAAATGTGGAACCCCTTCCCCCGCCTCCTCCAAATAACTGTTCAGGCTAGGTCAACTGAAAGTTTTAAAGCTGTAACTTATTGTTAGGTAAAGCTATTAAGGATTACAGAACTAAAGTGGGTATGGCGGAGCTAAGATACAGATCAGACATAATTGTTATAAGTATGAAGTTTGTAAGATTATGTTGTGGGGGTGTCTCTTTAACTAACGGTAAAATAGAGGAATGAAGAGGGTTGTGTGTTTATTCTGCTCGAAAGCAAATATGGGTGAGTGAATATTCACACCTTTAAACGATGACCAGGACAGCTATGGGACAAAGTGCTAGTCTCCAAGTTTCACAAGGAAGAGTCGGGTTGTCAGGTTTTGTAAATGGTTATACCGTAAATGATCTATTCATTTCAGGATGGAATGGAGATGGGAGATAGCAGATAGTTAATCAGTATTTCTACCTGGATATGAAACCCGTGTGATTCACGTTGTCATGGAGATGTCATGCAACTTTAGGTTTGATGGTCACATTAGCATGCACACATTTGTTTTAAAACACGCCTCACTCTGCCTCACCTCCAAACTGCGTGTAAGCCTGCTTGATATCACAGAGTGTTGTGACCAACTGCTCACACGGGATCGGCTCCTGGTACTGAAGGAGATACCTGTAAATATAAATGACAAAATGAAATGAAATGAAAATCGCTTATTGTCACAAGTAGGCTTCAAATGAAGTTACTGTGAAAAGCCCCTAGTCGCCACATTCCGGTGCCTGTTCGGGGAGGCTGGTACGGGAATTGAACCATGCTGCTGGCCTGCCTTGGTCTGCTTTCAAAGCCAGCTCTTTAACCCTGTGCTAATCCAGCTCCAAAGGATACCATGATTGCAATCTGGACACTTGAAGGGAGATTTCTACTCTACATTATTTAGTTTAAGTGTGTAGAAAGAACACGCTAATACTCCTGCAGTAAAGGGCACGAAGTGGAAATGTCCCCCAATGTTTTTAAACGTATTAATTGAGAAGTTCTTTCTTAAACGGAAAGACAATTTTGCATGCTTGATGTAGAACTCTAAAAGCACAGGTCCAATGTGGTGTATTCTCATCTCCAGGAACGTGAAACCAGTTCATGTCACACTGGAAAGAATGGTTTCTCCTTGCCTGTGCTTGGCACATCGAATTGAACCTCTTTTGTTCATTTGTTTTCAGGGATCTGGGAATTGTTGGCAAAGTTGGCATTTATCACCCATCACTATTCACCCAAGTTGGCGGTGAGCCACCTTCTTGAACCAGTGCAGCTCAAATGGTGAACATGGTCCCACAATGTTCAGGAGGGAGTTCCAAGATTTTGACACAGTGATGCTAAATCGATGGTGATGCATTTCCAAGTCTGAGGTGGGGGCAGCTAGCACAGCGGTTAGGTTATTGCTCCAGTAATCCAGAGGCCTGGACTAATGATCCAGAGACACAAGTTCAAACCCACCACAGCAGCTTGGGGAATTTACACACAGTCCATTAAATATATCTGAACTAACTGCAAGAATGTTGCAAAAATCTATCTGGCGCACCACATCCTTTAGGGAAGGAAATGTGCTGTCCCTGCCCAGTTTGGTCTGTGAGTTAATGCCATAACCACAGCAATGTGGGCGGCACAGTGGTTAGCACTGCTGCCTCACAGCGCCAGGGGCCCAGGTTCGATCCGGCCCTGGGTGACTGTGTGGAGCTGCACGCTTTCCCAGTTTCTGCCTGTTAAAGATGTGCAGCTTATCTGGATTGGCCATGATCAATGTGTGGGGTGACAGGACTGGTGGCGGTGGTGGTTGGGCCCTAGGTTGAGTACTCTTTCGGAGGGTTGGTGCAGACCCAATGGGTCAAACAACCTCTTTCTGCACTCTAGGGATTCTATGGAATGTGGCTGATTCTTAATCTAGGACAAAGGTTCGGCACAACATCGTGGGCCGAATGGCCTGTTCTGTGCTGTATTTTTCTATGTTCAACTACCCTCAGAAATAACCTAGCAAGTCACGTGGCTGCACAAGAATGGCAATAAATACTGACCTTGCCAACCAATCCTACATCCCACGAATGACTAGAAAGGTAGGATGGTGGGGGACCTGGATACGACAGTGTTCCCATGCATTAGGTGCCCTTGTCGTTCTGGGTGGTGGAAAGTGTGGGAGTGTGACGTGCTGGCGAAACCTTGCTGACTTGGTGCAGGGAGTCCTGTCAATTGTGGACACTGCAGCCATCGTACACGACCTCATGGCACTGATTGCCTGTACAAAATCCACTAAGGAGCCAATAACTTGCAGCTTTACTTAAAAGGTGAAGGCGTTGGCTGTGAATGATACACTTGTGCAATAGGTATTTTAAGGTATATTGCTACGGTCAAGTAGCTGCTCTAATCTCAACGGACCACGTGCTGTACTTGCTAAAGGATTACTTCCTGTCAGCATTTGGTACCCAGATCCCCAACACCATCCACCTGTAGCTGGAGCAGTATCAACAGTCGCTAGAAGAGGAGTGAGGGATTGCAGATGCTTCAACCGAGACAGTGTTGTGATTTTTGTTAACTGATGGGAGGTATTCTTGCGCAGCGAGATGTCCATTACGTGTGTGACGTGCTGTGAGGAGCTGTTTGGCAATGAACAATTAAAATCATCTGAAACGAACTGCTGTAAATGAAATTAGAATGTGGTCGAAAGACTATTTCAGAGGACCAGATTCATTCAAAACTAACGATTTATCTTACCTCTGGGCAATCAATCGCAGCTCATTTGTAAGAACATTGGCATCTGACGTGATTCCTGCGACACTACAAGCCATATCACTGGGAGACAGATTTTACAGAAAATGGTAGAGTCAATTTATATATCTTTACATGAGGCTTTTGGGTATGACTGTTTAATGAACATTTATATATACACACAAGTAAAACTACCAGTATCAAAGTAACAATATAGAATATTCCATTGTTAATGGTAATCTTCTGTTAAAACTAACTCTCTGTAAATTATTTAAACAAAACACAAAAGTTATGCGAAGAGATGACAACTACAGGTTCTAACCGTAGACAACTAACTCCCTCTCGTGGCTGCTTGTTGCACAGAACAATAGGAAAAAAGGACATTCAGCTCCTGCTTCATTCAATTAATCACGCATGATCTGAGCTTCAAATCCCTTTCCTTCCCGATTTCCCTCCAAATGATCCCCCATTTTAAGATTACGCCCCCTTGTTGCAGATTCTCCCACTCCTCAATCGCCTAAACTCAGGGGAGCACAAGTCAAGCTTACCTAATTTGAAAGTTATATTGTTAATGTTAACGTGGGTTGACCCGATATATGCCCAATAGATTAGTTATGTATCTGAGTTTACACTTACTCATTTAGTTTATATATTTTTTCGGAAAAGAAAACTTCATCCAGTAGCTTGTGTATGTTGCGTCTCTCTGCAGCCAACAGAACACCGTCATTTGCTAAGATCCCCAGACAGGTCCCGGCGTGGCCAATGGCTTCCATTGCATATTCCACCTGATAGAGCCGCCCTGTCATTTCATGAAAAAGAAAAGTTTGTATTTGAATGAAACTCACAATTGAAGAGCAATGATACAAGGGTCAAGTCGCCACAGTCCCAGGTGACCAGATGCTTTCCCCTTTGAAGGGGGAGAGATGACTGGTGGTGATTTAACCCGAGGATCACCACACCTCAGGCGAAGGGCATGGTTGAGAAGGCGGGACCTTCATGAATATTATTCAATGATACAAAACGGCCCATTAAAACAGTCAGACCCTTCATTTTACAGAAGGCCGTCGCTCAGAGAACCTCACCTTCTGGCGAGAATATGGTCGTCCGCGAGTCATATCTTCGAGACTGCAAAGGCAAACAAAATAGGAATTAGTATTACACATTACATTTTATTATATTTCAAACTCCTCTCTCCACCGTGGGAATCATTTTCTCCTCTTCTTTGAGGGTTCTGCACCAATGTTGAGGCTCCTACTCCCAGGTCACATTCAGTTGAGGAATCACCTTCCTCCAACGTAGGAAAGAAAGATGATGACATCAGCATACAGGTGATGGGCGACTTGGGATATAAGGAATAACAGCCAAAAACCCACATCACAAAACAGAGTGGTGTTGGGTTCAATATGCAGGGAATAAATTTGAGCAATATTGGGACCAATTTCTGGAACATGCATCAATTGTACAATTAGCAGCTTTGCGAAAATCTTAATTTGATTATTATACCTCAGCTTCCACTAACTGCTTGAACTACACTGGAGAGACAGTGGTGTAGCGGTGATGTCATGGGACAAGAAATCCAGAGGCTTAGGCTAATGCTTTGGGGGCACGGGTTCAAATCCCACCACAGCGTAATTCAAATTCAATTACTAATTCTGGAATTGAATGCTCGTCTCAGTATTCATAGAATCATAAGAGTTCCTACAGTGCAGAAAATGGTCATTCGGCCCGAGTCTGCACCTGTACTCCGGAAGAGCACCCCACTCCCGCACCCTATCACCGTAACCCCACCTAACCTTTGGACACTAAAGGGCAATTTAGCATGGCCAATCCACCTAACCTGCATATCTTTGGACTGTGGGAGGAAACCGGAGCACCCGGAAGAAACCCACGCAGACACGGGGAGAACATGCAGACTCCGCACAGTCACCTAAGGCCAGGATCTAACCCGGGTCCCTGGCGCTGTGAGGCAGTCATGCTAGCCACCGTGCTGCCTATTTGTGACCATCAATTGTTGTAATTTCCCCAGGAATTCTGCCATCTTTACCTGATCTGGCTGACATGTGTCTCCAGGCACACATCAACCGCCCTGCGAAATGGCCTAGCAAGCTACTCAGTTTTGGAGCAATTAGGGTTTAGCATCAAACACTAGCCTTGCTAGTGATGCACACAACCCATGAAAGAATTAGAAAAACACAACTAGTTTGAATACAGTACATACATACTCCTGTTAAAGTCAAATTACATCTACGTGCAATTAAAATCTCAATTACTCACCATTATGTTCTCAGTTTAGATCAAAAGTCTGGGAACAGAAAAAGGAAATCAGTTAACGTGTGTGATACTCTGCTGAAACAAGACTGACCCAATATGTTCTTAATGTTGAGAACAGAGGAAACCTTTTTTGAAGCATTCAGACAAATAGCTCGGGACCAGGAGGTGAATGCCGATGATGGTGGCCATTTGGCCCATGTATTTGCTCATATCCATAAACGTAGAGCCAAGTATCAGAGTTCAAAGTAGAACCAGCATCAACATGTCCATCTCACTCAATGTGACCTTTAACTCAAAGCTGCTGGACTATTGCGAAACAATGAACCAACATTTTGATGCACGCTTATTTTTTTAAACTTTTAACTCATTCCTTTATCAGCCAAAATACAGTCACACACACACTGAAACATTGCTAATTTACAACTACCACACAAAGCCTCACCACGGCTCGCCAACTAAAACCCAGTCACGCTGTCAACTGACTGCCTAGGAAAGAAAATGGAAGCGTTTCCCCAACAATTATTTATCTATGCGGAGATAGAATTGACACACAGAATTTCTACAGGGCAGGAGGCCATTCGGCCCATCGGGTCTGCACCAGCCTACCTAGTACCACTTCCTTACCCTATCCCCGTAACCCCACTTAACCTGCACACCTGGGCAGCACGGTAGCACAAGTGATTAGCACTGTGGCTTCACAGCGCAAGGGTCCCAGGTTCGTGTCCCTGCTGGGTCACTGTCTGTGCAGAGTCTGCAAGCTCTCCCCGTGTCTGCATGTGTTTCCTCCGGGTGCTCCGGTTTCTTCCCACAGTCCAAAGACGTGCAGGTTAGGTGGATTGGCCATGATAAAAGTGCCCTTAGTGACCAAAAAAGGTTAGGAGGGGTTATTGGGTTACGGGGATAGGGGGGAAGTGGGTCGGTGCAGACTCAATGGGCCGAATGGCCTCCTTCTGTACTGTATGTTCTATGCACCTTTGGACTGTGGGAGGAAACCGGATCACCCGGAGGAAACCCACACAGGCACAGCGAGAAATGCAAACCCCACATAGACAGACACCCAAGACCGGAATTGAAACCGGGTCCCTGAGGCAGCAGTGCTAACCACTGTGCCATCCGTGCTGCCCAGCAATTAAATTTCTCCAAAATGAAGACAGATGTAATTGCCCAACTTTAACCCGTTCAAAACTACTCACTTAAGAAATAAAATTGGGCCCCATAAATTGGACGTGTTTTTCATCAACTGATCTGTCACTGATATGGAGAAAGGATATCTTGTTCCATGAGTTTATCAAATTTAAAAATACGTGAAAATATTCAAATGTATCTTTATATTCCAATGCAAGAGGTTGCTGCCAACATATATAGTCTAAAAGAAAAATTTTCACAGAAAATCTAAAACTCGACAAAAAGATGTTGATTAATCGTAATTGGAATGAAGTTTCAAATAATGACAGATCTGTTTCGCTTGAGGCACAAGTTTCACTTCATTGAGCAAAAAGGTCCGCTTTTTGTGTCCTCACAGAATAGTTTTAACGCAGGCTCTTGTGGCTGGAGGGTTACGTCTGGGTATGCAGATTGTATGGAGGGCCATAGAATTCCCAACACATTTTAACCACAAAGCCTGAAAACCACAAAATCTATTCATCAAGAATATCAATGGCAGGGGAAAATCAACAAATGTAAACTGTATGAGAAGAGAATGCTGATTGGTTGGCACGTGGACTCTGGTTGGTAGAGACGTCCCCATGAAGAATGCACCAGTTGATGGTGCTCGTCAGTTAACTGCCAAGAATAGTTTTGAAATTTAAACCAGGCAGCTTGACTCCGATTGATCAAGGCATTTCGCTGAGGAATGTCACTTAGTTTGTCCTATCTGACTGCAAAGAAAAGGCCCTGTGTATTAATACATGTAACTTCCAATACACAAAAATGCACCACAGTGCAGACCCAACTAACAATCTTAAATTGGTTGTTAGCTAAGGATTATTTAGCAAATGTTGTCCAATCACGGAATCACATCTAATGTTCGACGCACTATTTTCAGTATTGCAAACGGGTTGGTTGAGTAGTCTGTACCTTGCCAGTGGCAAACAGTGGAAGGGACGTACTATTGGATACCATCCACCAGTCTCTGAGCTGTGAGGATTTACTGGAGATTCTGAACAAAGATAGGGTCTTACACTCGAGGAATGCCGCCTACTTCTGGTGGCAATTCAACCTCCTGGAGTGACTGCAAGCGGTTTACAAGTTCTGCCCGGCTATATTTTGCCCAATCCAGTCCTAAAAAAATTCTACGATGGAGACAGAGTTAACATTGAGTCCAGTATGACTGCTTTAGAACCAGACCTGAAGAGTCGGGTTAGACTCGAAACGTTAACTGTTTGCCTTTACATAGATTTGTGTTTTTATTTCAAGTCTCCAGCAGCATCTGTAGTATTTTGCTTTTATTAAAGACTTATGATGCCACTGAACCCCTCTGTAAAGACCACAATGAATTGTAGGACAGCAGTGGATAGTCTCGCCTCCTCATCCTTACTAACTGTGGTACACATCCTGGATAGAATGATTTGATGACATTCCACACAGCTTCCCCATGAGAGCTAGTTGCCTGGTTTCAGAAGTGCCATACAAACTGTTGAAAGATAATGCAAGCATCAGACAAGCTCCTTCCAGTCTCGCTGAACTGTCCTACACATTCCTCACAATGTTTATCTATCTTGGACCATTTTGATTGCACTAATGGATCTAATGTTCACAATGCAACGACCAGAAGAACTACTACCATCAGTGAGATAAATCAGGCTTGTTTTGAGTGAATTGAGACCACAGCTGCACTGTCTCAAAGCCAGATTCTTATTCCCACAACGCGGAAGCACTCTCTCGAAACATTCGTCACTGCTCTCTCGAGCTTTTATTGATCAACCACCATTTCCTTCTCCCCATACCTGCTGGGAAATCTTTTTTTTAATTTATTAACGGGCTGTGGATGTCACTGGCTGGGCCAGCATTTACTACCCATCCCTAATCGCCCTCGAGAAGGTGGTGGTGAGCCGCGGCCTTGAACCGCTGCAGTCCATGTGGTGTAGGTGCACCCACAGTGCTACTAGGGAGGGAGTTCCAGGATGTTGCCCCAGCGACAGTGAAGGAACAGCCGATGTATTTCCAAGTCAGGGTGGTGTGTAGCTTGGAGGGGAACCTCCAGGTGGTGATGTTCTCCGGTGTCTGCTGCCCATACCTTCGAGATAGTGGCGGCTGTGGGTTTTTAAGTTGCTGCCTAACGGGCCTCGGCGAGTTTCTGCAGTGTATCTTGTAGATGAAACACACGGCTGCTACTGTGCGTAAGTGATGTAGGGAGTGAATGTTTGTGAAAGGGCGGCACGGTAGCATAGTGGTTAGCACTATGGCTTCACAGCACCAGGGTCCCAGGTTCAATTCCCGGCTTGGGTTACTGTCTGTGCGGATTTCCTCCCACAAGTCCCGAAAGACGTGTTATCAGGTGAATTGGACATTCTGAACTCTCCCTCAGTGTACCCAAACAGGTGCTGGAATGTGGCAACTAAGGGATTTTCACAGTAACTTCATTGCAGTGTTAATGGAAGCCTACTTGTGACAATAAAGATTACTATTACTAATCAAGCCGGCTACTTTGTCCTGATAGTGTCGAGCTTCTTGAGTGTTGTTGGAGCTGCACTCATCCAGGCAGGTGGAGCTTTGGGGAGTCAGGAGGAGAGTTACTTGCTGCAGGATTCTTTGGCTTTAATCTGTTCTTGTAACCACATATTTAAATAGCTCATCCAACTCAATTTGTGGTCAATGGTAAATCCGAGGATGTTAATAGTAGGAGTTTCAACAATGGTAATGCCATTGTGTGTCTGCAGAAATGATTAGGTCCTCTTGTTGGAGATGGTCATTGTTTGGCACTTGTGTGGCACGAATGTCACTTGCAATACCATGTAGGTAATACAGGTGTGGTATCCACTTCCTCCTGAGCTAGTTCCGAAGTACCAAGTTGGCATAACACCCTCTCAACACCAAAAGGATATAATCACTGATTTGTTGGAGGCGACTGGATTTAGCATCCCGTGGGACAAGTCTAGGCAAACCCACCTCCCGGTGAATGGCTTTACCCTCTGGGAAAATTTAAGATCATGTGTGTGCTAACTATGAGACACTGGTCAGCTCTGATCTAACTGAGCCTATTATGAAAATCGTTTATTGTCACAAGTAGGCTTCAAATGAAGTTACTGTGAAAAGCCCCTAGTCGCCACATTCCGGCGCCTGTTCGGAGAGGCTGTTACGGGAATTGAACCGTGCTGCTGGCCTGCCTTGGTCTGCTTTCAAAGCCAGCGATTTAGCCCTGTGCTAAACAGACCCTCATAATATTAGCCTCAATGTTGCATCAATGACACGATGGAGACAGAAACTGAGCTCAAGCAGGTTAGGCGATGCTCAAAATTGCCCTTAGTGTCCAAAAAGGTGAAGTGGGATGACTGGGATAGGTGCGGGCTTCAGTAGGGTGCTCTTTCCACGGGCTGGTGTAGACTCTATGGGCCGAATGGCCTCCTTCTGCACTGTCATTCTGATTGGAAGAGACACCCAGGCGCTGGGCCTCCCCCCCGGGCTCTGGAGCCGAGGCCGCGCCGGCACAAACCGAAAGCGAAACCGCCCGGCAGACTCACGGTGACTCGGGGATTTCCTCCCTCCCCCAGGCCGGGAGGCCGGCTCAGACCCCCGGGGAGCCCGGCTCTCACAGACACCCCCACCCCCCCGGGGTGGGGATCCTGCTGGTCTCGGGCTGCCCGGGGAGGGGGGAGACACTCACCTCCCGCCCGAGGCTGAAGCAGCAACTTTGAGGCGGCCGGGGCCCCAGGCCCGGCTCCCGGGTGAATGGGGTCCCTCCCGGGGCTCTGCCGCCCCGCTTCCCCCGGCCCCGCTTCACCCCCCCACCCTCCTCGCGGTCTCTCACCTCCCGCTCCGCCGCTGCCGACCGACCCCAACCAGCCGATGAGACGCTGACTGAGGCCAAGAGCGGCGATTCTCCGGGAACCTGTGCGCCAGCGACAGCGCCACCCGGCGCCTGGGAGGACGCAGCACTTCCAGCGCACAAAACCCCAGAGGATGTGAGAAATCAGAAATAAACACAAACATTCTGAAATAAAATCAAAAATCAGTAATGAAATAAAAATATCTGAAATAAAACAGAAAACTCAGAAATAAAAATTTTGAAATACACACAAAAATCTGAAATAAAAATTCTGAAATCAATCAAAAATTCTGAAATCAACCCACAATGAAACCCCATTGCCCGGCCGGGGTAACGGAGAATCCCGCCGGCGGGTTGAGGCTGAAAAGTGGCGAGGCGGGGCAGAGAATCCAGCCCAGGGACTCTAGGGCTGTGACAGCGGGACGGAGGAGTGTGAGCATACACTGGTGACCAGAACACGAGGGGGAAGATGTGATTTGAAGGAGCAGAAAAATCCGATTTAGAATAATTTAAAATCACTTCATAAGGTTTGTGATTTAATGTGACACAGAACTTTTTGTGAGGGCCACGAAGAATCCAGCACGAGTTTTAAGGATACAAAGTAATAACATTTATTTACAATAACATATATATATATAATATATATATATATATATATATATGGCCAGCTTTATTTATACTAGGAGTTTACTAATTGGGAAAGCTCATACTCCCACAGGATTGTGGGATTGTCATTAGGCCCCAGCCAATGGTAAGCAGGCAGGTTATAACATCCCTCCCCCCCAAAGTCCAAGGAATCCACTGAAGACCCTGGCGAAGGAGGGCGTCGGACTCGTTTTGCCGCAGGCCGGACACCATTTGCACGCGGCGCTGGATCAGGCGGCGTGTAACGAGACGGAGACCAGCGCTTCCGTGATGAACGGCGCAACGGTAGTACATCCACCGCCCATGGACCCGAGGATTCCCCCTCTGATGCATCCTGTGTCTCCATCTCGGAGTCAGAGTCTGCTGCCTCCGTCATGTCAGCGTCTCTATCTCCATTCGGTTCTGTAACGACCTGCGCAGGCTTCGAGTGAGGCACCAGTGGAAGATTGTGAGGACTACCTTCCCTTGTCTCTGGTCTCTACGGCTGTAGAAATGAGCTCCGGGGGCGGGGTATCTTTTGAGGGGATAGTCTTCTCGACCGAACGTGGTCTACATGTTTGCGCTGGAGATGACCCTGGGCTTGCACCTGGTAAGATATAGGGCCCGTTTGGCGAAAGATTACACCAGGAACCCACTGGGCACCACCAGCAAAATTCCGAACGAACACTGGGTCACCGGGCGCAAACTGCCGAATCGGCCGATGCCGAGAAAATCCCTTTCCCTGCCGTTCTTGTGTGCGGCGTACTTTTGCGCCAATGTCCGGGAAAACCATACTAAGGCGGGTGCGAAGTCTCCGGCCCATTAGGAGTTCTGCGGGAGCTACCCCAGTCACCGCATGGGGGGTGGTCCTATACGTAAACAAAAAGCGAGCCAGTCTCGTGTCCATTGATCCGGAAGACTGCTTCTTTAGTCCTCTTTTGAATGTCTGCACTGCGCGCTCTGCCAATCCATTTGAAGCCGGGTGGTAAGGGGCAGTGCGGATATGGCGTATGCCGTTCATCTTCGTGAACCTCGCAAACTCCTCACTCGTGAATGGAGTACCGTCATTCGTGACTAGCACCTCGGGGAGGCCATGCACACTAAACGACAAACGCATCTTTTCAATTGTTGCGCAGGATGTTGTCCCCTGCATCTTATGCACCTCTAGCCATTTAGACTGGGCGTCAATTAATAGAAGGAACATGGATCCTTGAAAAGGGCCTGCGAAATCTGCATGCAAGCGTGCCCAAGGCCGCCCTGGCCATTCCCAGTGATGTAGGGGCGCGGCCGGCGGAAGCTTCTGATGCTCCTGGCAAATGGAGCAGTTTTGGGCCATCTTCTCAATGTCGGTGTCGAGGCCTGGCCACCAGACATAACTCCGGGCCAACATTTTCATTTTGGTCACGCCTGGATGCCCATTGTGCAAGTCTGTTAGTATCAGCTCCTGGCCTTTTTCCAGGACAATCACACGCGTCCCCCACAAGAGGATGCCGTCTTCCACGCTGAATTCTGACAGCTTGGAGGAAAATGCCCGCAACTCGCCTGGGAGCTGTCTATGCTGCCCACCATACAGGACTATGTGCCGAACCTTTGACAGGACTGGCTCCGTCTGGGTCCACTCACGGATCTGTGATGCCGTGACAGGCAAGGTGTCCATAAAATTTAGAGTTGCAACCACCTCACCGGTCGTGGGGGTTGACATGGGGCCGGTCAATAAAGGCAATCGGCTCAGTGCGTCGGCATTTGCTATCTGCGTACCTGGTTTGTGCTCCAGAGAATACTCGTATGCAGAGAGCAACAATGCCCAGCGCTGGATCCGTGCGGAAGCAATGGGCAGTATTGGCTTATCCTCTCTGAAAAGTCCCAGCAGAGGCTTATGATCAGTCACGATAGTGAAATGGCGGCCATACACGTACTGGTGGAAGCGTTTCACCGCAAAAACCACTGCAAGGCCCTCCTTCTCGATCTGCGCGTACTTTTTCTCCGCTGCAGTCAATGTGCGGGAGGCGAAAGCTATCGGTCGCTCGGCCCCGTTCTCCATCTTGTGGGACAGGACGGCCCCAATACCATACGGGGATGCATCACATGCGACGAGCAAAGGCTTTCCAGGATCATAGTGGGTTAGTAACCCAGACGACGACAATTGTTGCTTTACCCGCCGGAAAGCGGTTTCTTGCGGCTGACCCCAAACCCAGGTGTGATTTTCTTTAGCAGAAGGTGCAAAGGGGCCAGCGTAGTTGCCAGATTGGGGAGGAACTTCCCGTAATAGTTTACGAGACCGAGAAAAGAACGAAGATGCGAAGTGTCAGTCGGGGTGGGGGCCTGTTGAATTGCACGTACCTTCTCTGCGACGGGGTGCAAACCTTCGCGGCCCACCCGATAACCTAGGTAGACTACTTCCTTTGCCTGAAATATGCACTTTGTGCGACGTAAACGGACTCCAGCCTCCGAAAGGCGTCTAAGGACAGCCTCCAGATTTTCCAAATGTTCCTGCTCCGACGTCCCTGTAATCAAAACGTCATCTAAGTAGACAGCGACACGTGGTAAACCTCTCAAAATGCCCTCCATAACACGTTGAAAAATTGCGCAGGCAGAGGATACTCCAAAGGGCAACCGTGTATGTTCATACAGGCCCCGGTGTGTATTAATCGTTACATATGGTCGGGAGGCAGGGTCCAGCTCCAACTGCAGGTAGGCGTGACTCATATCTAATTTTGTGAACGAGAGTCCACCTGCAAGCTTCGCGTAGAGATCCTCTATGCGAGGCATTGGATATCGGTCGAGTCGGGAAACCGTATTCACTGTAAGTTTATAGTCGCCACACAAGCGAACTGTGGCATCTGGCTTCATTACAGGTACAATTGGTGCTGCCCAGTCAGCAAAAAGGGCGGGCCTGATAATACCCAAAATCTCCAAACGAGTGAGCTCCCCTTCTACCTTCTCGAGCAAGGCGTAAGGCACCGGGCGCGCCCGGAAATAGCGCGGCGTGGCTCCTGGTTCAACTTGGATACGGGCTACGGCCCCTTTTATTTTCCCCAAACCAGGCTGGAATACATCTGGGTATCGTCCCAGCACCTCAGTCAACACTTCAGAAACTGTTTGGAGGATGTGCTGCTATTGCAACCGCAAATGGCGCAACCAGTCCCGACCCAACAGGCTGGGCCCATGGCCGCGCACCATGATAAGTGGGAAACGCCCCTACTAGCGTCCGTAAACAACAGGGGTCATTGTAGTTCCTGCAATGTCCAGTGGTTCCCCCATGTAGGTGGCCAACCTGGCCTGTGAGTCGGTTAATGTAAGGGTCTGTATACCCTGCTTGATGCGGTCGAATGTCCTCTGGGCGATCACGGAGACCGCTGCGCCAGTGTCCAACTCCATCTCAAGCGGGTGGCCATTGACCCGTACTGCCACCTTAATGGGGGCCACACGGGGAGCTGCCACACAATGCAGCTACAGGCAGTCGTCCTCCGTCTCCTCGTCCTCAGGAGTAGTCGCCGCAGGTTCATCCACATGGAAGGTACGGCCCCTGGGCTTGTCCCAGTTTCAGTTGGAACGACGGCGCCTCTGGCACCCCCAGGACCGCCGTCCGCGACGGGGTCGGCGCCTACAAGTCTGACACGGACATGGCTACTCATCCATTGGTTCTGGAGAAGGCTCCCTTCGGGGAGGAATGTCCGACGGCCACTGGCGTCGGTCCGGACATTGCCTCGCTCAAGGTACCGCAGGAGTGCGGGGGGACGTTTTTGGATGGAAGGGGTTGCGCCCCAAGGCATGCACTTCCATTCCCTGTAGCTCATGCACTCGCCGTTCTGCGCTCTCTCGGGACAATACTATTTGAATGGCCTGTTGAAAAGTCAACGTTGGCTCAGCTAACAACTTTCTCTGGGTGGCCGCATTGTTAATACTGCAAACCAAACGGTCGCGTAACATTTCTGACAAGGTCTCACCATAGTCACAGTACTCCGCATCCTGCGTAGCCTGGATAGAAAATCGGCAAGGGATTCTCCAGGGGTCCTCTCAGCGGTATTAAACCGGTAACGCTGGACTATCGTGGACGGGGTTGGGTTAAAAATGTTGCCCCACTATATTCACAAGTTCATCAAACGTTTTGGTGTCCGGCGCAGCTGGGTATGTAAGGCTCCTAATCACCCCAAACGTATGCGGGCTGCAGGCGGTGAGCAATATGACCACCTGGCGCTCGTTTTCGGTGATATTGTTTACCCGGAAATAGTAACGCATCCGTTGTGTGTACTGGTTCCAGCTTTCCAGCGCAGCATCAAAAACATCCAAACGTCCGTACAGAGGCATGGTATAATAGAAAACAACTTCCAATCTGTATCCAACAAAAATCCAGGGAGGTGGCTTCAGCAGTGTAGACAGCTATTCACTTTAACCTTCGTCACCAGTTTTGTGAGGGCCACGAAGAATCCAGCACGAGTTTTAAGGATACAAAGTAATAACATTTATTTACAATAACATATATATATATAACACCAGCAGCAACTTCCCTTGCTGCACACTCCTTCCTGCCGGTTCCTAAACTGACCAGCTTTATTTATACTAGGAGTTTACTAATGGTTTCTCCGCCCCCCCTCATTGGGGAAGCTCATACTCCCACAGGATTGGGGGATTGTCATTAGCCCCAGCCAATGGTAAGTAGGCAGGTTATAACAGAACTGTAGTCGAAAGGACTGGTAGCTAAAGGGTTAATATGAGACTGAATACTGTACCGCCCACACAGTGGTGTAAAGAAGGCACATGACCCATGATGCTCGATCAATAACTCCAGAAGCGAGATTGGAAGGCAATTGAAGGCTTTATTGTACTAGATGTTTCCCCCAGCAGCGCAGGTACAGAATGCAACTGCTGGGAAGACACAGGCTCTTATACTCCGCCGAACCAGCAGGCAGGCTCCACCAATGATATAGAAGTCTCAGGTACCTCCCACACCAATGGTCTTACAACATTATCCAGGGTACCGTAATACCCTGATACCGACTACCACATTCACCCCCTGTTAAAAAAAAGAGTCCGGCGGGGGTGGTGGTCTCGCGTTATACAGTGGTAGAGGTTGAGGTTATGGTGGTATCCGGTATACATTAACACAGTGTTTTGCCTCGTTACATGTCGCAACTGTTACAGTAATTATTTGCAGTCAGAATGAAGCAATTAGTCGATCGGGGGCCCTGGTCGTCCTCTGCGATCGTCGTAGCTTCGGCGGTGATGCAGGCGCTGGCTCGGGCACCCGTGGCTCCGGGAGCGTGGCTTCGGCTTCTTCAGCAGCTTCATCACCCCTAGATGGGACCAGTGGAAGGACCGATCCACCTGGGAAGGGGGCGGCTGTGGGGTGCGCCGGTGGGAGGGAGGGTGGGGGTGTGGGTGGGGATCCCGTAGGGAGACCGTATCTTGTCAGCCGTTGTGGTATGCCACGTAGGCGTACTGAGGGTTAGCGTGAAGGAGGTGGACCCTCTCGACCAATGGGACCGATTTGTGCGCCCGCACGTGTTTGCGGAGCAGGATGGATCCAGGAGTTGCCAGTCAGGTTGGGAGCGAGGTCCCGGAGGAGGACTTCCTAGGGAAGACCAGGAGACGTTCATGGGGTGTTTGGTTGGTCGTGGTTCATAGCAGTGACCGGATGGAGTGGAGAGCATCCGGGAGGACCTCCTGCCAGCGGGAGACTGGGAGATTCCTGGATCGTAGGGCCAGTAGGACGGTCTTCCAGGCCGTTCCGTTCTCCCTCTCCACCTGCCCGTTTCCCGGGGGTTGTAACTGGTCGTCCTGCTCGAGGCAATGCCCTTGCTGAGCAGGAATTGACGCAGTTCGTCGCTCATGAAGGAGGATCCCCTATCGCTGTGTATGCGGGGAAACCAAACAGCGTGCAGATACTGTGGAGGGCTTTTATGACGGTGGCTACAGTCATGTCGGGGCAGGGGATGGCGAATGGGAGTATGTTGTGTTGGGTGCTCTGGATCCGTGGAATACATACAGGCCACCAACATTTAAAATAGTACAACACTGTTTTATTAAGTTAGAAACTGTTGAACATACTTTCACTGTGGGTTAACACGATGTTAGATTAAACTAAAGACCTATGCCTGTCCTAACCAGTCTATGCACTCAGCACATGGTGAAGATCTGTGCTGTAAGCTGTAAGCTCTGTCCTTCTGAGAGGCTGCATCCCGAATGAATGGGAACTCTGGTGCCCTCCGTCTTTATAGTGCGTGTGCTCTAACTGGTGATTGGCTGCAGTGTTGTGTGTGTTGATTGGTCTTGCTGTGTGTCTATCAGTGTGTGTCTGCACCATGATATACTGGTGTATATTATGACAATGTCGGGGCAGGGGATGGCGAATGGGAACCGGGAGTACTCGTCAGTCACGTTCAGGAAGTACGTGTTGTGGTCGGGGGAGGAGAGGGCCCTTTGAAGTCTATACTGAGGCGTTCAAAGGGATGGGAAGCCTTTATAAGGTGCGCTTTCTCTGGCCTGTAGAAGTGAGGCTTGCACTCCGCGCAGATTTGGCAATTCCTGGTGGCGGTCCTGACCTGCTCGATGAAGTAGGGCAGGTTGCGGGTCTTAATGAAATGGAAGAATCGCGTGACCCCCGGGTGGCAGAGGTCCTCGTGGAGGGCCCGGAGGCGGTCCACTTGTGCATTGGCACATGTGCCGCAGGATAGGGCATCAGGAAGCTCGTTTAGCTTCCCGGGACGATACAAGATCTCATAGTTGTAGGTGGAGAGATCGATCCTCCATCGTAAGATCTTATCGTTCTTTATCTTGCCCCGCTGTGCATTATCGAACATGAAAGCAACGACGGTTGGTCAGTGAGGAGAGTGAATCTCCTGCCAGCCAGGTAATGCCTCCAGTGCCGCACAGCTTCTACTATGGCCTGGGCCTCCTTTTCAACTGAGGAATGGCTGATTTCTGAAGCATGGAGGGTGCGTGAGAAGAAGGCCACGGGTCTGCCCGCTTGGTTGAGGGTGGCCGCCAGAGCTACGTCAGACACGTCGCTCTCGACCTGGAAGGGGAGGAACTCGTCGATGGTGTGCATCGTGGCCGTTGCAATGTCCGCTTTGATGCGGCTGAAGGCCTGGCGAGCCTCTGCCGACAGAGGAAACACTGTGGATTGAATTAGTGGGTGGGCCTTGTCCGCATAGTTGGAGACCCACTGGGCATAATACGAAAAAAATCCTCGGCAACGTTTCAGGGCCTTGGAGCAGTGGGGGAGGGGGAACTCCATGAGGGGGCGCATGGGTTCGGGATCTGGGCCTATAACTCCATCATGCACTACGTAGCCGAGGATGGCTAGACGGTCGGTGCTGAACACACATTTATCCTTGTTATATGTGAGGTTAAGGATTTTTGCGTTTTGGAGGAATTTTCGGAGGTTGGTGTCATGGTCCTGCTGGTCGTGGCCGCAGATGGTGACATTATCGAGGTACAGAAACGTGGCCCGCAAACCGTACCGGTCAACCATTCGGCCCATCTCTCGTTGGAAGACCGAGACTCCATTTGTGACACCAAAGGGAACCCTTAGGAAGTGGTAGAGCCGCCCATCTGCTTCGAATGCAGTGTATTTGCGGTCGCTAGGGCGAATGGGGAGCTGGTGGTAGACGGATTTGAGATCCACTGTGGAAAAGACCTTGTATTGTGCGATCCTGTTGACCAGATCGGATATGTAGGGGAGAGGGTACGCGTTGAGCTGCGTATACCTGTTGATGGTCTGACTATAATCGATGACCATCCTATGCTTCTCCCCGGTCTTTACAACCACTACTTGAGCTCTCCAGGGACTGTTGCTAGCCTCAATGATACCTTCCCTCAGTAATCTCTGGACTTCCGACCTAATGAAGGTCCGGTCCTGGGCACTGTACCGTCTGCTCCTGGTGGCGGCGGGTTTGCAATCCGGGGTGAGGTTCGCAAACAGGGAAGGCGGATCGACCTTGAGGATCGCGAGGCTGCAGACAGTGAGGGGGGGTATAGGGCCTCCGAATTTAAAAGTTAAGCTCTGGAGGTTACATTGGGCGTCTAACCCTAGGAGCCTGGCAGCGCAGATGTGAGGGAGGACGTAGAGTCGAATATTTTTTAATTCCCTTCACTGGACCGTGAGGTTCGCTATGCAGAACCCTTTGATCTCTACCGAGTGAGACCCGGAGGCCAGGGAGATTTTCTGGCTAACTGGGTGGATGGGAAGAGAACAGCGCCTTACCGTATTGGGGTGTATGAAGCTCTCTGTGCTCCCGGAGTCGATCAAGCAGGATGTTTTATGCCCGTTGATGAGCACAATCGTCGTCGCAGTCGAGAATGTTCGGGCCCGAGACTGGTCCGGGGTCACCGAGGCAAGTCGTGGCAAACGTTGGATGATTTCCTCGGGCGGTGTGTGGTCATCCAAGTCGGGGTCCTGATACTCCAGCCAAGGTGGTGGCGCCCACTGGTCGCACATGGCTGGGGGTGTACAAGATGGCGGCGCCCATCCGTCGCACGTGCTTCTGGAGAAGGAGGATGCCGGGTCAGCTGGCCACATATGGCTCGTGGAGAGAGTTGTGGTGGCGATCTCGGTTCGCCCCCGGAGACCGCTGCGACCGCCCGGGCCTGACATACCGCCACAAAATGGCCCTTTTTGCCGCACCCTTTGCAGATGGATGAGTGGGCCGGGCAGCATTGCCGGGGGATCTTGGCTTGCCCGCAAAAATAGCAGCGAGGCCCCCCGGGGTTGCCTAGCAGTCTTGCAGCACAAGCTTGTGGGGGGATGGGGGATGCACCGGAGTCGGCCGTGGGGGGGTTCCACGCTGCCCAAGGGGCTGCCGCGCGGTCGGGGACGTAAGCGTGGGCGTTTTGGGAGGCCACATCCAGGGAGCTGGCAAGGGCCCGTGCCTCCTCGAGGCCTTGTGTTTCTTTCTCCAGCAACCGCTGGTGGATGTGGGAGGACAGCATACCTGCAATGAATGCGTCCCGGGTCAAAAGTTCTGTGTGGTCGGTGGCTGAAACTTGCGGGCAGTTACAGTTCCTACCCAACACCAGGAGCCCACGGTAGAACTCGAGCGATTCCCCAGGGATTTGTCGCCTCGTCGCTAGCAGATGTCGGGCGTAGACCTGGTTTACAGGGCGAATATAGTGTCCTTTCAGCAGGGTCATTGCAGCCTCGAAATCGTCCGCATCGTCGATGAGGGTGTAGATCTCTGGTCTCACCCTCGAGTGAAGAACTTGCATCTTCTGGTCCTCCGTGGATGTCCGTTGTGTCCGGCCTGAGGTACCCGTTGAAGCACACCAGCCAGTGCTTGAAGGTTGCTGCTGAGTTTGCCGTGTGGGGGCTGAGTTGCAGACACTTGATTCGGAGCTCCATTCTTTAAAATCTAGTACAGTAAATTGATGCTCGATCAATAACTCCAGAAGCGAGATTGGAAGACAATTGAAGGCTTTATTGTACTAGATGTTTCCCCCAGCAGCGCAGGTACTGAATGCAGCTGCTGGGGAGACACAGACTCTTATACTCCGCCTTACTGGGCGGAACCAGCAGGCAGGCTCCACCAATGATATCGCAGTCTCAGGTACCTCCCACACCAATGGTCTTACAGCATTATCCAGGATACCATAATACTCCTAATACCGACTACCACAACCCAGAACTAGGGTCAGTCTAGAGGTAGGTTGTTTTCCATTTCAACTCAGTATCTTGCTCTAATGCCCACATGTCCTTCCTGGGCCTGCTGCAATGCTCCAGTGATACCCAACACAAGCTGGAAGAACAACTCATCTTCCAATTCGGCACGTTACAGCCTCCTGGATTCAACGTTGAGTTCAACAACTTGAGACTGTGGACATTCTCCTCCATCTTGACCCCTCCCACCCCCGTTTTAATTTTTTGTTTTTCCCTTGACTAGCCCCAACACAACCGCACCCCACATGGCCACCTGCCCCTTGTTGTTCAGCTTTGCGCCCGCTGAACAAACACCTTTGTTCTCCTAGTCACACTTCATTTTGCCACTATTAGCACTCTTCAGCCCTTAATGGCACCATTAACCCTTTGTCGATCTCTCCTTTGCTCCAACCTATCTATCCCTGTCCTTCCATTCTGCTCCACCTTCTCCACCCACCTCCCCAACTCTATGGACATTTTTACCCCTCTTCGGTTCTGTGGAAGGGTCACATGGATTGGGAATGTTAACTCTGCTTCTCTCCCCACAGCTGCTGCCAGACAGGCTGAGTATTTCCATTTTATTTGACCCCACAGACTGACCGGGAGTAGGCACCGGCCATTCTGCCCATCCGGTTTATTCCAGTGTTTCCTCTGCCTCGTTGAGCCTTTTCATCCCCCATTCCTTCATTTCCCGTAGAGTTTAGACAGTTTCGAAAGGTGCAGAGAAACAAAGGAGAAGCCAGGTCAGTTCTTCGGAGGGGAAGTTCGGGAGATTTGACAGAGGATTTAAAAATCATGCGGAGCCTGGACTCAGTGAAACAGGGAGAAGCTATTCAACATCATGGAAGGGTCAAGAACCAGAGGCCCCCAATTTAAAGTGATTGGCAAATGGAGTAAAGGTGGGGTGAGGAAAATCTTCTACACAGTGAGTGTCTGGGATCGGGAAGTAATGCCTGGTTCTGTGGTGGGAGGGGCAGCATCAATGGTGGCTCTCAAAAGGGTATTGGATGTGTACTTAAGGAAAAACACTTCCCGAAGGCCACTGGGAAAGGGTAGGGCGAGACTTGTTGAAATGGTCGTCCTCAGAGCCAGCACAAAGAACAAAGAACAAAGAAAAGTACAGCACAGGAACAGGCCCTTCGGCCCTCCAAGCCCGTGCCGACCATGCTGCCCGACTAAACTACAATCTTCTACACTTCCTGGGTCCGTATCCCTCTATTCCCATCCTATTCATGTATTTGTCAAGATGCCCCTTAAATGTCACTATCGTCCCTGCTTCCACCACCTCCTCCGGTAGCGAGTTCCAGGCACCCACTACCCTCTGTGTAAAAAAACTTGCCTCGTACATCTACTCTAAACCTTGCCCCTCGCACCTTAAAACCTATGCCCCCTAGTAATTGACCCCTCTACCCTGGGGAAAAGCCTCTGACTATCCACTCTGTCTATGCCCCTCATAATTTTGCAGACCTCTATCAGGTCACCCCTCAACCTCCATCATTCCAGTGAGAACAAACCGAGTTTATTCAACCGCTCCTCATAGCTAATGCCCTCCATACCAGGCAAGATCCTGGTAAATCTCTTCTGCACCCTCTCTAAAGCCTCCACATCCTTCTGGTAGTGTGGCAAACAGAATTGAACACTATACTCCAAGTATGGCCTAACTAAGGTTCTATACAGCTGCAACATGACTTGCCAATTCTTATACTCAATGCCCCGGCCAATGAAGGCAAGCATGCCGTATGCCTTCTTGACTACCTACTCCACCTGTGTTGCCCCTTTCAGTGACCTGTGGACCTGTACACCTAGATCTCTGTGACTTTCAATACTCTTGAGGGTTCTACCATTCACTGTATATTCCCTACTTGCATTAGACCTTCCAAAATGCATTACCTCACATTTGTCCGGATTAAACTCCATCTGCCATCTCTCCGCCCAAGTCTCCAAACAATCTAAATCCTGCTGTATCCTCTGACAGTCCTCATCGCGATCCACAATTTCACCAACCTTTGTGTCGTCTGCAAACTTACTAATCAGACCAGTTACATTTTCCTCCAAATCATTTATATATACTATGAACAACAAAGGTCCCAGCACTGATCCCTGCGGAACACCACTAGTCACAGCCTTCCAATTAGAAAAGCACCCTTCCATTGCTACTCTCTGCCTTCTATGATCTAGCCAGTTCTGTATCCACCTTGCCAGCTCACCCCTGATCCCGTGTAACTTCACCTTTTGTACCAGTCTACCATGAGGGACCTTGTCAAAGGCCTTACTGAAGTCCATATAGACAACATCCACTGCCCTACCTGCATCAATCATCTTTGTGACCTCTTCAAAAAACTCTATCAAGTTAGAGAGACACGACCTCCCCTTCACAAAACCATGCTGCGTCTCACTAATACGTCCATTTGCTTCCAAATGGGAGTAGATCCTGTTTCGAAGAATTCTCTCCGATAATTTCCCTACCACTGACGTAAGGCTCACCGGCCTGTAGTTCCCTGGATTATCCTTGCTACCCTTCTTAAACAAACGGAAATCACCTGAAGACAGTGAGGATCCAAAGATTTCTGTCAAGGCCTCAGCAATTTCCTCTCTAGCCTCCTTCAGTATTCTGGGGTTGATCCCATCAGGCCCTGGGGACTTATCTTCCTTAATATTTTTCAAGACGCCCAACCCCTCGTCTTTTTGGATCTCAATGTGACCCAGGCTATCTACACACACTTCTCCAGACTCAACATCCACCAATTCCTTCTCTTTGGTGAATACTGATGCAAAGTATTCATTTAGTATCTCGCCCATTTCCTCTGGCTCCACACATAGATTCCCTTGACTATCCTTCAGTGGGCCAACCCTTTCCCTGGCTACCCTCTTGCTTTTTATGTACGTGTAAAAAGCCTTGGGATTTTCCTTAACCCTATTTACCAATGACTTTTCGTGACCCCTTCTAGCCCTCCTGACTCCTTGCTTAAGTTCCTTCCTACTTTCCTGATATTCTTCACAGGCTTCGGCTGTTCCCAGAATTCTAGCCCTGACAAATGCCTCCTTTTTCTTTTTGACGAGGCCTACAATATCTCTTGTTATCCAAGGTTCCCAAAATTTGCCGTATTTATCCTTCTTCTTCACAGGAACATGCTGGTCCTGAATTTCTTTCAACTGACACTTGAAAGCCTCCCACATGTCAGATGTTGATTTACCCTCAAACATCCGCCCCCAATCTAGGTTCTTCCGTTCCCGCCTAATATTGTTATAATTAGCCTTCCCCCAATTTAGCACATTCACCTAGGACCACTCTTATCCTTGTCCACCAGCACTTTAAAACTTACTGAATTGTGGTCACTGTTCCCAAAATGCTCCCCTACTGAAACTTCTACCACCTGGCCGGGCTCATTCCCCAATACCAGGTCCAGTACAGCCCCTTCCCTAGTTGGACTGTCTTCATATTGTTTTAAGAAGCCCTCCTGGATGCTCTTTACAAACTCTGCCCCGTCTAAGCCCCTGGCACTAAGTGAGTCCCAGTCAAAACCCTGTTGTTTTTACTCTTTTCCAAAATCTGTCTACCTATCTGCTCCTCTATCTCCCGTTGGCTGTTGGGAGGCCTGTAGTAAACCCCCAACATTGTGACTACACCCTTCTTATTCCTGATCTCTACCCATATAGCCTCACTGCCCGATAATGTGCCCTCCCGTAGTACAGCTGTGATAGTCTCCCTAACCCGTAGCGGAACTCCGCCACCCCTTTTACATCCCCCTCTATCCCACCAGAAACATCTAAATCCTGGAACATTTAGCTGCCAATCCTGTCCTTCCCTCAACCAGGTCTCTGTAATGGCAACAACATCATAGTTCCAAGTACTAATCCAAGCTCTAAATTCATCTGCCTTACCCGTAATACTTCTTGCATTAAAACATATGCACTGCAGGCCACCAGACCCGCTGTGTTTAGCAACTTCTCCCTGTCTGCTCTGCCTCAGAGCCTTACTGGTCCTATTCCCTAGTTCTCCCTCAATGCTTTCACCTTCTGACCTATTGCTCCGGTGCCCACCCCCCTGCCATACTAGTTTAAACCCTCCCATGTGACACTAGCAAACCTCCCGGCCAGGATATTTATGCCTCTCCAGTTTAGATGCAACCCGTCCTTCTTTCCAGGTCCCAGTGGTCCAGTAACGGAAACCCTCCCTCCTACACCAGCTGTTTAGCCACATGTTTAGCTGCTCTATTTTCCTATTTCTAGCCTCACTGGCACGTGGCACAGGAAGTAATCCCGAGATTACAACCCTCGAGGTCCTGTCTTTTAACTTTCTGCCTAGCTCCCTGAACTCCTGCTGCAGGACCTCATGCCCCTTCCTGCCTAAGTCGTTCGTACCAATATGTACAACGACCTCAGCCTGTTTGCCCTCTCCCTTCAGGATGCCCGCTACCCGTTCGGAGACATCCTGGACCCTGGCACCAGGGAGGCAACATACCATCCTGGAGTCTCTTTCATGTCCACAGAAGTGCCTATCTCGGCCCCTGACTATAGAATCCCTATGACTATTGCTCTTCTGCACTTTGATCCTCCCTTCTGAACATCAGAGCCAGCCATGGTGCCACTGCTCTGGCTACTGCTGTTGTCCCCTGATAGGCTATCACCCCCCGACAGTATCCAAAGGGGTATACCTGTTCGAGAGGGGAACAACCACAGGGGATTCCTGCACTGACTGACTGCTCTTTCTGGTGGTCACCCATTTCTCTGCCTGCACCTTGGGTGTGACCACATTTATATAACTGCTATCTATGACGCTTTCCACCACCTGCATGCTCCTAAGTGCATCCAACTGCTGCTCCAACCGAACCATGCGGTCTGTGAGGAGCTCCAGTTGGGTGCACTTTCTGCAGATGAAGCCATTCAGGACGCTGGAAGCCTCCCGGACCTGCCACATCTCACAGTCAGAGCACTGCACCCCTCTAACTGACACTGCGTCAATTAATTAGTAAATTAAATTTAAAAGTAAATAAAAAGTTACTGTTAACTATATGTTTCCTAGCACTAGATTTCTACTATAAATGTGAACGCTAAATACAGTACTCTCCGGTCTCTGGCTTAGATACCCCTCTCAATTATAATTAAGTAATTATGTTTAATTAATTTAACAATGCTTAATTTTTTTAATTTAGTGTTGCTTCCCAACTAGCCAATCAGGCTACGGCTTTACTGTGATGTAACTTCAGTTCCCCCCCCCCCCAACACAATTTGAAAAGGTAATAAAAGTAAAAATGAATAAAAATCACTTACTTACCTTCCGAGGGTCTCAGATGCTCTCTGGTTCTCTCCCTGCAGATTAAAAGTTACAGGCCAGAAGAAAGAGAGAGAACAAAACAGTAGAGGAAAAGCACCTTCTCCCACTCTGCACCGAATTACCTCACCGCACCAAATTACCAAGTTCCAAATTCCCACTCTGGCTGTGTCTCCTTGACTTGCGCAAAGCACACTTCAGTGGGTCAAATGACCTCCCTCGCTATTGTAACCATTCAACAGTTGCAACAGAGAATTAGTCTCTCGCCATATTTTTTTCTGTTCTGCCCATTCATCCTTGTTCATAAATCTGTGCTTCTCTTTTCACATTCTCACTGACTTCATAGCCCGCTCATAGAAAGGTTACAGCACAGAAGGAGGCCATTCAGCCCGTCGCATCTTTGCCAGCTCTGTGAAGGAGCAATCCACCTAGCATCACTCCCTGCCATCCCCCCCATAACCTTTCCAAATTCTTCCTTTTCAGCTAACTATCCAGTTCCTCCCTATCTACTCTGTTTGGTCTCCTTGTGGTTTTGAACACCTCTACCAAATCTCCTCTCAGCCTCTTCTCCAAGGAGAACAGTCACAATCTCCCCAGTCTATCCGCATAACTGAAGCTCCCCATCTCTGGGCCCTGCCCAAGAATCGTCGATTGCTGTAAAAACCCATCTGGTTCACTAAGGCCCTTTAGGGAAGGAAATCTGCCGTCCTTACCCGGACCCTGGACATACCTGATCTCCTGGACGCGGTGGCATTGCCTGCAGTACCAGCAGTGACCACTGCTCCTGTCTGGAGCTGCTGGGACTACAGAGCTGCCTGTCATCCAATTGGCTGGCAACTCTCTAAGGCAGAACCTCCTATCCAGATAGGCTTGCCTTAAATCAATCAATGCTGCTCCCAGCATTAAATTGTTGTACGGCAGCTGTTGGGAACATGGGCGGGTTTTCCCCATTCCTGACATTTTAGCAGTGGGGAATTGGGGATCATGACACCCTGTCAAATCTAGCCCAGAGAGACTGGTGAAGTGGGCAGACACATGGCAGATGCAGTTTAACAAAGATTGAAGTGATATATTGTGGAAGGAAGAATGAAAAGATATAAATGGTACAATTTAACGGTCTGTAGGTACAGACCTGGGGAAACCTGGGGGACACGTGTATACAAACCTTTTGAAGTTGACTGGATAAGTTGAAAAAGCTGTTCAAAAAGCACAACAGAATCTTGACTTTATTAGCCAAAGTAATAAAACAAGAATGATAAGTGAAACGTTTATCTTATATCTTATAAAACGTTGGCTAAGGCCCTGCTGGGGTATTGAGTCTAATTCACTTTAGGAACATTTTAGGATGGAAGAATGTCAGGGCCTTGGAAAGCACAGAGGAGATTCACCAGCATGGAACGAGGGAGTTCCATTAGTTCCACCTGACTTGGTAAGGTCCTCCACCTAGTTGCATTTCCTGGCTGTGTGAGCTTGCACAGATTTTATATGCTTAAAGTTTGTATGAACTTTAATAATTAAATAGTGAGGGTTACTATTCTGCTGTTTTGTTTTATTTTTGCGCCCCCTGTTCAACAACTGAAGACCACACCTCTCTGCTCAACAACTCTTGTATTCCCCCCAAATTTTCACTTTGGGGCTGACACCAAATCTGTGGTATTAAAATGGGCCATGTTGGTGTGGGGCTGGAGTCACAGACAGGCCAGCATGCGGACAACTGCCATTGCAGATTTCCTTTCCTCAAGGACATTTGTGAATCTGTCGAGCTTTTCTGATGATCCAACGTCTTCATGGTCATTTTATTGATACCATCGGTTTATTCCCAGATTTTTCTCGAATTCAAATTCACAACTCACCAAGGTTGGGATATGATCTCTGTATTATTAGTCAATGACTCAGGGTGACTAGTCCAGTAAATTATAATCATAATGCTATCAAACCACTTCCCATATCAGAAAACCTGGGAGGGACATATATCACTGTTCTACGATAGTTGGTTTTGTAGGCCACAAATGAGTCCAGACCAAGTAGATTTAAGAACCTTGTTTTATTAACACTATTATTCGCAATATACACCAGATCACAACCGGGTCTGAACCGTCGGTACCATACCTGGCTGACTTTATACAGAACTGTGGTGGTATGCATCACTGAAGGTACACAAGGGGTTAATGTAGATACACTAGGACTGAGTAAACACTAGAGGGAGCACCAGAGACATCATGACACACAGACATTCAACCAATAGGTCAGTAAGATAGGACACGACCAATGGGCAGTCAAGACGCCCAGAGTTGACACTACCACAAGGGGCTACCCATATAAAAGGACAGGGCATACATGCTCTTTCTCTTTCCATCGGCGACACTCAGAGAGACAGGGGCAGATCAGGAAGCATCACACCCATCGCATGGATTAGAGCAGACTGGTTAGTTAGATTGCGTTACTATAGTTCGATTAGCAGGAGAGTCGAACCCAAGTAGGAGAATTGTTAACTGTTCAATAAATGTGTTAAACCTATCTCCAAGTCTGAACCTTCCTTTGTCAGAGCATACATCAAGGAAGCAGCTTATGCTACATGAAGAAGCATAACACAACACTAACTATGGATGATTAAGGGTTATCTGCCCCTTTAGCAGGGGAGCTCATATTCGATGAGACTCACGGGGAGGTTGACTGCTCCAACCCCTTAGGTCTCGTACGGGTGACTCTGGGTCTGGTCGTCAGTCTTATTTGCATTTGCAGAGTGACATATTCCAAGCATGCCTTTCTGAACACGACCAGCCCACAACATTAATAAATTTCTCTTTATACGTGCTCGGGTGAAATCCTTCAACCGGCATTTAATTATACACAATTGATATACAATCAAAAATCACCAAAACATTTCAATACACAATCCTGGATACCCCACAGATCAAATTGATAGTTCTTCCAAAGTCAGGACAGAAAATTCATATTGGCTGCCCATTTTTGTGGGGAAAGGAGGTATAACCAAGTTTAATTAGCAACAGCAATTTATATTCACGTGGCTCCTTGAGTTTAGTAAAATAGCCCCATGGCACTTCGAACGAAGGAAGCAAAATTAGACAAAGACCCACATAAATTGATACTAGGATGGTGTTATAACCTGCCTGCTTACCATTGGCTGGGGACTAATAACAATCCCACAATCCTGTGGGAGTATGAGCTTCCCCAATGAGGGGGGCGGAGAAACCATTAGTAAACTCCAAGTATAAATAAAGCTGGCCAGTTTGGAACCAGCAGGAAGGAGTGTGCAGCAAGGGAAGTTATATATATATGTTATTGTAAATAAATGTTATTACTTTGTATCCTTAAAACTCGTGCTGGATTCTTCGTGGCCCTCACAAAAGATGGATAATCAACGGCTTGACCTAGTTTTGAGGAATGTATTAAGTGAGGAAACTAAGATGGAGAAGCAGAGCTGTTTAGGAAAGGAATCCGGAATTAAAGGACCCAGGCAGTTGAAGTCATGGCAACCAAAGATGTGCAGGTCAGGTGGATTGGCTTTGCTAAATTGCCCCTAAGTGTCCAAAAGGTTAGGTGGGGTTACAGGAAAAGGGTGGGGGAGTGGGTTTAGGTAGGGCAGTCTTTCGCAGGGTCGGTGCAGACTTGATGGGTCGAAAGGCCGCCTTCTGCACTGTAGGGATTCTATGATTTTGTAAATGATTATACTCAGAAATATGCAAGAGGTTCAAATGTTTTGCATCACAAACCAACTGTCTACCCCACTGAGCGAAACCAACCCTGAATAGCTCCTTAATGTCAAAAAATGTGTAGGTTAGAGTACGGCATTGTGGGGATAGGTAGAGTGCTCTTTCAGAGGGCCGAATGGCCTCGTTCAGCACTGTAGGTAAGGTAACATTGCCATGGTCCCTGATGACCAGAGGCTGCTTTCCCCTGTGAGGAGGGAGAGCTGACTGGTGGTGATTTAACCTGAGGATCACCATACCTCAGGTGAGGAGCAAGGTTGAGAAGGCAATAGCCACTGCCGGTACGGGGATTGAACCCACACTACTGGCTGTGCTCTACATTGTGAACCAGCTGTCTAGCCAAGTGAGCTAAACCTGCCCTCAGGGATTCTGTGGATTAGCTCATGAGCTTTCAATATGTAACCTGGATGACCTGGAATGTGTTCTGTATTGGTCTTTGGAGTTGGTCCTAGAATCTGGACACATCGGACTTTATCCAGTTCTTCAAAATTAAAATGTTCACTGTCCGTCCTGTAATTATCAACACCAGCAACCATTTCATGGCCAATTTAATAGAACGAAAAGCCCCAAACTTTTGACATCAGTTTTGGCTGGATTGGTGTGGGGACATCAGCCATTCAAAGTGCATGAAACTGGGACTAGCGTATGAGGTGGAAGATCCGAACAAGTTAGTCGGGCAATGGCTCAGAAGATGGAGACCAGCAAGGTGTGTGACACACCTGGGGAACTGTCATGTCACTCAGGGAGATGAGTGTCCCGAGACCTCGCACAGTAAAATCCCCATAGTTAACCATGGCAGCACTCCTGGTAGGAGTAGCTAGAATTTGACAGCTATGAATAGTTTAATAGACACTGAGTCCACGAATACTACAGCAGGACATACTAACGTATAGAATTAAATGGCTACAGCACAGAAAGAGGCTGGCAGCATGGTGGCACAGTGGTTAGCACTGCTGCCTCACAGCGCCAGGGACCCAGGTTCAATTCCGGCCTTGGGTGACCTATTCTCCACTTTCTCAAAGAACCTGCTCATCCGGGCCACAGTCATATGAGCCTTATGAACCACCTTGAACTGGATCAGGCTAAGCCCGGCACACGACAAGGATGAATTAACCTTCCTCAAGGCCTTTTGCCGCAGTCCGACTTCAAACTCCCCGCCCACTTCCTCTTCACCTCCCCGATTGGGACCACTTCCCACTCCATCAATTCCTTCTATATCTCCGAGACCCTCCCCTCCCCACCTCCCATTTTTGACAACACCTTATCCTGTAGTCCCCTCAGGGGGAGGCGAGGAAAGCTTGGAACCTGCCTCCGAACAAAATCCCGTACCTGTACGTACCGAAACCCGGCAACTCAAACTCCTCCCCCAATGCCGCCAGGCTCGGGAAACCTACTGGATGAAGAGATCCCCAAATCTCTCAATCCCTGCCCGCTGCCACCTCCTAAAGCCCCCATCCAGACCCCCGGAACAAAACGGTAATTGTCACAGATCGGTGACCACACTGACGCCCCCTCCAATCCCATGTGCTGTCTCCATGGTCCCCACACCCTCAGGGCTGCCACCACCACCGGGCTTGTGGAGTACCGTGCCGGCGACCACGGCAGGGGCACCGTCAATAAAGCCTCCAACATTGTACCCTTACAGGATGCCGCCTCTACTGGCTCCCAAACCGACCCCTCCCCCACTACCCACTTCCTGACCATCAATATGTTGGCCGCCCAGTAATAGTTAATAAAACGCGGGAGGGCCAAACCCCTCTCCCCGCGGCCCCGTTCCAGGAGTGCCTTCTTCACCACATCCATTTTCCTAAAAAAAGGCTTTTGGGACAAAAACCGTGAGACAGTGAAAAAAGAGCAGCAGTCACGGGAGGACTGTTATCTTCACCGTCTGCCCCCTCCCCGCCAGTGTCAGTGGGAGCATGTCCCACCTGCGGAAATCCCTTTTTACCTGCTCGACCGCTCTACCCAGATTTAACTTGTGGAGCTGCCCCCAATCCTTAGCCACCTGGATCCCCAGGTCCATGGCTACTACCACCTCAACCTCACGCCCCTCCGTTGGCATCATATGTTGCCAATCAGCACCGGAGACGCCAATAATGTTGCTCTTTTAAACAGTGGAATACTATCCCACTAGCGCCACCAATAATGTTGTCAAATTAACTAGATATGGCAGTTATTAATGATAATATTGCTTTACTGAGTCTCCAGGTATCAAATGATACCACCACAAGGCTTTCCCGGATATCGATCAAAGGACCAAACAACCAGTTAGTCAGTTCAAGTTCAAAGATGGTTTATTTACACACAAGGATTACTTCGACATGCAACACCAAACACTACAAGTTAAACTACACCTAACACCTACATATACTTAACTTCAGGGCAACCGGTTCTATGCAGATGGACAAGGCCTTTGTCCGGATCTTGCGTGGCTGGGTGGAAGAAGTGGCTCTGTTTCTGCTGGGCTCATCCGTCTGGTAGTGATCGTTGGTCTTGAACTTGTCTGTCTGGTCGTTATGCTGCACTTGGGTTGGCACAGGCCGGATCCAAGAGAGCCCGAGCACAGGGCTGCGTCTCTTCTTATCCCTCTGGGATTTCGCGCTCTTTGGGGCGGTCCTTAACTTGGACCCAATAATTCGACAGGCTTCGATTACTGCCTTCGATTTTGGCCAATAAAGGGGCGGGTGCCTTGATGGCTGGGCGTGTCCTGAGTGGTCATTGACCTTGGCTGTTTGGGCTCCCTGAGTAAAGGGAGTGGTGCCGATTAGTCTGTATCTGTATTGGTTACCTGAGTACAGTCCTTTTGTTCTGGGGAAATGGGCCATTAGAATGCAAACGAGCGGGGGTTTCGATCGCGTCTCGCTATCTGGGTTGGAAATGCACACACAAGCCCTGAGTGTGTCTGAGCCCGGGTTGGCCATAATTCCCATGGTCCTTTGCAGGTGGCCATCTGCGATGGCTACAATTATAACATTTAAGAGCCGTCTAATCTTGGACGTCAGGTGCCTCCCCTTCACGAATCCCGTCAGATCCTCCCCGATAACCTCTGGGACACAGTCCTCTATACGTGTGGCCAAGATCTTTGCCAACAACTTAGCATCTACGTTCAAAAGGGAGATCGACCTGTACGATCCACAGCTCTCTGGGTCCTTATCCCACTTCAAAATGAGAGAGATCGATGTTTGTGATAATGGTGGGGGGAGCACTCCCAGCTCCTTAGACTCATTAAAAGCCTTAACCAGGAGCGGCCCTAGTAACTCAGAAAACTTTGTGTAGAACTCCACTAGGTATCCATCAGGTCCCGGGGCCTCACCCGATTGCTTCGCCCCCAATCCGTCTATCACCTCCCCGAGCCCAATCGGGCCTCCCAGACCTTCCACCAGCTGCTCATCTACCTTCGGGAACTTTAGCCCCCCCAGAAATTGCTTCATACCCTCCTCCCCGGCTTGGGGTGCCAATTTATAAAGTCGACTATAGAATTCCCGAAACAAATCATTTATCGCCCCCGGGTCCACCACCACCTTCCCCTCATATCCTTTACCTTCCCAATTTCCCTCGCCGCCTCCTGTTTCCTCAGCTGATGTGCTAACATCCTTCTAGCTTTCTCCCCATATTCGTACACCGCCGTTTTTACCCTCCTCAGCTGCCCCAATGCCTTACCTGTGGACAGGAGCCCAAATTCCATTTGGAGTCTCTGATGCTCCTTCAGGAGCTCCTCATCTGGAGACTCTGCATATTTCCTGTCCACCTGTAAGATTTCACCGACCAGCCTGTCCAACTCCGCCCGTTCAGTCTTCTCCCTGTGGGCCCGAATCGAGATGAATTTCCCTCTGATAACCGCCTTCCATGCTTCCCAAACCACCTCCGCTGTGGTCTCACCCATGTCGTTGCTCTTCATGTACCCCGAACGGCCGCCCTCACCCGCTCACAGATCTCATCCTCCGGTAGCAGCCCCACATCTAACCTCCATTGCAGATGCTGGGTCTTTCCTGTGCTCACTCGTAGGTCTATCCAGTGTGGGGCGTGGTCCAACACCACGATTGCTGAATATTCAGTGCCCGCCACCCCGGCTAACAGTGTTTTGTCCAGTATGAAAAAGTCTATCTTGGAATACACCTTGTGCACATGGGAGTAAAATGAATACTCCTTGGCCTCCCAAATCTCCACGGATCCACCCCTCCCATGCGCTCCATGAACCCCCGCAGCTCTTTCGCCATGACTGACACCTTTCCCGACCTGGAACTCAACCGGCCTAGTCTGGGTCTAGAACCGTGTTAAAATCTGCCCCCATAATCAGCCGGTGCGAGTCCAGGTCTGGAATCATCCCCAGCACCCTCCTGACAAACGCAACATCGTCCCAACATCACATCCATTCCCTCCAGCTTCCCGTTAACCATAATAAATCTACCCCCCGGCCTGCCTCTATCTATCCCACCTCGAATGCCACCTTTTTGTTAACCAGAATTGCCCCCCCCCCCCTTGTTTTAAAGTCCAATCCCGAATGGAACACCTGTCCGACCCACCACTTCTTCAGCCTAACTTGGCCTCCCAGCTTCAAGTGCGTCTCTTGCAACATGTCCGCCTACAGCTGCCTCAAGTGTGCGAATACACGGGCCCTTTTGACCGGCCCATTCAGCCCACGCACGTTTCACGTGACCAACGTGGTCAGGGGGCACTCTACCCCCCTGCCCTGTCGATCAGCCATGACCTTTCTTGTCCAGCCCTTGGCCCATACCCCGCACTTCACCTGGCCCGCTCCACTTTCCTCGTCCAACACCGTGAAAGTCCCCCCCTTTGTCAGCAGTCTACTCCCAGACCCCCCCCTCCCCCCCGCTACATTGATCTTCAGCTCACCCCCCACTTTGCTTTATTAACTGCGCTCCCAGCCTGTCTTACCGACTTAATAATAATAATCTTTATTGTCACAAGTATGCTTCCATTAGCACTGCAATGAAGTTTCTGTGAAAAGCCCCTAGTCACCACACTCCGGCGCCTGGTTGGCTACATGGAGGGAGAATTCAGAATGTCCAATTTACCTAACAGCACGTCTTTCGAGACTTGTGGGAGGAAACCGGAGCACCCGGAGGAAACCCACGCAGGCACGGGGAGAATGTGCAGACTCCGCACAGACAGTGACCTAAGTGGGAATCGAGCCCGGGTCGCTGGCGCTGTGAAGCAACAGTGCTAACCACTGTGCTATCGTGCTGCCCATTCAATGATTCGTGCAAATACACCCTATTCTTCTTTTTAATAAAATTAGAGTACCCAATTATTTTTTTCCAATTTAGCATGGTCAATCCACCTACCCTGCACATCTTTGGGTTGCGGGGGTGAAACCCACGCAGGCATGGGGAGAATGTGCAACTCTACGCAGACAGTGACCTGGGGCCGGGATCAAACCCTGGTCCTCAGCGCCTAAGGCAGCAGTGCTAACCACTGTGCCACCCCATAAATGTACCGCATTGTTATATTTGAATATTTTGCCCTGGTAACATTTCCGAGCTTTTTTGAAACTTTAACCACATTCTGTTATAGCAAGTCTGATTCCAGTGCTATTTCATTAAGACTTGATTGCCTCCCAACTAGCTGAGCCTGTGGACTGTCTGCTTCTCTATGTCACTAACTGGTCTCAATACAGGATTCTCTTGGTTTTCAGTGGCAGTGTTAAGTATTACTCACTGTAAATTTGTGGATACTTGATTCAGCGATTGAACGGTACAAATGTAAATAATCCAATCAGATCAGTCACAGAGAGAGCAACAACAAATCAGGATGTGGTTTGGCAGAATTTTATTCCTTCCCGCATTGTAGTGTTCTCATTCTCGCCCCCCCAAAAACATGGTCAGTGGTTGCTTACGGCTCAGAGCAGATTAATTCCCTGCTTTGGTCATCACAGTCCACGGTCAAGCGGATTCAGAGGACAATGAGGTTGATGCACGATCAATTAAACTCAAAGACGAGGTTGTAACATAACTGAAGGCTTTAATAGACTAGATCTGTTCCCCAGCAGCCTCGGTACAGAATGAGGGCTGCTGGGATGGCACCGGTTCTTATACCCCACCTGTCAGGGCGGAGCTACATACCAAACAGCCAATGGTAAACTCCTAGGTTTACCCAATGGTCTACAGCCTCTAGGGTACTGCAATACCTGATAATACCACAGATGTCAACTGCCAAAGGTTACTCCTCACAATGATTGGATGCACCATTTTGGGATTGGACAAAGGAAATTCTGATGCGAGTTTAAATGGTTGTAGAGAGGTTGGGCTTTACAGCTGAATTGGTGAAAAGTAACAGAAAGCGAGGCATAAAGGGAGTGAAAAATGATTTGAAAATGTATCTTAATAATGACAAACTTAACCATCTATATCATTCCAGCTGCCAGATTATCAGTTAACATTGTTTTATTGGTGGTTAGCACTGCTGCCTCACGGCGCTGAGGTCCCAGGTTTGATCCCGGCTCTGGGTCACTGTCCGTATGGAGTTTGCACATTCTCCCCGTGTTTGCGTGGGTTTTGCCCCCACAACCCAAAGATGTGCAGGGTAGGTGGATTGACCACACTAAATTGCCCCTTAATTGGAAAAAATAATTGGGTACTCTAAATTTATTTTTAAAAACATTGTTTTATGATTCTCCTCTTAGAAGTGCTCTTGCTGTCCTGGGAGAGAATGTACCTGTGTACCTGGGCAACACAGAACCAACTGGATTTGCATCAAGTGCAGTGGGGTTTGGCTGCCTCGTACCAAATCTTTTCCACTGCCTCTTTACCCAGTGACCACAATTGGTGCAAACACTTCCAGCCACTTCTTGCTGTGGTCAGGAGGTATTCTGCATTTCCAGGGTACAGCAGAATATTGTACCTCGCCAGAACCAGCGACTGGGAAAAGCGGCAGAGAACCAGCAGAAACACAGCGTCTCGCTCCTCGGGGACCAACGGGGTCACACTCTCGAACCCTGAAAGAACGTGGCCCCCGGTGCTGAGGGGATCGCTGCTCTCCAGCATCAGGTACATTATGGATATGGCCACGTCACATACAGAACAACCATAGTTCATGTCCGTGAAATCCAGGATCCCAGAGATGTCCAACGCCTGCTGGGGGTGGGTGGGGTCGGAATGGTCAGCTGAAGACTGAACAGGCTGTACTAGAATGTTGGTGTGACTGAAATCTCCGTGATTTAGGCCTGGTAAAGAAAGAAACATTGCAATTTTTTATCAACTATAAATATCTCGTTACATAACACACACTTGTTGGAGTCACTCGTTCCACATGGAAGCTCCGTACTGGAGGGCGAGGAGGAAGTTTGGGCAAAATCTAAATCTTTCTGGATTCTTCTACCCTGTTTAAAATGATGCAGAGTCCAGTGGATGGAACAACAACAACTTGCACTTCATCGGGGCATTATTAAACTAGAATTGACGCCATTGTACAAAGAAACATTTTAGAACAGGTGGCAAAATATTTGGTGAAACAGGTTGGTTTTAAAGAGTGTTGTAAAGGAGAAGAGAGAGGTGGTGGAGGAGAGGTTTAGGGAGGGAGTGACTGTGCTTTGGACCATGATGGTTGAAGGCATGGCCATCAATGGTACAGTCAAGACAACTGGGAATGTTCAAGGCAGCAGAATTGGTGCACTGGAGGAGGTAACAGAGATAAGGGAGGGTTGTACCGGCTGGAGGAGGTTACAGAGATAAGGGAGGATTGTACCGGCTGGAGGAGGTTACAGAGATAAGGGAGGGTTGTACCGGCTGGAGGAGGTTACAGAGATAAGGGAGGATTGTACCGGCTGGAGGAGGTTACAGAGATAAGGGAGGATTGTACCGGCTGGAGGAGGTTACAGAGATAAGGGAGGGTTGTACCGGCTGGAGGAGGTTACAGAGATAAGGGAGGATTGTACCGGCTGGAGGAGGTTACAGAGATAAGGGAGGATTGTACCGGCTGGAGGAGGTTACAGAGATAAGGGAGGGTTGTACCGGCTGGAGGAGGTTACAGAGATAAGGGAGGATTGTACCGGCTGGAGGAGGTTACAGAGATAAGGGAGGATTGTACCGGCTGGAGGAGGTTACAGAGAAAAGGGAGGGATGTACCAGCTGGAGGAGGTTACAGAGATAAGGGAGGATTGTAGTGGCTGGATGAGGTTACAGAGATAAGGGAGGGTTGGACCGGCTGGAGGAGGTTACAGAGACAAGGGAGGATTGTACCGGCTGGAGGAGGTTACAGAGATAAGGGAGGATTGTACCGGCTGGAGGAGGTTACAGAGAAAAGGGAGGGACGTACCAACTGGAGGAGGTTACAGAGATAAGGGAGGATTGTAGTGGCTGGAGGAGGTTATAGAGATAAGGGAGGGTTGTACCGGCTGGAGGAGGTATCGGAGATAAGGGAGGATTGTAGTGGCTGGTGGAGGTTACAGAGATAGGGAGAGTTGTACCGGCTGGAGGAGGTTACAAAGATAGGGGGAGTTGGGAGCAGGTTACAGAGATAAGAGAGGATTGTAGTGGCTTTAGAAGGTTCAGAGACAAAAAGTGTTGAATTGGCTGGAGGAGGTTACCGAGATAAGGGAGGATTGTAGTGGCTGGAGGAGGTTATAGAGATAAGGGAGGGTTGTACCGGCTGGAGGAGGTTACGGAGATAAGGGAGGATTGTAGTGGCTGGAGGAGGTTATAGAGATAAGGGAGGGTTGTAGTGGCTGGTGGAGGTTTTTTGTAAGGGCCACGAAGAATCCAGCACGAGTTTTAAGGATACAAAGTAATAACATTTATTTACTATAACATATATACATAACAGTAGCAGTAACTTCCCTTGCTACATACTCCTTCCTGCTGGTTCCTGAACTGGCCAGCTTATTTATACTAGGAGTTTACTAGTGGTTTCTCCGCCCCCCTCATTGGGGAAGCTCATACTCCCACAGGATTGTGGGATAGTCATTAGTCCCCAGCCAATGGTAAGTAGGCAGGTTATAACATCCCTCCCCCCCAAAGTCCAAGGAATCCACCGAAGACCCTGGCAAAGGAAGGCGTCGGACTCGTTTGGCCGCAGGCTGGACGCCATTTGCACGCGGCGCTGGATCAGGCGGCGTGTAACGAGACGGAGACCGGCGCTTCCGTGATGAACGGCGCGGTTGTACATCCACGGCCCGTGGACCCGAGGATTCCCCCTCTGATGCATCCTGTGTCTCCATCTCGGAGTCAGAGTCTGCTGCCTCTGTCATGTCAGCGTCTCTATCTCCATTCGGTCCCGTAACGACCTGCGCAGGCTTCGAGTGAGGCACCAGTGGAAGATTGTGAGGACTACCTTCCCTTGTCTCTGCGGCTGTTGAAATGAGCTCCGGGGGCGGGGAATCTTTTGAGGGGATGATCTTCTGGACCGAACGTGGTCTACATGTTTTCGCTGGAGACGACCCTGGGGTTGCACTTGGTCAGATATAGGGCCCGTTTGGCGAAAGATTACACCAGGAACCCATTGGGCACCACCAGCAAAATTCTGAACGAATACTGGGTCACCGGGCGCAAACTGCCGAATCGGACGATACCGAGAAAATCCCTGTCCCTGCCGTTCTTGTGTGCGGCGTACTTTTGCGCCAATGTCCGGGAAAACCATACTAAGGCGGGTGCGAAGTCTCCGGCCCATTAGGAGTTCTGCGGGAGCTACCCCAGTCACTGCATGGGGGGTGGTCCTGTACGTAAACAAAAAGCGAGCCAGTCTCGTGTCCATTGATCCGGAAGACTGCTTCTTTAGGCCTCTTTTGAATGTCTGCACTGCGCGCCCTGCCAACCCATTTGAAGCCAGGTGGTAAGGGGCAGTGCGGATATGGCGGATGACGTTCATCTTTGTGAACCTAGCAAACTCCTCACTCGTGAATGGAGTCCCATTATCCGTGACCAGCACCTCGGGGAGGCCATGCGTACTAAACGATAAACGCATCTTTTCAATTGTTGCGCAGGACGTTGTCCCCTGCATCTTATGCACCTCTAGCCATTTGGACCGGGTGTCAATTAGTAGAAGGAACATGGATCCTTGAAAAGGGCCTGCGAAATCTGCATGTAAGCGTGCCCAAGGCCGCCCTGGCCATTCCCAGTGATGTAGGGGCGCGGCCGGCGGAAGCTTCTGATGCTCCTGGCAAATGGAGCAGTTTTGGGCCACCTTCTCAATGTCGGTGTCGAGGCCTGGCCACCAGACATAACTCCGGGCCAACATTTTCATTTTGGTCACGCCTGGATGCCCATTGTGCAAGTCTGTTAGTATCAGCTCCTGGCCTTTTTCCGGGACAATCACACGCGTCCCCCACAAGAGGATGCCGTCTTCCACGCTGAATTCTGACAGCTTGGAGGAAAATGCCCGCATCTCGCCTGGGAGCTGTCTATGCTGCCCACCATACAGGACTATGTGCCGAACCTTTGACAGGACTGGCTCCGTCTGGGTCCACTCACGGATCTGTGATGCCGTGACAGGCAAGGTGTCCATAAAATTTAGGGTTGCAACCACCTCACCGGCCGTGGGGGTCGACATGGGGCCGGTCGATAAAGTCAATCGGTTCAGTGCATCGGCATTTGCTATCTGCGTACCTGGTTTGTGCTCCAGAGAATACTCGTATGCAGCAAGCAACAAAGCCCAGCGCTGGATCCGTGCAGAAGCAATGGGCGGTATTGGCTTATCCTCTCTGAAAAGTCCCAGCAGGGGCTTATGATCAGTCACAATAGTGAAATGGCGGCCGTACACGTACTGGTGGAAACGTTTCACCGCAAAAACCACTGCCAGGCCCTCCTTCTCAATCTGCGCGTACTTTTTCTCCGCTGCAGTCAATGTGCGGGAGGCGAAAGCTATCGGTCGCTCGGCCCCGTTCTCCATCTTGTGGGACAGGACGGCCCCAATACCATACGGGGATGCATCACATGTGACGAGCAAAGGCTTTCCAGGATCATAGTGGGTTAGTAACCCAGACGACGACAATTGTTGCTTTACCCGCCGGAAAGCGGTTTCTTGCAGCTGACCCCAAACCCAGGTGTGATTTTTCTTTAGCAGAAGGTGCAAAGGGGCCAGCGTAGTTGCCAGATTGGGGAGGAACTTCCCGTAATAGTTTACGAGACCGAGAAAAGAACGAAGATGCGAAGTGTCAGTCGGGGCGGGGGCATGTTGAATTGCACGCACCTTCCCTGCGACGGGGTGCAGACCTTCGCGGTCCACTCGATAACCTAGGTAGACTACTTCCTTTGCCTGAAATACGCACTTTGTGCGACGTAAACGGACTCCAGCCTCCGAAAGGCGTCTAAGGACAGCCTCCAGATTTTCCAAATGTTCTTGCTCCGACGTCCCTGTAATCAAAACGTCATCTAGGTAGACAGCCACACGTGGTAAACCTCTCAAAATGCCCCCCATAACACGTTGAAAAATTGCGCAGGCAGAGGATACTCCAAAGGGCAACCGTGTATATTCATACAGGCCCCGGTGTGTATTAATCGTTACATATGGTCGGGAGGCAGGGTCCAGCTCCAACTGCAGGTAGGCGTGACTCATATCTAATTTTGTGAACGAGAGTCCACCTGCAAGTTTCGCGTAGAGATCCTCTATGCGAGGCATTGGACATCGGTCGAGTCGGGAAACTGTATTCACTGTAAGTTTATAGTCGCCACACAAGCGAACTGTGGCATCTGGCTTCATTACAGGTACAATTGGTGCTGCCCAGTCAGCAAAACGGACGGGCCTGATAATACCCAAACTCTCCAAACGAGTGAGCTCCCCTTCTACCTTCTCGAGCAAGGCGCAAGGCACTGGGCGCGCCCGGAAATAGCGCGGCGTGGCTCCTGGTTCAACTTGGATACGGGCTACGGCCCCTTTTATTTTCCCCAAACCAGGCTGGAATACATCTGGGCATCGTCCCAGCACCTCAGTCAACCCTCCAGAAACTGTTTGGAGGATGTGCTGCCATTGCAACCGCAAATGGCGCAACCAGTCCCGACCCAACAGGCTGGGCCCATGGCCGCGCACCACGATAAGTGGGAAACGCCCCTCCTGGCGTCCATAGACAACAGGGGTCATTGTAGTTCCTGCAATGTCCAGTGGTTCCCCCGTGTAGGTGGCCAACCTGGCCTGTGAGTCGGTTAATGTAAAGGTCTGTATACCCTGCTTGATGCGGTCGAATGTCCTCTGGGCGATCACAGAGACCGCTGCGCCAGTATCCAACTCCATCTCAAGCGGGTGGCCATTGACCCGTACTGTCACCTTAATGGGGGCCACACGGGGAGCTGCCACACAATGCAGCTGCAGGCAGTCGTCCTCCGTCTCCACGTCCTCAGGAGTAGTCGCCGCAGGTTCATCCACATGGAAGGTACGGCCTCTGGGCTGGTCCCAGTTACGGCCCCTGGGCTGGTCCCAGTTTCGGTCGGAACGACGGCGCCTCTGGCGTCCCCAGGACCGCTGTCCGCGACGGGGTCGGCGCCTACAAGTCTGACACGGACATGGCTCCTCATCCATTGGCTCTGGAGAAGGCTCCCTTCGGGGAGGAATGTCCGATGGCCACTGGTGTCGGTCTGGACGTTGCCTCGCCCAAGGTACCGCAGGGGTGCGGGGGGACGTTTTTGGACGGAAAGGGTTGCGCCCCAAGGCATGCACTTCCATTCCCTGTAGCTCCTGTACTCCTCGTTCTGCGCTCTCGGGACAAGACTATTTGAATGGCCTGTTGAAAAGTCAACGTTGGCTCCACTAACAACTTTCTCTGGGTGGCTGCATTGTTAATACCGCAAACCAAACGGTCGCGTAACATTTCTTACAAGGTCTCACCATAGTCACAGTACTCCGCATCCTGCGTAGCCTGGATAGAAAATCGGCAAGGAATTCTCCAGGGGTCCTCTCAGCGGTATTAAACCGGTAACGCTGGACTATCGTGGACGGGGTTGGGTTAAAGTGTTGCCCCACTATATTCACACGTTCATCAAACGTTTTGGTGTCCGCGCAGCTGGGTACGTAAGGCTCCTAATCACCCCAAACGTATGCGGGCCGCAGGCGGTGAGCAATATGACCATCTGGCGCTCGTTTTCGGTGATATTGTTTGCCCGGAAATAGTAACGCATCTGTTGTGTGTACTGGTTGCAGCTTTCCAGCGCAGCATCAAAAACATCCAAACATCCGTACAGAGGCATGGTATAATAGAAAACAACTTCCAACCTGTATCCAACAAAATCCAGGGAGGTGGCTTCAGCAGTGTAGACAGCTATTCACTTTTACCTTCTTCGCCAGTTTTGTAAGGGCCACGAAGAATCCAGCACGAGTTTTAAGGATACAAAGTAATAACATTTATTTACTATAACATATATACATAACAGTAGCAGTAACTTCCTTTGCTACATACTCCTTCCTCCTGGCTCCTGAACTGGCCAGCTTATTTATACTAGGAGTTTCTCCGCCCCCCTCATTGGGGAAGCTCATACCCCCACAGGATTGTGGGATAGTCATTAGTCCCCAGCCAATGGTAAGTAGGCAGGTTATAACAAGGTTACAGAGATAGGGAGAGTTGTACCGGCTGGAGGAGGTTACAAAGATAGGGAGAGTTGGGAGCAGGTTACAGAGTTAAGGGAGGATTGTAGTGGCTGTAGGAGGTTCAGAGACACAGTGTTGTACTGGCTGGAGAAGGTTACAGAGATAAGGGAGGGTTGTGGTGGCTGAAGGAGGTTACAGAGATAGGGAGGGTTTTATGGGCTGGAGGAGGTTACAGAGATAGGGAGGGTTGTAGTGGCTGGAGGAGGTTACGGAGATAGGGAGAGTTGTAGTGGCTGGAGGAGGTTACGGAGATAGGGAGAGTTGTAGTGGTTGGAGGAGGTTACGGAGATAGGGAGAGTTGTAGTGGTTGGAGCAGGTTACAGAGATAGGGAGTGTTTTCTGGGCTGGAGGAGGTTACAGATATAGGGAGGGCTTTATGAGCTGGAGGAGGTTACAGAGGTAGGGAGAGTTTTATGGGCTGGAGCAGATTACAGAGATAGGGAAAATGAAGCTGTAATCTGTATAATTCAAATGAGCAAATAGAAAGACACCAGTTTCTTGTTCTCTCTCGGCCTCACAGGGAAGCATTAGGATTGGCAGGGGTGGAACTGCATTCTGGGTGGTGGCCCTGGGACAGCCTGTTATAGGCCCAGCCCAATATTCGCTTCCATTGGCTATAGGACCTGAATATCAAGAGAACCGTACAACTGGCAGAATATTAATCCCACCAGTTCCAGAAATTTCCACCCAGTAGCTTTCAGGCACAACAAAGGTGGACACTTACTTTTCCGAAACTTGCTGAGATTTGGAAGTATCTTTTCCTTGAATTGCTGAATAATTTGCTCCACCATTTGGCGATCGCTTCCCTCCTCCATCACGTGAAGGTACTTGTCCAGCTTGTGAGTGTTTGAGAGCTTCCAGAGGAAATCCTCTCGCTGCAGACTCTCCCGGGTAGGATGCTGGAATTCCTGACAAAGAGACCAATCCATTAGCAGCTCCCAAACAATACATGGATCGTGCTGGGCGATTAATCCCCAGGGATCTGTTCTGGAATTCTGTCTCCCTGCACAATTTAGCATCAACAGGCACAGGCTCAGGTATTTACAATGTTCATTTCTAGGAGACAAGTAGCTCAGGTTGGACCAAGATGGACTGAGCAATTAATCAATTTGCACAAGATGCAAATTATATTCAATTGGCGGCATGACAATTGTGGGAATTGGTACATTTACTGTATTATTCGTGTTTGGTGCTGAAATGGTTAAAAGCCCGAGTTAGGGTGTGTGCGTGACTGCTGCAGTATTTTTTAACTCCTTGTTTTTAAAAAAAATAATTTTTATTAAGGTTTTCACAGAATATCAATAACAAAATGAAAAAGGAACCCAACAGGGTTAAATACAAAACACTGTCAAAAAACAACCCTCCCTACCCCCCTCCCCCCTGTGCATAAATATTAAATTAACACCCCAACTTAACACAAAGCCAATATCGCAAATATATACACCCCCTCAGATCCCCCAGTGTAAATAAACATAAATAAAGTAACCCCCCCGCCACCCCCGAGTTGCTGCTGCCATTGACCAATGTCTACCGTTCTGCCAGGAAGTCTAGGAACGGTTGCCACCGCCTAAAGAATCCTTGTACTGACCCTCTCAAGGCGAATTTCACCCTCTCCAATTTAATAAACCCCGCCATATCGTTGATCCAGGATTCCACGCTTGGGGGCCTCGCAGCCTTCCACTGAAGGAGAATCCTTCGCCGGGATACCAGGGACGCAAAGGCCAGAATTCCGGCCTCTTTCGCCTCCTGCACTCCTGGCTCCTCTGCCACCCCAAATATTGCGAGCCCCCAGCCCGGTTTGACCCTGGATCCTACCACCCTCGACACCGTCCTCGCTACACCCTTCCAAAATTCCTCCAGCGCTGGGCATGCCCAGAACATATGGGTGTGGTTTGCTGGGCTCCCTGAGCACCTAACATACCTGTCCTCACACCCAAAAAACCTGTTCATCCTTGTCCCGGTCATGTGTGCCCTGTGCAGCACCTTAACCTGTATGAGGCTGAGCCTCCCGCACGAAGATGAAGAGTTCACCCTCCCTAGGGCATCTGCCCACGTCCCTTCCTCGATCTCCTCTCCCAACTCCTCCTCTCACTTACCTTTCACCTCCACCACCGAGGCCTCCTCCTCCTCCTGCATCACCTGGTAAGTTTCCAAGATCTTCCCCACTCCCGCCCACCCCCCGAGAGCACCCTGTCCTGTGCGTGGCAGCAGCCGTGGGACTTCCACCACCTGCCGCCTGGCAAATGCCCTTACCTGTAAGTATCTGAAGGTGTTCCCCGGGGGAGCCCATACTTCTCCTCCAACTCACCCAGGCTTGCGACTAGCCATGACCCCTCCTCGGCAAGCCACGCACCCGCACCCCACGCCCGGCCCGTTCCCCACGGCGGCAGATCCCCGTCTTGAACCCCCCCCCCCCCACTCGCTCCAGCTCCCCCTTGACCATAGCAGCAGCAACTCGATTTTCCTCGCTTCCCCACCCCGGCCCCGCCCCCTCCAGTCTTCAGCGCGGGAAAAAGCCCGCGCTTTCCACCTGCCCGGCCCCGCCACCTCTGACGCAGCTCCTTTTACAGGCCAAGTCCCCTCACCCCCGACTCGGGCCTCCCCCTCCCCCGCGGGGCCCCATCACACTGCCGGCCATCCAATCCTGTACCATTTGCTTACCCCTCTCCAAGAGCCCCCCCACCAACCCAACCAAAACAGTGCCCAACCCGCCCTAACCACCCTCACCAAACCAGAAAGAACAAAACAAGAGCAAAGGACCCCCCCTCAAAAAGTAACATATCAACCGCAATCCCCAAACGCCCATCCCGACCCTCAATCTGTGTCCAACTTCTCGGCCTGAACAAAGGCCCACGCCTCCTCCGAAGACTCAAAATAATGGTGCTGGTCCTTGTAGGTGACCCACAGTCGCGCCGGCTGCAACATGCCAAACTTCACCCCCTTCCTGTGCAGCACCGCCTTCGCTCGATTGTACCCGGCCCTCCTCTTCACCACCTCCGCACTCCAGTCCTGGTATATTCGAACCTCCGCGTTCTCCCACCTGCTGCTCCTCTCCTTCTTGGCCCACCTGAGCACACACTCCCGATCGACGAACCGATGGAACCGCACCAGCACCGCCCGCGGAGGCTCGTTAGCCTTGGGCCTCCTCGCCAACACTCTAAGCGCCCCTTCCAGCTCGAGGGGCCCCTGGAAGGACCCTCCTCCCATCAGCGAGTTCAACATGGTGACCACATGGGCCCCCATGTCCGGCCCCTCCAGCCCCACCGGGAGGCCCAGAATCCGCAGATTCTTCCGTCTCGACCGATTCTCCATCTCCTCGAACCGCTCCTGCCATTTCTTGTTGAGCGCCTCGTGCGCCTCCACCTTTACCGCCAGGCCTAAGATCTCGGTCCTCGTTGTCGGAGATCTTTTGTTGAGCCTCCCGGATCGCCACCCCCTGGGCCGCCTGTGTCTCCAGCAGCTTATCAATAGAAGCCTTCAGCGTCTCAAACAGGTCCGCTTTAATCTCCCTGAAGCAGCGCTGGATACCCTCCTGTTGCTCCTCCGCCCACTGCATCCACGCTGCCTGGTCCCCGCCCGCCGCCATTTTGTTCTTCTTCCCTCGCACCTTCTTCGGGTCCACCACCACTTTTTTAGTCGCCCCGCTCCTGGTAAAAGCCATATACTGTCGGGGAACTATTGTACTCTCCTTCCCACAGCGGGAAACAACGTACAAATGCCGTTGGGGGCCCTGAAAAGAGCCCAAACGTCCGTTTTTTGCGGGAGCTGCCGAATGTGCGACTTAGCTCCGCATAGCCGCAACCGGAAGTCAACTCCTTGTTTAAAAGACAGGCAGACACTGAGGCTGCAGAACGGGTAATTAAAGCATCATAAAAATGAGATCATCTTTCATTCCAACCATGTAAAGTATTTACCTAAATAGAGATAATGGAATTTTGTTTATCGAAAGAAGTTTCCCTGTGGTTTATCTATTCGAGGGGTTGTGGATAGCCTTAGTGCGATGGCCATAGCCCAGTTAGTGGGAAAGAGATGATGTAGTTAATGGGAGGAGCTGAAGCAGTCAGGTGGTGAGTTTCAGTTTAGATTTTGCTCCGTTTGCCAAATGTTGTTAAGCTAAACAGTAGTGTGCCAAAGGCAAGAATCTGCACGGTGTTTCCTGAAGGATATCTCTCTCAAAGCACTTTCGCACTTTCTCCAAGACATAATTATACAGCAAACATTCCTGGATTTACGAAATGTATTTAAAAGGGGATTTTGACCTGAGATGGGTTTTGCTTGATTGGAGATTTAAAAGATAGCAGTTAGGAGTTAAAGTGTTTCATTTTATTTTCACGCATTGCTTAACTAGTAATGGTAAGCTATGATGTTAAAGGGAGTTTAATACTACTTTAATAATAAAGTTTGTTTTAATATACCATATCCCTATTTGTGCGTAGAATTACTCCTGGAGTGAAAGTTCCTTTCTCAGTCTTACAAATTAAATTAAATATTGGGGATTCAGTCCGGCATCCTCGAAAATGTTGGGATTTGGTCTGGGATCGTAACAGGGGTCACAGGGAGAGCTGAATTCAGACTTTACGAAATAACCCTGTTGTTTTATTTTTATCTGTTTTAAGTGATTTTATTGTCACTTTTTATGGCTGAACACTCTGCAACTGACAGGTGAGGGGCAGGGGTGTGCTCTATGGCATCACACACCCTCACCCCACCCTCTAAACCGAGAAACTACTTTTTCTGTCAGTTTTAGTTTGGTGCTTTCTGCTTTGAGTTGAGGTGGTGTTGAGCGGAACGCGCGAGGCTGCCAACAGTGTCAGGCAGTGGCCCCTGGGGCAGGGTAGGGTGGGGGGGGGGGGGTGAGGTGGTGGGTGTAGGTGATAGAGAAAAACAATCCTAGCTGGAACGATTGGGGTGAAGTCTCAGGGTGGGGAGATGGCATGGGAAGTGGGTGAAGGAATGGGTGAGAGTATGGCAATGGGAAGGGCAGTGGCATGGGCTGGATATGGACAGGGAGGGTGGGTAGCCTGGGAGTGCGACGACATGGGGGGGCACATAAGGGGGATGGCACGATGGGGGATGAGGGCGATATGAGACAGATGAAAAGAATGAGATAGATTTAGCATGAGGGGATCGGATGGCTTGGGGTGTGGATTTAAAGAAGTATTGTGGCAATAAAGGTACTAATCTCACCGCAAATGTTTGGTGAGTCTCTGCTGGTTGATGCTCAATAAACCAAAGGAATCAGATTCCATTCCTAACATCTCCCAGAGGCTCGTCACAATTCGTCACAATGGACGTCTCGGCACTCTACACCAGCATCCCCCATGACGACGGCATTGCTGCAACAGCCTCAGTACTCAACACCGACAACTGCCAATCTCCAGGCGCAATTCTGCAACTCATCCGCTTCATTCTGGATCACAACGTCTTCACCTTCGACAACAAGTTCTTCATCCAGACGCACGGAACAGCCATGGGGACCAAATTCGCACCCCAATACGCCAACATCTTCATGCACAAGTTTGAACAGGACCTACTCACCGCACAGGACCTTCAACCAACGTTATACACCAGATATATCGATGACATTTTTTTCCTTTGGACCCACGGCGAAGAATCACTGAAACGACTACACGATGACATTAATAAGTTCCATCCAACCATCAGACTCACCATGGACTACTCTCCAAAATCAGTTGCATTCTTGGACACACTCGTCTCCATCAAGGACTGTCACCTCAGCACTTTGCTTTACCGCAAACCCACGGATAACCTCATGATGCTCCACTTCTCCAGCTTCCACCCTAAACACATTAAAGAAGCCATCCCCTATGGACAAGCGCTCCATATACACAGGATCTGCTCAGACGAGGAGGAGCGTAACAGACATCTACAGACATTGAAAGATGCCCTCGTACGAACGGGATATGGCACTCGACTCATCGATCGACAGTTCCAACGCGCCACAGCGAAAAACCGGACCGACCTCCTCAGAAGACAAACATGGGACACAACCGACAGAATACCCTTCGTCGTCCAGTACTTCCCCGGAGCGGAGAAACTACGTCATCTTCTTCACAGCCTTCAACACGTCATTGATGACGATGAACATCTTGCCAAGGTCATCCCCACACCCCCACTACTTGCCTTCAAATAACCGCACAACCTCAAACGAACCATTGTTTGCAGCAAACTACCCAGTCTTCAGAACAGTGACCACGACACCACACAACCCTGTCATGGCAATCTCTGCAAGACGTGCCAGATCATCGACATAGATACCACTATTACACGTGAGAACACCACCCACCAGATACGCGGTACATACCCGTGCGACTCGGCCAATGTTGTCTACCTCATACGCTGCAGGAAAGGATGTCCCGAAGCGTGGTACATTGGCGAGACCATGCAGACGCTGCGACAACGAATGAACGGACATCGCGCAACAATTACCAGGCAGGAATGTTCCCTTCCAGTCGGGGAACACTTCAGCAGTCAAGGGCATTCAGCCTCTGATCTCCGGGTAAGCGTTCTCCAAGGCGGCATTCAGGACCCGCGACAACGCAGAATCGCCGAGCAGAAACTTATAGCCAAGTTCCGCACACATGAGTGCGGCCTCAACCGGGACCTGGGATTCATGTCACATTACATTCATCCCCCACCATCTGGCCTGCGAAATCCTACCAACTGTCCTGGCTTGATACAATTCACACCTCTTTAACCTGGGGTTACCCCATCTCTGGATCTGTAAAGATTTAATCACCTGCTAATGCTCGCATTCCTAGCATTGTTTGGCATCTTTGAATTTGTCTATATATGTGTTTCTGGAACAGACCTCTTCATTCACCTGAGGAAGGAGCAGCGCTCCGAAAGCTAGTGACATCGAAACAAACCTGTTGGACTTTAACCTGGTGTTGTAAGACTTCGTACTGTGCTCACCCCAGTCCAACGCTGGCATCTCCACATCAAGATCTCCCAGAGGAGCATTGATATTGGGTGATCCCTTCTCCCATTGCGACTCTTGGCATTAGAGGAAATCCAGCATCTGGCGAGACCAGACCTTCTGAGGTACAGAATCACCTCAATGCTGCCTACAGACCACAAACAGTGAGGAAAACTTTTAAAAGAAACCTTTCACAATGTGTCTCGTACCATCAGTGATCTGTTACAATAGGTGGCAAAATTGATCAGGCCACAAGAACATATGGACTGCATCACAGTTTCCGGGGGAGGGGGTGGCGGACATGGTCCTTTTTCGAGATAATTCTACAGGTAAAATGCACTTCTACAGGTAAAATGCACTTCTACAGGTAAAATGCACTTCTACAGGTAAAATGCACTTCTACGGGTAAAATGCACTTCTACAGGTAAAATGCACTTCTACAGGTAAAATGCACTTCTACGGGTAAAATGCACTTCTACAGGTAAAATGCGCTGACTTACTGCGAGGACCCGGTTCATTTCAGCTAGTGTTCGGCCAGCTTTGTACAGGATCTGAGGTCCTGTAGGCATTTGGGCCAATGGTATTCCAGGAAGGTAGGTCAGCAACCGGACCATATGGGTCTTAGATTCTTTGCCATAATCTGTAAAAGATAATGCACAATGTTCTTGTTCAATTAGGTTATTCTATTGGAAGCTGGAAGATATCAATGGATACTGATTTCTAATTAATTGTAGAGTTTGCAATCATTTATGTAAATGTGGACATTTGTAAAAAGGTGAATTTAAACATTTGGTGTGTTGTCTGTTCAACTTTTACCGTAAGAAGTCTTACAACACCAGGTTAAAGTCCAACAAGTTTGTTTCGATGTCACTCGCTTTCGGAGCGCTGCTCCTTCCTCAGATTCACCTGAGGAAGGAGCAGCGCTCCGAAAGCTAGTGACATCAAAACAAACCTGTTGGACTTTAACCTGGTGTTGTAAGACTTCTTGCTGTGCTCACCCCAGTCCAACACCGGCATTTCCACATCATAACTTTTACCTGACCACAGTAACCAAGAACTGATACTTACCAATACTTTCCAATGACATAATCTTGCCATCAGTGGTTGGGATAGGAATGGGTGAAGGAAACCCTTTCTCGTTCAAAAACATCATGGCTCGTGTTTGTGCTTCAATCAAATCAGCATCTTGGCTATCGACGCTGTTCATCACTTTGAGGACATAGCTCTTACTGAGATCTCCAGTCTCCTGGCTCTCAGGCGCCAGGACGTGGAAGTTCTGATCATCGTAACTGGGCATTGATTGGACACCGGAGACCCTCAGACCGTACAACCGCTCGACCAACTCAACAACCTGCGCTTCATTCAGCGAGGGTTTGATTAGAACAGGTTCCTCCATGGTGGACATCTGAGAAATACCAAAATAATGAAGCTGATTAAGTAAGGGATTGAAAGTAAGGGGCTGTTTAGCACAGGGCTAAATCGCTGGCTTTGAAAGCAGACCGAGGCAGGCCAGCAGCACGGTTCGATTCCTGTAACAGGCGCCGGAATGTGGTGACTAGGGGCTTTTCACAGTAACTTCATTTGAAGCCTACTTGTGACAATAAGTGATTTTCATTTCATTTCAAATGCAATAATGAAGGTAACTTATACTTAACTTAAACTTGCTCAAACAGTCATTGTGATCCCAAATGCTGGAGGCGTCCATCATTGTAGAGTGCATCAGCAAGTGTTTTTAAGTATTGGTTATAGTTTTTGCTCTTCTTCCCCCCCGAAAAAAAACTATAATTGTGTAACAGTCCATGCAAGCATGGAAATGTATGTTAATGTATAACATACGGCACAGTGGTTAGCACTGCTGCCTCACAGCTCCAGGGACCTGGGTTGAATTCCAGCCTCAGGTGACTAGCTGTGTGCTGTTTGCACTTTCTTCCTGTCTCTGCATGGGTTTCCTCCGGGTGCCCCGGTTTCCTCCCACAGTCCAAAGATGCGCAGGTTGGGTGGATGGCCATGCTAAATTGCCCCTTAAGTGTCCAAAAGGTGAGGTGGGGTTACTGGGTTATGGGGATAGGGTGGAGGTGTCGGCTTAAGTAGGGTACTCTTTCCAAGGGTCGGTGCAGATGCAATGGACCAAATGGCCTCCTTCTGCACGGTAAAAAGGCAGGTTTAGCTCAGTGGGCTAGACAGCTGGTTTGTGATGCCGAACAAGGCCAGCAGCACGGGTTCAATTCCCATGCCGGCCTCCCCGAACAGGTGCTGGAATGTGGCAACTAGGGGCTTTTCACAGTAACTTCATACTTGTGACATACTTGGGGGCAGCACGGTAGCATTGTGGGTAGCACAATTGCTTCACAGCTTCAGGGTCCCAGGTTCGATTCCCGGCTTGGGTCACTGTCTGTGCGGAGTCTGCACGTTCTCCCAGTGTGTGCGTGGGTTTCCTCCGGATGCTCCAATTTCCTCCCACAGTCCAAAGATGCGCAGGTTGGGTGGATGGCCATGCTAAATTGCCCCTTAAGTGTCCAAAAGGTGAGGTGGGGTTACTGGGTTATGGGGATAGGGTGGAGGTGTCGGCTTAAGTAGGGTACTCTTTCCAAGGGCCGGTGCAGAGGCAATGGACCAAATGGCCTCCTTCTGCACGGTAAAAAGGCAGGTTTAGCTCAGTGGGCTAGACAGCTGGTTTGTGATGCCGAACAAGGCCAGCAGCACGGGTTCAATTCCCATGCCGGCCTCCCCGAACAGGCGCTGGAATGTGGCAACTAGGGGCTTTTCACAGTAACTTCATACTTGTGACATACTTGGGGGCAGCACGGTAGCATTGTGGGTAGCACAATTGCTTCACAGCTCCAGGGTCCCAGGTTCGATTCCCGGCTTGGGTCACTGTCTGTGCGGAGTCTGCACGTTCTCCCCGTGTGTGCGTGGGTTTCCTCCGGGTGCTCCGGTTTCCTCCCACAGTCCAAAGATGCGCAGGTTGGGTGGATGGCCATGCTAAATTGCCTCTTAAGTGTCCAAAAGGTGAGGTGGGGTTACTGGGTTATGGGGATAGGGTGGAGGTGTCGGCTTAAGTAGGGTACTCTTTCCAAGGGCCGGTGCAGAGGCAATGGACCAAATGGCCTCCTTCTGCACGGTAAAAAGGCAGGTTTAGCTCAGTGGGCTAGACAGCTGGTTTGTGATGCCGAACAAGGCCAGCAGCACGGGTTCAATTCCCATGCCGGCCTCCCCGAACAGGCGCTGGAATGTGGCAACTAGGGGCTTTTCACAGTAACTTCATACTTGTGACATACTTGGGGGCAGCACGGTAGCATTGTGGGTAGCACAATTGCTTCACAGCTCCAGGGTCCCAGGTTCGATTCCCGGCTTGGGTCACTGTCTGTGCGGAGTCTGCACGTTCTCCCCGTGTGTGCGTGGGTTTCCTCCGGGTGCTCCGGTTTCCTCCCACAGTCCAAAGATGTGCAGGTTAGGTGGATTGGCCATGATAAATTGCCCTTAGTGTCCAAAATTGCCCTTAGTGTTGGGTGAGTTACTGGGTTATGGGGATAGGGTGGAGGTGTTGACCTTGGGTAGGGTGCTCTTTCCAAGGGCCGGTGCAGACTCGATGGGCCAAATGGCCTCCTTCTGCACTGTAAATTCTATGATTCTATGATAAAATATTATTATTTTTATTAAATTCTATGGTTCCGGAAGAGCTCCCTGGGATGTGAATTGTAATCTTATAATTTGGTTTTATGTCTGATTTACACTGCAAGGTAAGGTTTGTGTTTCATATCTGATTTGCTTGATTCATTAAAGATCATTAAACAGAGTTACACTGTTCCACAGTCCTTAAATGTGCATAAGAGGGAAATGATGTGTGGCAATATTCTTTTTTTAAAAAATTTTTATTCTCCCCGTTTTCCACATTTTCACCAAATACACAACAAAAGATAATCAACAATAACAAACACAGTGTCAATCCCCCAAACAACATCCCCTTCAACATTCAAACCCAAACATCACCCGTACATTCCAAAGACAACAAAACAAAATAGACCAAATGAGAATCAACGGTCATCCCACAAACAATGAGCTTAACCTCCCCCCTCCCCCCCCCCCCCACATCCAATTCTTGAAAGTGCATGATAAACAATGCCCATGAATTGCAAAATAATAATAATAATAAAACCCTTCCATCCTCCTGTCGCCATGTAAAATGGCTACCTGCAAAGGACCATGGGAATTATGGTCAATTTGGGACACAGACAGGTACACAGCCTCTGTGTATTGCGCAAAGAAACCAGACTTGGCTGAAACTCGTATCCATTAAGAGTCGATCACCATTTCCCCCAGGACAATAGAGTTTGAATCAAGGAGTTACAACAGTAGCAGACTAACCGGTGCCACCCCCCCTTATTTGGAAAGGCCTACATGCCTGGGGCAATGATAGCTAGGACCCGCCCAGCTAGCGAGGTATCCACCCCCTAATTGGCTGAGATCGATGAGGGTGATCGAGAACCCTATCGATCCATTGGGCCTGGAGTAAGGACGAGCCCAGTTGAGCCGAACCCAACCACTTCCAAACCGACCACGTGGACCCGGATAAAGGCCTTATCTCGCACAGTGTCAGTCTCTCGAAGTTAAGTAAAGGTCATCTTAGTCATTAGGTGTAGTTTAGTACGGAGCCGCGTGCTTATTGCATAGAGATACAAGTCTTGTGTTATTGATAAACTGTGTTTTTGAGGTAACATATTGGTTCTTTGGTCATTTGGTTGATATAAGAAACAGCTTGTGGTTGAAATTGGGAAAGAGAACAAACCACAAGAGTAAGTTTCATATCGGCCAAATAACTGATTTTCGGAAATGTGCACTAACCGCAAGCGTGACTAACAGGGAAGGGTAAGGTAAACTCGTCAGACTTGCATGCAAATCTAGAGGGATTGTGAACTGGAATAGAGCCGTAAGCCGTACCCGTTGTTCAATCGACTCCTTATTCCCCCCTGTTCCAAATTTTAAGTAGAGAAGAGATGGCAGCGCAGATGATAGGGAAGTTGATGAACCCACAGCAGCAATCCGAGGTTACAGTAGTTAATAAATCAGAGCAGTGCCTCATATGGGAGGATGTATTGAGAAAGTATTTAAAGGGGAAAGGATGGCCCCTTTGGTCCAATTTTTGTGCAAACGCCAAGATAGGTCCAGGAAAGATAGGACAGACTTGGTGGGAGAATCTTTGTGAGATATATAAGAAAAACGCAGCAAAGTTTAGAAAGCCAATGGCTATAGTGTGCGGCTTGGCACAGTTGCGAGGTACCGAGGAGGTCATCGAGACGCCCCGCAGACAGGTAGTAGAGAAGGAAGAAGAGAATGAGGGAAACAGTAAAGAAAGTGAGAACATTTTTGAGGAACTCCGGGAGAAGTCAGCCGCTAAAGACAGGGAAATCGCCGATGTTAATTGCGCCCACCAGTCTTGCATAGTACATCTTAGCAGCTTCCAGACCCAGTACGACAAGGCCTACCAAGACACACAGCACACAGTCTCGATAAGAGAGGAGACTGAACGCCAGGTTCCAGTTAACAAAGAAATGCGCTGATTTACAGGCAGCTTTAAGAGCGCTCCACCAGTCCACTAAAAAACTAAGGCAGAGCACTGTTGGCCACGTAAAATGCCAGCGGAAGATAGATAAGCTCCAGTCGTTACTGTCAGTTCAGAATGGTTTGATGTGTACCTTCGGGATCAGGCAGGTCCAGATATCACCTACATCACCCCACTTTCGGTAACTCATTTGAGGGACGCTGGCAGTAAAATGACTCCATCTCAGCCCACCGCAGACCCGCATAGCTTCTTTGCGGACGTGCGCCAACAAAAGGTTATGTACGGATTAGATGAGAGGGAGGAAGTTAAATTGATAGTAATGAACCTCAGCCAGTCGGTAAGGTCAGCTTTGCCAGACCCCCAAAACGTAGGAGGAGGAACCCTAGAGGAAATGAAGGCCGCAATATTAGATGCTATCGGATACAACAAAGGGGACCCGGTAGAGGGTCTAAACAGATGTAGGTAAAAGAAAGGGGAACATCCGACTGCCTTTGCCGGTCGCCTCTGGATATATTTCAAGGCTGTATACGGAAACTTAGACCCCGCTCACCTCGATGAGGAAGACACCACTAAATGGTCCCGTACATTAGTTTCACATGCCACTGAAGCGGGTAAAAAGGCTTGCACGAATTATGACCCGGCAGATACCATGCATAATGAGATTTGGGTACTTTGATGCCTATCCAGGGCATGGGAACAGTCACTTCAGGATCAGATGGACCAGAACGCAGTAGAAGCCGCAATGTCAGAACTAGCCAGGAACCCGCATGGATAAATGAGGGCAGAAGAGAGGAACCTCGAGAACAGTACCCCAGAGCACAAGCCCCAGCCCACACACCACGACGTCCATGTTACACTTGTGGACAAGTAGGACATTTTGCCCGCGATTGCAGACAAAATCCCCCACACCACCAACGACCCCAACAGCCCAACCCCCCACCCAGAAACAATAGGCCAGACCACGATCGCCAGCCGCGACAGCTCGAACGCAATGCTCGCCCCATGCATAACGTAAATGCCCGTTCAGGCAACCTCGCTTATAACTCCTCAGATTGATGGTGTCCGGAGTCTCCAACATGGGTCTGTGACACGCGCTGGGATGACGTTGGAAGACCGGTAGTCACAGGCACAGTCCGGGGACAAGCAGTTGATTTTCTTTGGGACACAGGAGGATCCCAAACCACACTAAACTCCGCAAACCTATTCCAAAACACACCCTGGCCCACCACAGGTACCATCACACTCAGTAGATTCACAGGCCACATGCAAGAGGGATAGATCACAGCCCCTATACCTGTCCAGATAGGAAATGTAGCCACTACCCACCCCTTTGTTCTAGTAGACCTACCCCCAGCTGCAGAACACATCCTAGGCATAGACTTTATGAACTCACATAACCTCTCCTTCGACCCCGTAAACAAGTGTGTCTGGCGTATGTCCAAGACAGCTAGAGACCCCGTCACGCTCTCAGTGGGAGATTCCGAAAACAGGATTTGCCCAGGTGGGGGCTATTAGTTTAACCCTTCGGCAATTAGCACAGACGACACCATTAGACGGGTATTAGCCACACACAAAGGTGCGTTTGCCCAACACAAGCACATTCCAGGTACGATTGTGATCTCAGGTCCCGACCCCAAACCACAGAAACAGTATGGATTTCCACAGCAGGCTGAGGGAGACATTTCAAAGGTAATTAACAGTCTGTTAAAACAAGGAGTGATTCGACCCATAGCTTCCACTAATAATGCCCCGATTTGGCCCGTAAAGAAACCAGACAGTTTGTGGCAACTCACCATTGACTACCGCGAACTAAACAAAGTTACCCCTTTAACAGCACCCACCGTTACCACGAGTCCCACGACCATGCTTAAGCAGGTAGTGCAAGCAAAGTATTTCACCGTGCTGGATAACAGCAATGGTTTTTGGTCCATTCCCCTAGATCGGGCTTGCCAGTACAAATTGGCATTCACTTTTCAAGGACAACAGTACACGTGGACGTGTCTCCACCAAGGCTTCCATAATTCCCCCTCCATTTTCCACAGACAGCTAGCTGCTGGTCTTTCCAAATTCTCCCGCCCTGAATGCCTAATTCAGTATGTAGACGACCTGCTCCTGCAAACCGACACCAGGGAAGAGCACGTGGCTCTATTGGCCGAATTACTAACCCTGCCCCAGTCCATCGGGTGTAAGGTAAACCCCAAAAAGGCACAGATATTGAGGGAAAAGGTACTTTATTTAGGCATCACTATTACAAGAACAAAGAACAAAGAAGTGTACAGCACAGGAACAGGCCCTTCGGCCCTCCAAGCCCGTGCCGACCATGCTGCCCGACTAAACTACAATCTTCTACACTTCCTGGGTCCGTATCTCTCTATTCCCATCCTCTTCATGTAGACACGGTAAACGTAAAATTGAACACAAACGCATTGCCTCCGTTGTGAACTTGCCCCTGCCCCATAATGTAAGTGCACTCCGTTCATTTTCAGGTTTACTCGGATACTGCAGAAATTATATAGATGGTTTTGCCATCAAGGCCGCCCCACTCTCAGAGCTTCTGAAAAAGAACATCCCATGGAATTGGCTTCCCCAGCACACAGACGCCATAGACGATTTAAAACTCGCCCTAGGTACAGCTCCCGCTTTACAAATTCCCGACCCCGCCTTGCCCTACGCCATAGAAGTAGCAATCACCGACTGAACCCTCGCAGCAGTGCTCCTACAGAAACGCCACGACTGATTAGGACTGGTAGCCTATGCCTCTAGAGTTTTAGACCCCGTAGAACAAGGATTTTCTGCCTGTGAGCGACACTTGCTTGCAGTTTTTTGGGCAGTTCAGTACTGAACTGGAAATAACTTATTCACACCAAAGAGTTGAGTCAAGTCAATTTATTGGCAAAAGCTTTTGGGAGAAAGCCAGGCAGTCCATAGTGCTCCTGGTCACCTTCTCAATTGTACAATGGCAGTTAGCCTCTTTTATACATGTACACTTTGTTAGTTCCTAATTAGCTTGGGGCCAATTAGGCCCCCCCAGGACCAATTAGCTTCCAATCACATTCCTCTGAAACCATTCGTTATCTAATGCTCGCAATCCTTGTTCACAATTGCAAGGATAAGTGGTGTCTCAATAGTTAATGGCCAGTTTGTCAGCTACAGAATGACTCAGCAATTAATCGGGGCATTGCAGAATTAGATTGCCGTGGTTGTCAGTTGTACTATTGCAAGCATAAGCTAGTATCAAATGACTCATCAGTCCACACTATTGCAGGCATAAGCTAATAATTAAACATAAAAAAATAAAGTGATTAAATGAATAACCTCGAATGTAAATTTCCCTTAACAATTCCTCCTTTTGGTCCAGAATCGTGTTAACAATTCCTCAGACCAACAATATTCCGGTTGCTGTCTTGTTTGCATTTCTTATATAAACACTTCATCATATTTGTCACCCTCTTTTTCCACGTCGTCCTCTTCTCCGTCCTGGTCGGTGGTGTACATTAACGAGATGTCTTCTTGGTGATGAGCCGAGTCTACTGGCATCATCCGAACCATAGCCATCGTACAACATAGATTAAAGCATCCAATGATTATACAGCATACAATTATAATAATGACAAGTATTATCAATCCATGCATCAGGTAGGACCGCCCATGATCCTCCAAATAGCCAATCAAACCATCCCTCGCCCGAGGTTTCTTAATTTCTTTCCAAATATGGTCAGCGAGGTTAGTGACATTCTCTGAGCTATCGGGGATGTAAGTACAACATTCGGAGCCAGTCACAGCACACGCCCCTCCTTCGCTTGCCAAGAGGTAATCTAAGGCTGCCCTATCTTGTAGTTCTTATGGCAACCATCTCGTTGCTCATTTCGAGCAATGCCTCCGTGGTATCATTGGCTACCTCTTCTAAGATCGTTGCCACTTTACGTATTTCCTTGATAGCTCACGCCACTCCAATAGGGGGAATCAAGATTCCGAAGAAACATTGAGTCTCCGTTATAGCTCTCTTGTGTCTAGTTCCCACCTGATGGTGGTCCCTCAAATCCTTAAGGTGGTGGATATATGGGACCACCTTGCCAGATTGGCCTTCACCCTCCCACCAAGTTAGTGAGAATGTACCACGGAGCCACCCCCCTCCCCCCGCAATCCCGTGCCACCTGCACCCCCAGATATCTAAAGTGGGTTACTGCCCTGCAGAATAGCAGCCCCCCACCCCCACCGACGTCCGGGACACCACAAAGTTTCACTGTCTTTCCAGCTTGAATTTATAGCCCCCCCCCTCCCCCCCCCCCCCCGTGCACAGTGCCATGGCCAAGGACTCAACCACCAGCATAAACAACAGAGATAAATAACAGAGCGGACATAGGACACGCCTGTCTGGTACCCCGGTGCAGAGCAAAGTGCCCCGAACTCCTATTGTTTGTGCGGATGCTCGCCCTCGGTTCCTTATATAATAACCGTACCCAGGCAGCACGGTGGCGCAGTGGTTAGCACTGCAGTCTCACGGCACCGAGGACCCGGGTTCGATCCCGGCTCTGGGTCACTGTCTGTGTGGAGTTTGCACATTCTCCCCGTGTTTGTGTGGGTTTCGCCCCCACAACCCAAAGATGTGCAGGCTAGGTGGATTGGCCACGCTAAATTGCCCCTCAACTGGAAAAATGAATTGGGTACTCTAAATTAAAAATAAATAAATAATAATAACCGTACCCACTCCACAAATCTCTGCCCGATCCCAAACCTCTCCAGCACAGCAATCAAATACCCCCACTCCACCCGATCAAATGCCTTTTCTGCGTCCAGCGCAACCACTCTGTCTCCTTTCCCTCAGCAGGCGCATTTAGCCACATTTAGCACGCTCCTAATAATCTGCCTCCTAATAAAGCTGCCTCCCTTTCACGAACCCCACCTGGTCCCCCCCATCACCTTCGGGAGATACTCCTCCAACCTAGCCACCAACACCTTCGCCAATATCTTCGCATCCACATTCAGGAGCGATATAGGTCTGTACGACCCACACTGTCGGGTCCTTATTCTTCTTCAGCAGCAAGGAAATTGAGGCCTTCCCCAAACTCTGTGGCTACACCCCCTTCCTCATCACCTCCTCAACCATCTCACCATCAGCGACGCCAACTTGTCCTTAAATTTCTTGTAATACTCTGGGGGGAACCCCTCTGGTCCTGCCACCTTCCTTGATTCATCCTCCCAATTGCCTCCTTTATCTCCTGTTCCCCTACCAACCCCTCTAATGTGGCCCCATCTTCCTCCCCCAAACTCTCGTACCCCAGACTGTCCAGGAATTCCCACATCCCCAGGTGGCTCCGACCGATACAAATTTTCATAGAACGCCTCAAACACCCTGTTCAACTGTTCCGGGGTCATCACCAATTTGCCCGTCCAGTCCCGCACCTGGAGAATTTCCCTTGCCTGCCAGCCTTCTCCCCATTCTCCCACTGCTCCTCTTGCCCGCCTCAATTGGCGCCCTGCCTTCCCTGTGAATAACCAATTAAAATTAGCCTCCTTCTATCTAAAAGTGCTGGATCTGCATCCCCCGTCTCCTGCCCACCTCCAACATCTCGTCTATCAACCTTCGCTGCTCCACCCTCTCCTCCTTATCCACCATAGCCTTAAACAATATCACCTCCCCCCTCACCACCGCCTTCAAAGCCTCCCATACCATCACCTGCGATACCTCCCCCCTGCAGTTAATACCCAAGTACTCCTCAATTACCCTCACGATCGTTTCACAAAAACGTTTTGTTCCCAGCAACCCCACATCCAATCTCCACCCCGGCCTCTGCACTGTCCCCTTCTCCAACACCATGTCCACCCAATACAGCGCATGATCTGAAATCGCTATCGCCGAATACTCTTTGACCCCAGCCAACAGTACCTACCGTACTACGCAAAAAAAAAAATCTATCCTCGAATAGACCTTCTGGACCGAGGAGAAAAACGAATACTCCCGCTCCCTCGGGTGTGAGAACCTCCATCGGTCCGCTCCTCCCAATTCCTCCAAAAGCCCAGTCAACACCCCCCCACCCCCGAATGGGCAAGCGAGCACAGCTGCGCCCTGTCCAGCTTTGGCTCCTGCACCAAGTTCCAGTCCCCACCCACTACCAGCTCATGCAAATCCAAGTCCGGAATGGCCCGACACGAACCCTACATCACCCCAGTTAGGGCCGTACACACTTGCCAACGCTACCAACCTCCCCACCAATGCCCCTGTTACTACCACAAATCTACCCCCCTAGTCCGCCACCACCTTCTCCATCTGGAATCGCACTCTCTTACTGACCAAAACCGCTAGCCCCCACATCCTGTGATCAAACCTCGAATGAAATACCTGGCTTACCCAGCCCTTCCTGAGCCTCACCTGACCGTTCGTCCTGAAATGAGTCTCCTGAAACATACCACATCGGCCTTTTTAGGTGCGCGAACACCCCCGGCCTCTTCACTGGCCCTGGCAACCCTCTCACGTTCCACGTAACTAACCTAACCGGGGATCCCTCTCCCTATCCACCATCATCATAACTCCAGGCCCTGCCCACGGGGCCTGACCTGCCCCTATCCATTGTTAACATCGAAACCCCCCTCCCAGAATCCCCTCCCTCTGGAACACACCTCACCCAGTATCAATCCCCTCCCCCCCCCGTTTCACACCTCCGAGACCCATTGAAACCTGCTCACTGGCTCCAATGTCCGCAGCCCCTCCCCCTATACACCTCCATTCATTCGCTGACTTCAGTTTGCTCTTGCGGAGGACCTCTGCCCAGTCGCCCCTCCCCTGCCCCAGGAAGACAACAAGAAAATACACCCCCCCCCCCTCAAACAAACTGTTATAAAGCGAGGGGAGTCCAACGAGTTCTTAAAAGTCCTTTATTCCAGCAACAACATTTATACATCACCGGGTCCTCACTCCTGTTTGGCTGGCTCTACAACAGCCTGCCTTTTGTACTGGTGCAGGATTAACTCAGTCCAATGAGCAGGGGAACCCGTACCCCCAAACCCCTCTCCAGGGTGACCATGGCGGAGGTGACCATGGAGGAGGAGACCATGGAGGAGGAGACCATGGAGGAGGAGACCATGGAGAAGGAGACCTTGAAGAGGTGACCATGGAGGAGGAGACCATGGAGGAGGTGACCATGGAGGAGGTGACCATGGAGGAGGAGACCATGGCAGAGGAGACAATGCGGAGGAGACCATGACGGAGGAGACCATGGAGGAGGAGACCATGGCGGAGGAGACCATGGCGGAGGAGACCATGGCGGAGGAGACCATGGCGGAGGAGACCATGGTGGAGGAGACAATGGAGGAGGAGACCATGGCGGAGGAGACAATGCGGAGGAGACCATGGCGGAGGAGACCATGGAGGAGGAGACCATGGTGGAGGAGACCATGGAGGAGGAGACCATGGCGGAGGAGACCATGGAGGAGGAGACCATGGCGGAGGAGACCATGGAGGAGGAGACCATGGAAGAGGAGACCATGGAGGAGGTGACCATGGCGGAGGTGACCATGGAGGAGGAGACCATGGTGGAGGAGACCATGGAGGAGGAGACCATGGTGGAGGTGACCATGGCGGAGGGGACCATGGTGGAGGTGACCATGGAGGAGGTGACCATGGTGGAGGTGACCATGGAGGAGGTGACCATGGAGGAGGTGACCATGGCGGAGGTGACCATGGCGGAGGTGACCATGGAGGAGGTGACCATGGCGGAGGTGACCATGGCAGAGGAGACCATGGAGGAGGTGACCATGGAGGAGGAGAGGATGAAATGGGTGCAAAACCCATCAGCAACCAGACGACAAACCGAAACATCAGATCGGTGGCACCTTATCCAAACCAAACCAAACGGGGAAGCAGGACAGGCCGGTGCATACCCCACCAATCATTACGTCCAGCCTAACACCCTCGCCAGTCACACAGGGGCCAAAGTTGCCAACAGCTAAACCCAGGGACAGCGCGCACCACATCATCCGACACATCAACCCAAGGCCCAATCGGCATGGCATGCCAGGGGTTGGGGGGAGAAAACATCGGACAACGTCCAGCTCTCCAACCCGTAACTCCCAACGCCCCATAATTTGGGACAATTTGGTCATGAAGCGCATCACCTCCATACTCCCAGAACGCCTTGATCCACTGCAATTCGCAAACTGCCGCAACCGGTCCACAGCAAACGCCATCTCCCTGGTCCTACATGCATCCCTAGAGCATCCCAACAACAAGGACTCCTACATCTATAAAAAAAATCCAGGGAGGTAACTCAGCCAAACAGGTGTGGTGATTGTATTGCATTAACCATTCACCATGTATGTAACTGTACCACGCTGTTGCCCATGAGGGCTCCACCTATGGACCATTGTAAGGTATTACCTGTAATGTATCATGTTGGTGCCTTTGTGGGCTCCGCCCCTGGCTCCACCCCTTGAGGGGAGATATAAAGAGCAGTAGCCCTGAAGGCGGCTCTCAGTAGCAGAGCAGTCGCAGGCAGGCACTGTTCTCGTCTATTAAAGCCACAGTTTACTTCTACTCCTTGTTTCGCGTGAATTGATGGTCTCATCAACAGGCAGCACGCCAACAGTGCCAATTCATCATCATCAGCAATGTTATCAAGCGAGGGGAGTCCAACAAGCTTCTTAAAAGTCCTATATTCCAGCAACAGCACTATCCATGCACAGAGCCCAGTTACCATTCACCGGGTCCTCACTCCTGTTTGGCTGGCTCTACAACAGCCTGCCTTTTGTACAAGTGCAGGATTAACTCAGTCCAGTGAGCAGGGGAACGATCATCCCTGGATGAGTCCTGTGCAGGTTATTACATAAACGTATCCAGTGACAGACCCCAGAAAAAAACATCGCTACAAAAAACAAAGACAGCCCCCCCCCCCCTCTTACCTTATCAAAAATCGCAACTCTACCCCATTTAACCCAGATAACAACACAAAGTAAAAAATAGAATGATATACACTCTTCCAACTCCCCTCCCCTCGATTCAGGACCAGTCCTCAGTCCCATTCCAATCCTTCCGCCTTCACGAAAGCCTCCGCCACCTCCACCGTCTCGAAATAAAAGTCTCTGGAGTTTAGGTCACTCTCAACTTCGCTGGGTACACTACGCCGAATCGCACCCCACTGTTATACAGAGATGTCTTCACTCAGCCGAAAGCTGCCCGCCTCCTCGCCAGCTCCACAGTTAAGTCCTGGTAAATACGTACACCAGCTCCAGCTCACTGCGCATCTGCTTGGCCCAACTCAGGACCTTCTCCTTCACTTGGTCCCTGTGGAAGCGAACAATCCCTGCTCTTGGTGGCTCATTCGCCTTTGGTTTAGGCCTCAACGACCGATGAGCCAGGTGCAGTTTGTACCGGGAGGCCTCCTCCCCCTCCCCCACCAACTCCGCCAACATCTTGGCAAAGTACTCAGTCGGCCTCAGGGCCCTCCACCCCCTCGGGCAGGCCCACGATCCTCGAATTTTGTCGCCTCGGTCTTTTTTCCAGATCCTCCAATTTAGCTCGCAGGCCTTTGTTGGCCTTGATCACCCTCTGCAGCTCCTCCCCCATCAAGGTGAGCTGATCGCTGTGTTGCGACATGGCCTCCTCTAATCCCTTCACCTCCTCGCTCTGCTTCCTCACCTCGGCCGATGCCTTCGATACAGCCACCTTCACCGGGGCAATCGCCTCCTCCGCCAATACCTTCACCGCCACCATCATCTCCTTCCTCATCACCTCCATGTGCTTTGCGAACTGCTTTTCCAGTTCTGAAGCCATCACCTCAGTCATCTTTTATGCCTTAAGTCACAGACTAGCGTTACAGATTCTCGGTGGTTGTGGCAAGGCCTAAACAACATAACGGGCAACAAAGCGAAGCCGAGCAGAATTTCCGGCAGCTGCGCACCCCTCCCCGATGAACTCAATGCATTCTATGCTCGGTTCGAGCAGGAAACTATCAAACCGCTGTCGATTTTGTAGCAGCCCCGGACACACGCATTCCGACCGTCGCAGCTTCCGAAGTCAGATCAACCTTCCTGAAAGTGAACCCTCGGAAGGCGACGGGTCCAGACGGAGTCCCTGGTCGTGCACTCAGCGCCTGCGCGGACCAGCTGCCAGATGTGTTCATCTTCAACCTCTCCCTACTCACCTCCGATCCCCACCTGCTTCAAGATCATCATCATAGTGGTGCCAAAGAAGAACCAGGCAACGTGCCTCAATGACTACCGTTCGGTGGCCCTGACATCAATGGTAATGAAGTGCTTCGAGAGGTTGATCATGAGGCACATCAACTCCATACACCCAGAATGCCTAGATCCACTGCAATTCGCATACCGCCACAACCGGTCCACAGCAGGCGCCATCTCCCTGGCCCTACACTCATCCCTGGAGCATCTCGACTCCTACATCAGACTCCTATTTATTGACTACAGCTCCGCCTTCAACACCATAATCCCAGCCAAACTCATATTAAAGCTCCAAAACCTAGGACTTGGCTCCTCCCTCGACTTTCTGACCCATAGACCACAATCAATAAGAATAATCAACAACACCTCCTCCATGATAGTCCTCAATACCGGGGCCCCGCAAGGCTGCGTACTTAGTCCCCTACTACACTCCCTGTACACACATGATTGCGTGGCAAAATTTGGCTCTAACTCCATCTACAAGTTTGCTGACGATACGACCATAGTGGGTCGGATCTCGAATAACGACGAGTCAGAATACAGGCGGGAGATAGAGAACCTAGTGGAGTGGTGTAACAACAACAATCTCTCCCTCAATGCCAGCAAAACTGAAGAGCTAGTCATTGACTTCAGGAAGCAAAGTACTGTACACACCCCTGTCAGCATCAAGGGGCCGAGGTGGAGATGGTTAGCAGTTTCAAATTCCTAGGGGTGCACATCTCCAAAAATCTGTCCTGGTCCACCCACGTCGCGCTACCACCAAGAAAGCACAACAGCACCTATACTTACTCAGGATGGGTGTAAATACAGCAACACTGAAGAAAGTTTGGCACCCAATAAGAATGATATGTAAGTTGGCAGGTGAACTTGTCGGCGATGGTGTTCTCATGCCCTTCTCGGTAGATATTGTGGATTTGAAAGGTGCTCTCGCGGTTTCTTAGTGATTCTGTATAAGGAAGAGTAAACTTATAGTTGGGGCAGCACTGTAGCACAGTGAGGTTAACACTGTGGCTTCACAGCGCCAGGGTCCCAGGTTCAATTCCCGGCTTGGGTCACCGTCTGTGCGGAGTCTGCACGTTCTCCCCGTGTCTGCGTGGGTTTCCTCCGGGTGCTCCGGTTTCCTCCCATAAGTCCCGAAAGATGTGCTGTTCGGTGAATTGGACATTCTGAATTCTCCCTCCGTGTACCCGAACAGGCGCCGGAATGTGGCGACTAGGGGACTTTCACAGTAACTTCATTGCAGTGTTAATGTAAGTTTATTTGTGATAATAATAAAGATTATTATTATTTTAGATTCATGTTAGATAAAGGTGTTTGTATGTGTGGGGCTTTTGGTTTCAGTTCAAACTGTGTTTTGATTGTGCCATTAGAGTTTACAGCATGTAAAATAAATGGAGAAGGGGTGAGTGGTTGCTTAGCAACCAGGGACACCTTTGGGGTAGGAAAGCTGAATTCATAGCAGTTGGTGACAGGAAGCTACAGGGTGAGCAGCTCTCAGCTCTGCTAAAAGAAGCTCTAACTCACAGCGCCAGGGACCTAGGTTCAATTCCGGCCTCGGGCCATTGTCTGTGCGGAGTCTGCACGTTCTCCCCGTGTCTGCGTGGGTTTCCTCCGGGTGCTCCGGTTTCCTCCCACAGTCCAAAGATGTGCAGGTGAGGTGGATTGGCCGTGTTATATTTCTCCTTAGTGGGATTACTGTGTTATGGGGATGGTGGCATAGGCCTAGGTAGAGTGCTCTTTCAGAGGGTCAGTGCAGACTCGATGGGCCGAATGGCCTCCTTCTGTACTGTAGGGATTCTGTGAAAGGCCACACCTTGGAATAAGTGGCAAAGAAGGCTAGTGCCAGAAACGTAAAGAACAGCTAGCTAAGGAAACTGGAGAAATAAAGAGAAGTTTCCAAGAAGTCTGTAGTTAAGGGAACAAAGAAGAACTGGAACTAAAACAGTGTACTGTTCAGTGAAGACAGACAGAGCTCAGAAAGAGTTGGCAAGTGAGAAGCTAGAAAGATATCTGAAGTGGCTCTAAGGTTTGTGATATCTTACTACAGCTTGTGAGACATGAGTTGAAATAATTGTGGACCAATTGGTGGCTGAATCTCAGAGTTTGTGTAAAAGCATTAAAGGCAAGGGTCAGGATGTTGCGGTTCCCCAGCTGCCTGTTTCTTGGCAGTATGTGGATGCAAATAACAGATTATAGATTTCAAGCATTCAGTTGGCCCGAGACTGGGCAGGACTTCGGAAATTGAATTTTTCGAGCTTGGTGGGGAGGTTGAAAGCGGGCATGTTGAGTTGGGACAGGCTTCTCCTGTTTCTGGGTGGGCGGTTTGTCAGCTTGGAAGAGTTGAATGAGAAGTTTGTGTCATAATATACACATCAGTATATGATGGTGCAGAGACACACACTGACTGACACACTGCAAGACCAATCAACACACACAACACAGCAGCCAATCACCAGTTAGGGCACGGTCACTATAAAGACAGAGGGCACTAGTTTTCCCGCTCGTTCGGGATGCAGCCTCTGAGACAGACAGAGCCCGCAGTCAGTAGCACAAACATCCACCATGTGCTAGCAGTATAGGCTGCTCAGGTTAGGCACAGGTCTTCAGTCAATCTAACAGAATGTCGATCCACAGTGCAAGTATGTTTAACAGCTCTTAGTTAAATAAAATAGAGTTGTACTATTACAAGTGTTGGTAGCCTGTCTATGTTACTGTTAAGGTAAACGCAGTCTCCACAGATCCAGAGTACCCAATACATCAGTTTGGACTGGTGCGGGAGGGGAAGTTTCGGTACATGCAGGTGCGGGACTTTGCGATGAAGGCGTTTCCGGCCTTTCCGATACCACCCGCCTCCTTGTTGTTGAGGAGGTGCTGTCAGTGGGACGGGGGGGGGGGGGGGCCTGGAACGGGGGGTCATCTCGGCAATTTATGGGAGGATTGTGGAGGAGGATAAGGTGTCCATGGAGGGGATTAAGGCCAAGTGGGAAGAGGAGTTGGGGACGGCGCGAAAGGAGGGATTGTGGTGTGAGGTGCTGCGAAGGGTGAATGCCTCAACCTCGTGCGCGAGGGGTTGACGCAGCTGAAGGTCGTACATAGGGCTCATTTGACGAACTCAAGGGTGAGCCGACTGTTTGAGGGGGTGGAGGGCATCGATGAGTGGTGTGGAAGGGGCCCTGCTAACCATGTACATTATGTTCTGGCCCTGCCTGAAGCTGGAACGCTTTTGGAGGTTATTTGTTCAACACCATGACAACGGTCCTACATGTAGACATGGAGCCCGGTCCCCTGGAGACCATATTCGGGTGTCAGACCTGCTGCAGCTACAGGAACATTAGGGGATATAAGCAGTTAGGTTCATCTTTTTAAAATAAATTTAAGAGTATCCAATTCATTTTTTTTCCAATTAAGGGGTAATTTAGCGCGGCCAATCCACCTACCCTGCAAATCTATGGGTTGTGGGGGTGAGACCCACGCAGACACGGGGAGAATGTGCAAACTCCACACGGACAGTGACCCAGAGCCGGGATCAAACCTGGGTCCTTGGCACCGTGAGGCAGCAGTGCTACAGTGGTTAGCACTGTTGATTCACAGCTCCAGGGACTCGGGTTCGATTCCCGGTTTGGGTCACTGTCTGTGTGGAGTCTGCACGTTCTCCCCGTGTCTGCGTGGGTTTCCTCCGGGTGCTCCGGTTTCCTCCCACAAGTCCCGAAAGACGTGCTGTTAGGTGAATTGGACATTCGGAATTCTCCCTCTGTTTACCCGAACAGGCGTCGGAATGTGGCGACTAGGGGATTCCCACAGTAACTTCTTTGCAGTGTTAATGTAAGCCTACTTGAGACACTAATAAAGATTATTATTATTATTATGTGCCTCCGCGCTGTGAGGTGCGTTGTGACTGACTGCCCATCGCTGAACTGTAGTCCAACAGCATCGAGTTCACTCAGGCTCCAGACATGTGGAAAACGACTGGTTAAGACTTGGGAGAGGAGCTGAACTCAAACTTCCCCTCCCAGAATACCCCCTACCCTCACCCCCCTGACCACTCCCTACCCCCACTCCCTGTACACCCCCTACCCTCACACCCTGTACACCACCTACCCCCACCCCCAGAATACCCCTTACCCCCACTCCCTGTACACCCCCTCCCCTCCCCCTGTACACCCCCTACCCCCACCCCCAGAATACCCCCTACCCTAACCCCCTGTACACCCCCTACCCCCACCCCCAGAATACCCCCTACCCCCACTCCCTGTACACTCCCTACCCTCACCCCCTGAACATCCCCTACCCCCACTCCCTGTACACCCCCTACCCTCACATCCTGTACACCCCCTACCCCCACCCCCTGTACACCCCCTCCCCTCCCCCTGAACACCCCCTACCCCCACCCCCTGTACACCCCCTGTACACCCCCTACCCTCACACCCTGTACACCCCCTACCCCCACCCCCTGTACACCCCCTCCCCTCCCCCTGAACACCCCCTACCCCCACCCCCTGTACACCCCCTGTACACCCCCTACCCCCACCCCCTGTACACCCCCTACCCCCAACCCCCTGGACACCCCCTACCCACAACCCCCAGAATACCCCCTACCCCCACCCCCTGACAACCCCTACCCCCACCCCCTGAACACCCCCTATCCCCAACCCCCTGTACACCCCCTACCCCAGCCCCAGAATACCCCCTACCCTCACCCCCTGAACACCCCCTACCCTCAACCCCTGAACACCCCCTTCCCTCACCGCCCTGAACACCCCCTACCATCACCCCCAGAACGCCCCCTACCCCACCCACCTGAACACCCCCTCCCCCCTCCCCCTGAACACACCCAACCCCCACCCCCTGAACACCATCTAACCCCACCCCCTGAACAACCCCTCTCCCCTCCCCCTGAACACCCCTACCCTCACCCCCTGAACACCCCCTATCCTCACCACTGAACACCCCCTACCCCCACACCCCTGAACACCCCCTATCCCCACCCCCCAGAATACCCCCTATCCCCACCCCCCTGAACACCCCATACCCTCACCCCCTGAACACCCCCTACCCTCACCCCCTGAACACCCCTTACCCCACCCCCCTGAACACCCCATACCACCACCCCCTGAACACCCCCTACCTTCACCCCTGAACACCCCCTATCCCCACCCCCTGTACACCCTCTACCCTCACCCCCTGAACACCCCCTACCCTCACCCCCCTGAACACCCCCTACCCTCACCCCCCTGACCACTCCCTACCCCCACAACCTGTACACCCCTACCCTCACACCCTCTACACCCCCTACCCCCACCCCCAGAATACCCCTTTCCCCCACTCCCTGTACACCCCCTCCCCTCCCCCCTGTACACCCCCTACCCCCACCCCAGAATACCCCCTACCCTCACCCCCTGTACACCCCCTACCCCCACCCCCAGAATACCCCCTACCCCCACCCCCTGTACACCCCCTCCCCTCCCCCTGAACACCCCCTACCCTCACCCCCTGAACACCCCCTACCCCCACTCGCTGTACACCCCCTCCCCTCTCCCTGAACACCCCCTACCCTCACCCCTGAACACCCCCTACACCCAACCCCCTGTACACCCCCTTCCCTCACCCCCTGAACACCCCCTACCCCCACCCTTACACCCCCTACCCTCACCCCCTGAACACCCCCTACCCCCACCCCCCTGAACAGCCCCTACCCTCACCCCCCAGAATACCCCCTACCCCCACCCCCTGTTCATCCCTACCCCCAACCCCTGTAAACCTCCTACCCCCAACCCCCAGAATACCCCCTACACCCACCCCCTGTACACCCCCTACCCCCACCCCCTGTACACCCCCTACCCCCAACCCCCTGGACACCCTCTTCCCACAACCCCCAGAATACCCCCTACCCCCACCCCCTGAACACCCCCTACCCCCACCCCCTGAACACCCCCTACCCCCTGTACACCCCCTACCCCCAGCCCCAGAATACCCCCTACCCTCACCCCCCGAACACCCCCTAACCCCAACCCCCTGAACACCCCCTACCCTCACCCCCCTGAACACCCCTACCCTCACCCCCTGAACACCCCCTACCCCCACCCACCTGAACACCCCCTCCCCCCTCCCCCTGAACACACCCAACCCCCACCCCCTGAACACCCCCTCCCCCCCTCCCCCTGAACACCCCCTACCCTCACCCCCTGAACACCCCCTATCCTCACCACTGAACACCCCCTACCCTCACCCCCTGAACACCCCCTATCCTCACCACTGAACACCCCCTACCCTCACCCCCTAAACACCCCCTACCCCCACACCCCTGAACACCACCTATCCCCACCCCCCAGAATCCCCCCTATCCCCACCCCCCTGAACACCATCTACCCTCACCCCCTGTACACCCCCTACCCTCACCCCCTGAACACCCCCTACCCTCAACCCCTGAACACCACCTACCCTCACCCCCTGAACACCCCCTACCCCCACCCTCCTGAACACCACCTACCCTCACCCCCTGAACACCCCCTACCCCCACCCTCCTGAACACCCGCTACCCCCACCCCCTGAACACCCCCTACCCCCACCCCCCTGAACACCCCCTATCCCCACCCAATGTACACCCCCTACCCTCACCCCTGAACACCCCCTACCCTCACCCCCTGAACACCCCCTACCCTCACCCCCCTGAACACCATCTACCCCCACCCCCCTGAACACCCCCTATCCCCACCCCCTGTACACCCCCTACCCTCACCCCCTGAACACCCCCTACCCTCACCCCCTGAACACCCCCTACCCTCACCCCCCCTGAACACCCCCTACCCTCACCCCCTGAACACCCCTACCCCCACCCCCTGAACACCCCCTACCCTCACCCCCTGAACACCCCCTACCCCCACCCCCCCTGAACACCCCCTACCCCCACCCCCCCTGAACACCCCCTATCCCCACCCCCTGTACACCCCCTACCCTCACCCCCTGAACACCCCCTACCCTCACCCCCCTGAACACCCCCTATCCCCACCCCCCTGAACACCCCCTACCCCCACCCCCCTGAACACCCCCTATCCCCACCCCCTGTACACCCCCTACCCTCACCCCCTGAACACCCCCTATCCCCACCCCCCTGAACACCCCCTACCCCCACCCCCCTGAACACCACCTATCCCCACCCCCTGTACACCCCCTACCCTCACCCCTGAACACCCCCTACCCTCACCCCCCCTGAACACCCCCTACCCTCACCCCCCTGAACACCCCCTACCCTCACCCCCCTGAACACCCCCTACCCTCACTCTCCTGTGAACATCATCTGGTGTTAAGGTGAGTTTGGAATCAGATGGGTGGTGGGGAATTGTTAAAAATTCATTGACGGGTTGTGGGTGTCGCTGGTTAGGCCGGCATTTCTCGCCCAGCCCTAGTTTCCCTTCAGAAGGTGGTGGTGAGCGGCCTTCTTGAACCGCTGCAGTCCCTGAGGTGTAGGTAGACCACTGTGCTGTTAGGGAGGGAATTCCAGGATGTTGTCCCAGAGACAGCGAAGGTACGGTGATATATTTCCAAGTCAGGGTGGTGAGTGACTCGGAGGGGAACTTCCAAGTGGTGATCCTAGGATTTTTTTGGGAGGCAAGGGATGAGATTGCAGAGCCTTTGGCTTTGATCTTTGGGTCCTCGCTGTCCACGGGGATAGTGCCAGAGGACTGGAGAGTGGCGAATGTTGTTCCTCTGTTCAAGAAAGGGAATAGGAATGGCACTGATAATTATAGGCCGGTTAGTCTTACTTCGGTGGTCGGGAAGTTAATAGAAAGGGTCCTGAAGGATAGGATTAATGACCTTTTGGAAAGATGCAGCTTAACCCGGGATAGTCAACATGGATTCGTGAAGGGTAAGTCTTACCTCACAAAGTTGATTGAATTCTTTGAGGAGGTAACTAAGTGTGTAGAGCAGTTGATGTCGTACACATGGATTTTAGTGAGGCGTTTGATAAGGTTCCCCATGGTCGGCTCATGAAGAAAGTAACGAGGTGTGGAATAGAGGGAAATTTGGCCAATTGGATAAGTAACTGGCTATCACATAGAAGACAGAGAGTGGTGGTGGATGGAAAATGTTCAGACTGGAGACCAGTTACCAGCGGTGTACCACAGGGATCAGTGCTGGGTCCTCTGCTATTTGTGATTTTTATCAATGACTTGGAGGAGGGGGCTGAAGGGTCGGTCAATAAATTTGCTGATGACACCAGGATTGGTGGAGTAGTGGATGAGGTGGAGGGCTGTTGTAGGCAAAGAGACATTGATAGGATGCAGAGCTGGGCCGAAAAATGGCAGATGGAGTTTAACTGATAAGTGCGAGGTGATTCATTTTTGTTGGACAAATTTGAATGCGGATTACAGGGTCAACGGCAGGGTTCTGAGGAATGTGGAGGAACAGAGAGATCTTGGGGTGTGGAATGGACTGCCTGCTGTGATAGTGGAGTCGGACACTTTAGGGACTTTCAAGCGGTTATTGGATAGGCACATGGAGCACACCAGAATGACAGGGAGTGGGATAGCTTGATCTTGGTTTCGGACAAAGCTCGGCACAACATCGAGGGCCGAAGGGCCTGTTCTGTGCTGTACTGTTCTATGTTCTATGTTCATTGTGATTTTCCCAGGTGTCTGCTGGTTAAAGGAGTGGGAGAAGGAGGGGATGGGGAGTGAGAGAACAGGAGGAATACTTTTTAAAGCTCCATTTAGATTTCTTTAATGGATAACATCATGACTGCGAGCGCACTCAGACTCGAACACTAAAGAAATTAATTGGTGGAAATCTTCAATAACGCAGAACTCTGGCAATTTGAGAATTAGAAGCTCGACAAGCTTTCAAATCATAATAGGGTTTCTGCAGAGTTCCTGAATTTAAATTTGGTAACCAGGGGAGACCTCCTGCTTTAACAATCATTCAAAAGCAGCAAATGCTTCGACCCAGATCTATCCGGCACGCACACACAGCCTTGTTTCAATGCATACTGCTTATCTCAACTCACAGCCTTCTCCTCTGCTGATTCCCTGATCCTCTCGCAAGGTTAGAAAACCTACGAAGAACATTCGTGCTAACCTTTCCCACGGCTGACGAAAGTTCACTCCCACTTCTCCGATTGGATCTACAACACAAATACCTCCCTGTGCATTCATCTCTTTTAAACGCCCTGGGGTTCCGAAGAATGATGGTGGTCTGATTGAAACATATAAGACTCTTAGGTCCCTGCTGCTCACTGTGAAATGCTACGGGACCTTTTACACCTACATGCGAAGGCAGACAAGGCCTCAGTGCAACATCTCATCCACAAAACAGCTTCATCAACCGTGCAGCACACCCCTGTCAGCGTCAGCGGGGTGCAGCAAAGGGTGAACCTTAATTTTTATGCTTCAATTTGAATCCGCAATGTTCGGACTCAGAAACAAGCACCTACCCACCAAGCCACAGCTGGTGCACAGGTTAGAGCTTCCACATTAATCCCCCCCCCATTCCCGACTGTCCCGTCCCCCTTCCCAATTTGGACACAACATCCGGGAAGCAGACCTCCTCACCCGCAGAGGAGCAGGAAACCACGAAAGCCGAATTTTTTCAAACGTAAAGCTAGGCACAGCTTTGTTCATTGGTTGAATTGGGCTCAGTCAGGATGTCCTTCTCCGAGGCCCACAAGATTTTTCCCTTGACATTTCTGTCTGTGCGCTTGGAGCTGGAATTTGAGAATGATGCCGTGATGATTCAGACAAGAAAGAATCCAGCATAGAACATAGAACATAGAACATTGCAGCGCAGTACAAGCCCTTCGGCCCTCGATGTTGCGCCGACCTGTGAAACCACTCTAAAGCCCATCTACACTATTCCCTTATTGTCTATCCAATGACCATTTGAATGACCTTAGTGTTGGCGAGTCCACTGCTGTTGCAGGCAGGGCATTCCACGCCCTTACTACTCTCTGAGTAAAGGACCTACCTCTGACATCTGTCCTATATCTATCGCCCCTCAATTTAAAGCTATGTCCCCTCGTGCTAGACATCACCATCCGAGAAAAAAGGCTCTCACTTTCCACCCTATCTAATCCTCTGATCATCTTGTATGCCTCAATTAAGTTACCTCTGAACCTTCTTCTCTCTAACGAAAACAGCCTCAAGTCCCTCAGCCTTCCCATGGATCCTTGACACTCAATGGCATTACCATCGCTGAATCCCCCACAATCAACATCCAGGGGGTTACCATTGATCAGAAACTGAACTGGACCCAGCCACATTAATACTGTGGCTACAAGGGCAGGCAAAGGCTAGGAATCCTACAGCGAGTAACTCACCTCCTGATCCCCCAAAGCCTGTCCACCATCTACAAGGCACAAGACAGTAATGGAATACTCTCCACTTGCCTGGATAAGTGCAACTCCAACAACTCTCAAGAAGCTCTGCTCCGAGCAGAGTTTAAGTGTAGAATCTCATGAGATTGCATATGATGTATTAATGCTTGTAAGATTCCATAGTGCAGCTCCTCGGTTAATGGTTAACAGAATTAACAGAAATGGAGAGAGATTAGAACCTCGCTTTACTGCTGAGTTTACTTTGATGATTCGAAAGAACAGTTCTCAATGCCATACGTGAGTTGACACTTGCTAAGTCAGCAGGTACAGGAACAGTGCTTAAGCAAAATGATTATGCAGCTTCTGTAGATATCAGCAGCCCGAGTTCTAACATTATAGAAATGTACAGTTTGTGAGGAGCTAATGTCATATTACAATAAGCCACTAGATGGAGCTAGGGACAGTAGTATAAAAGGCACTGACTCTTAGGCATCTGGGAGAGAGTGGAATAGAGGAGAGGAGACTGGAGTAGAGCTAGAGAGGGGATAATATAGTTATAGAATATAGAGATAGTGTTACTGTGTGTAGCTTAATATAATCTATTTGTTTACTATAGAAATAAGTGGTGAACTTTAATTTAAGTAGTGTAAAATAAATTTAGCTTTGTTGATGAATCTAGCTTCAAGTGCCTTTGTGAATATTATGCTTTCCATCCTGAAGTCAATCTCACAAAGATCACCACACGAGTGTCTGGATCCTACTCCTTAAAGATGCACATTTTTAATAATAATCTTTACTGTCACAAGTAGGCTTTACATTAACACTGCAATGAAGTTACTGTGAAAAGCCCCTCGTCGCCACATTCTGGCGCCTGTTCGGGAGAATTCAGAATGTCCAATTCACCGAACAAGCACGTCTTTCAGGACTTGTGGGAGGAAACCGGAGCACCCGGAGGAAACCCGCGCAGACACGGGGAGAATGTGCAGACTCCGCACAGACAGTGACACAAGACGGGAATCGAACCCGGGTCCCTGGCGCTGTGAAGACACTGTGCTAACCACTGTGCTACCATGGCGCTCACATTGCCCAAATGTCAAAGCTATTTTGCACCTGGAGTACCTGCAGATCTCAATCTGAGGATGAAAAGTTGAGTCATCTTTAGATTATGCCTTGAACTCACTGCTGGATACAGCATAATGCTTTGATTGGATTATGGAGAATATACATCACAGAAATAGGCCATTCAACCCAGGGGTCTGGATGGGGGATTCTCGGTGTGGCAGCGGGCGGGGATCGAGCGGTTTGGAGATTTGTTTTTAGACGGGGTCTTTCCCTGCTTGGCAGAGTTGGAGTAGGCTGTAATGCTACTTTTAGTGCCAGTGTAGTAAAGGGTTAACATCTGAAACTGTGTGTAAATCAAACACTAGATGGCGTTACTAATTCACGGTATATAAAACAGCAACTCTAGGAATTCTGGGAGAAGCTGAAGGGAACATGATGTGAGCAGAGTGAGAATCGATTGGAGATATATAGCACAAGGTCAAGTCACAGTGTAGTTTATTAGTTAGATAGAATATTGATTACTGTACTACAGATTCAGCATTATTAGTTTAGTAATAGTAAAGTGTGCGAATCTAATCAAAGTAAGTACGGTAAAATAAATTTGTTTTGATTCAAACTTCTTATTTTTATATTCTTTGTCAACACTACATATCTGGTTATCTTGGAGAAAAAGGCCAGGACTATAACAGAGGTGTTTGAGCCGCCCGGTGGGAGTGGGTTCCATTACTTGCAAGTGAGGGACTTTGTGTGGAGGCAGGTATCGACCCTTCCACACCTGCCGTCCCAGGGGCTACAGGATAAGATAATGTTGAAAACGGGAGTAGGGGAGGGGAAAGTATCGGAAATGTATAAGGAGCTGATGGACTGGGGGAAACCCCGATACGGGAGGTTAAGCGGAAGTGGGAGGAAGAGCTGGGTTGGAAGTTGGAGGCTGGGTGATGGGAGGATGCCCTGAGGCGAGTCAATGCATCCTGAGTCTTATACAGTTTAAGGTGGTCCACAGGCCACATATGACTGTGGCCCGGGTGAGCAGGTTTTTTGAAGGGCGGAAGACAGGTGTGGCCGGCGTGCGAATGGGCCTGTGAATCATGTTTTGGGCGCGTCCGAAGGGGATCGATGCTAGGGTTCGCCCGGAGGGGGGGTTAAAAAGGGGAGGCATGGGGAGTTGGGTAAGGTGAGATTAGGTTGGTGGGGAATTACTGTTGGGGTGTTGCTTATGTAAGCCATGTTGGCTGGGTTTTGTTTCTCTTGGTGTGCGGTTGCTTATCCTGTTAAAATTTATAATATAAATGTCTCAATAAAATATTTTTCAAAAAAAGAGCTGAGATTCACCTGGATGTAGCCTAGGCTGGAGCATTCCAGCTATGAAGTTCACCCTGAGAGGATCAACAGTAGGGTTCGTTCGGAGGTGGCAGCCGTTTATCGACTTCTTTAGAGAAAACTAAACTGTTAGCAGATTCAATAAGGGGGGGGGGGATAGGGAGTAAGGGGGGTAGGGAGAGTTAGGCTATTTTTGTCTAGTTTAGGCGGGAACAGTGGGCGTTGGAGGAGTGTGTACGCACTGAATTATGTTTACATTTGTACTTGTATGTTTTGTTGTTACAAAGCCATAAATGCCTTATTAAAATATTTGTTTAAAACAAAAGAGAGGCTGGCTAGGTTGTGGTGGTTCTCTGGAGAGCAGAGGAGACTGAGGGGGGACATGATCGAAGTGTACAAAATGATGACGGACATTGACAAGGGTAGATAGGAAGGAACTTTTCCCCTTCGTAGCGGGCTCAATAACCAGGGGGCAGGAGACTTAGACGGGATTTGAGAAACACCTTTTTCACCCCGAGGGTGTTGGGAATCGGGAACTCGCTGCCTGAGAACGTGATCGAGGCGGGAACCCTCACAACATTTAAGAAGCATTTCAATGAGCACTTGAAACTCCGTCGCGCACAAGGCTACGGATCAAGGTGCTGAGGATTGGAAATCCTGCCCCTCGCCACCATTGCAAGAGTTGTAGCAGCTGCCCATATTGCAATTTCAATTATTTACAACATATATTAATAACATGAACGAGGGAAGTGAGTGTACTATTGCCAAGTTTGCGGATGACACAAAAATAGGTGAGAAAGCAAATGGACATATTAGCGAGCGGCTTTGTGAAGGGGAGGTCGTGTCTCACGAACTTGATCGAGTTTTTTGAGGAAGTGACGAAGATGATTGATGAAGGTAAGGCAGTGGATGTTATCTACATGGACTTCAGTAACGCCTTTGACAAGACCCCTCATGACAGACTGGTACAGAAGGTGAAGACACACAGAACAGAGGTGAGCTGGCAATATAGATACAGAACTGGCTTGGTCATGGAAGACAGAGGGTAGCAGTGGAAGGGTGTTTTTCTGAATGGAGGGCTGTGACTAGTGGTGTTCTGCATGGATCAGTGCTGGGACCTTTGCTATTTGTAGTATATATAAATGTTTTGGAGGAAAATGTAACTGGTCTGATTAGTAAGTTTGCGGACGACACAATGCTAGATTGAACTGCAGACAGCGATGAGGACAGTCAGAAGATACAGCAGGATATAGATTGGTTGGAGACTTGGGCGGGGAGATGGCAGATGGAGTTTAATCCGGACAAATGTGAGGTATTGCCTTACAGTAAATGGCAGAACCCTTAAGAGTATTGACAGGCAGAGGGATCTGGGTGTAGAGGTCCACAGGTCACTGAAAGAGACAACACAGGTGGAGAAGGTAGTCAAGAAGGCATACAGCATGCTTGCCTTCATCGGCTGGGGCATTGAGTATAAAAATTAGAAAGTCATGGTGCAGCTGTATAGAACCTTAGTTAGACCACATTTGGAGTATAGTGTTCAATTCTGGTCGCCACACTACCAGAAGGCAAAGCTAAAAATGAGAAAGATTCCAGGCAACATCCTGGTGAACCTCCTCTGCACCCTCTCTAAAGCATCCACATCCTTCTGGTAATGTGGCGACCAGAACTGCACGCAGTATTCCAAATGTGGCCTAAACAAAGTCCTATACAACTGTAACATGACCTGCCAACTCTTGTGCTCAATACCCCGTCCGATGAAGGCAAGCATGCTGTATACCTTCTTGACCACTCTATCGACCTGCGTTGCCACCTTCAGGGTACAATGGACCTGAACTCCCAGATCTCTCTGTACATCAATTTTCCCCAGAACTCTTCCATTGACCGTATAGTCCGCTCTTGAATTAGATCTTCCAAAATGCATCACCTCACATTGGCCTGGATTGAACTCCATCTGCCATTTCCCTACCCAACTCTCCAATCTATCTAAATTTTGCTGTATTCTCTGACAGTCCTCCTCGCTATCTGCAACTCCACCAATCTTAGTATCATCTGCAAACTTGCTAATCAGACCACCTATACCTTCGTCCAGATCATTTATGTATATCACAAACAACAGTGGTCCGAGCACGGATCCCTGTGGAACACCACTAGTCACCTTTCTCCATTTTGAGACACTCCCTTCAACCACTACTCAAAGTCAAAATACTGGGATTCTGTGTTCCCTGAGATTTACTTCGCCCCCCTCGAAGGGTTTGTGTCTGAGTGAGCTGTCAGGAGCTGTAATGTTATTGTCGTTCATAAAACAAATCTAAATGGAGGTTTGAATAGTATTTCTCCCGCTCTCTCCCTCCCCATTCTCCTCCTCCAGAATTCCTTACTCTCCCTTTTCCCAGTTTCCCTCCATACATTCCCGATTCGCTCCGAAATACCCTCAGCTCTCACTTGTCTTATGTTCTGGTGGGTGGATGCAGAGAGGGGAAGGTTGAAAAATGGAATAGAATGCCTCCAGTGCAGAAGGAGGGCCATTCGGCCCATTGAGGCTGCATCGACCCTCTGAAAGAGTACACTACCTAGGCTCACTCCCCAACACTATCCCTGCAACTCCACCTAACCTGCACATCTTTGGAGGAAACCCACGCAGACACGGGGAGAAAGAGCAGACTCCGCACAGACAGTGAGCCCGGGTCCCTGGCACTGTGAGGCAGCAGTGCTAACCACTGTGCCACCCGTGCTGCCCCTGTGTTTGGCTCCTCCGACTAGTCTTAAATGTTGGCAGCTTTCCGTATGCGTGAACTCAGTACTACTGCAACAGAGGGATGGGAACGCGAACAATTACAAGGACACCCTCTCTGTTTATATCAGCTGAGATCCCAGACACCAACCTCTCCGACAGGAGCTGTCTGCTTCATGTGAAGTTTCTAGTCTGTAGCATCATCAAATCGCAGATACGAAGGGGTTAAAGTAGGAACAGCAAAAGCCTTGAGCCACTTTCACTCTCTCCGAGTGAGGAATTAATACTGTAAACGCTCAGCTGGTGCAGAGAAATTGTCTGAAGTTGAAAGGTTAGAGGATCCTTCAAACTAAAGGGTTGCGACAAGAAAGAGGGACTTGCATTTATATCACGAGTTTCCCGATCCCGAGCCACCTGAAATCTCTTCACGTTTTAACAAAGTACCTTTTGGAGTGGTCACTGTTGTAATGGGGGGAACACGGCGATCGAAAAACCTCCACAAACACCAATGTGGTAATCACGGGCTGGTTCAGCACAGTGGGATAAACAGCTAACTTGTAATGCAGAACAAGGCCAGCAGCGCGGGTACAATTCCCGTACCGGCCTCCCCGAACAGGCGCCGGAATGTTGCGACTAGGGGCTTTTCACAGTAACTTCACTGAAGCCTACTTGTGACAGTAAGCGATTATTATCACCTATATTCTGGAATGTTGATCGAGGGATAACCGTTGGGAAGAACAACGGAAATAACTCATAGGAAACATAGGAACAGGAGTAGGCCTTTTAGCACCTCTAGCCTTTGCTGTCATTCAATAAGATCGTGGCTGATCTGTGACCTAACTCCATGGGCGGGATTCTCCGCTCCGGCGACAGAGTGTGGGTGCCTGCGGGAAAACGGGCGCGTTTTACCTCGCTGCCGGCGCCCGTTCCGAGACGGCATTCTCCGGCTGACAAGGGGGCTAGTAGAGGCGTGGCGGGAAGCATGGGGGCGCGGCCTGGGAGCGGCGTCAGAGATCCGGCGGCACGTAAACGCCGCTGCGCCGCGGTGTCCTCGCATGCGCACGGGCCGCCATCCCCGCGCCGGCCCCGACGCCAATCGGGATCCAGGAGCCCGTGCGGAAGGAAAGAGGTCCGCAGCCAGAGAGGCCGGCTCGCCGATTGGTGGGCCCCGATGGCGGGCTAGGACACTACGGTGGGCCTCTCCGGGATTGTACCCCCCCCCCCCACAGACCGCCCCCAGACCCTTCAACCCCGAGGTCCCGTCGGCCCAGAGCATGTTAGAACGGTGCTGGCGGGACACAGATTTTTTCGGACAGCCGCTCGGCCCATCCGGGCCGGGAAATCGTGGCGCTACGTGTTGTCACCAAGATTGAACCGGTGGACTTCAACAACAACTAAATTGGTGCTGGCCCCGGAGCCATTGATGAGCCGTTAATGGGCTAGCACCGACATTGTATGGAACTCGATTCCAACTCAATCCCACCCCCCGCACACACTCATTCCAGCCAAGAAGGTGGCAGTCGGGAGAGCGGCACCCCGATTGCGGATACGGAGCTGGAGACTTTGCCGAGCACTGTGGAGGAGAGGTGGGTCACCCTGTTCACCGAGGGGGGGAAGGAGGCTTCCACCAGCCCTGTTCACCGAGGGGGGGAAGGAGGCTTCCACCAGCCCTGTTCACCGAGGGGGGGAAGGAGGCTTCCACCAGCCCTGTTCACCGAGGGGGGGAAGGAGGCTTCCACCAGTCCTGTTCACCGAGGGGGGGAAGGAGGCTTCCACCAGCCCTGTTCACCGAGGGGGGGAAGGAGGCTTCCACCAGTCCTGTTCACCGAGGGGGGGAAGGAGGCTTCCACCAGCCCTGTTCACCGAGGGGGGGAAGGAGGCTTCCACCAGTCCTGTTCACCGAGGGGGGGAAGGAGGCTTCCACCAGCCCTGTTCACCGAGGGGGGGAAGGAGGCTTCCACCAGCCCTGTTCACCGAGGGGGGAGGAGGAGAAGGGGACCGTGCCAGTTACTCCTGCAGGGGCGATGCTAGAACACCTCAGTGCCTCAGGCCACCCCCCCCCTCCTATCCCTGGTGTACCCGTTGGGTGGTGGGAAGAGCAGGGTGGCAGTACATCGCCTGGGACCTCCGAGCAACAGCCGGGCCCATTCAGGCCCAGTTGCTCCTGAGGCTGGCAGCCAAAGGGGACCCAGGTGACAGGGCAGGATTCGCAGCAGGCCGCCTCCACTCCAGATGTACCGCCTGGGGATCCACCTAGACATAGCATTAGGGCCCGGAAAGCCAGAAAGGTAGGAACCAGTTAAGATGGCGCATGTGCACCACTTAGGGTAGGCTTAGGGGCTAGGGCACAAACCTTTATATTGATGTTCACTTGTACTTTGTTAAATAAGCACATTGTACAAAAGTTCCAGCCTGCGTCAGTGCTCGTTCAAAAGGGCATGAGAGATGGGCTGGGCTGGGATCAGAGGGGGTGCTGCAGGGAGGGTGGGGTGGGGGGAGGTGAGCGGGCGGTGGAGGTTCCCGCAGAGGGGGCGCTTGGTGGGGGGGGGGGGTGGTGGGCAGACGGTGGAGGTGTCGCAGGCTAGGGTCGCACATTACCCTGGTCAGCTGCCCTTCCTCCTCCCTCTCGCCCCCCCCTCCCCCTCCCCACCCTGTCCCCACCTCCGCCATCCCAAAGGATCAGGGGGACCATGTGATGGTATGGCCAGCTCGCATGCAGGGATCACCCAGGCGGACAGTGGAAAGTACTACCGTGGGCAGAAGGCAGACGTTGTCAAAACGATGTGGAGCACCAGAGCCTATTGCAGAGCGGGCCATCATCACCCTCCAGCCCATGGACCAGTCCCGCTGTTACTGCCAATCCAGGGCCCGCACTGGCAGTTAGGAATCACAGTGGGTTTCAGGGCATGGGGGCTTGCGGTTGGTGTAGGATGAGTAGACCACATCAAAGAGATGTAAGTGCAGTGAAATCACACACTTGAGTGATGGAATGCACTTACACCTCTTTGATGTGGTCAATGTTTACAAACATTTTGGTTTCACCACTTAGGCCACTGAAGTGTGGAGGGATATGAATGGATCAAAGCTACAGGTGGTTTGTAAAAGCTATCAACCACAGACCACTGCTTGAAAGCTATGAAAGGCTTGATTGCTAATAGATCTGTGGGATCCAGACGCAGGTCGCAACTGCTCTCCTTCGAGGAACACGAAGAGTTGCAAGGTAAGTAGTACAGCTATAACGCTTCCCACTGCCCCTGTCTGTACTGCTCTCTAGCTTCCTGAACAGGGCTCCCTTTTCTGGAGGGGGACGGGGGTTTAGTGTGAGGGTCGGGGTCTGTGTGTATGGTAGGGGTCTGTGGAAGAGTTTCCTTCAGGCAGGGGTCCCTGTTGGGGGCTTCCCTATTACAGGGTTCCCTATGGGGGGTCCCCTATTACAGGGGTCCCTGGGGGGGTCCCCATATAACAGGGGTCCCCCCCAATACAGGTGTCCATAATAGTCGAAGACGCCAGCAAATGGCATCACAGCGACTATGTTTGAGTAAATTAAGAATAAGTTACCTTCGTTGCTGCATCGCATTCCCTTATTTAATCAGCTTCATTATTTTGGTATTTCTCAGATGTCCACCATGGAGGAACCTGTTCTAATCAAAGGTGAAGGTGGAGGAGAGAGTTCACAGTCTGAGGTTGTCGAACTCGATGTTAAGTCCGGAAGGCTGGAACGTGCCTAACTGGAAGATGAGGTGCTGTTCCTCCAGTTTGCGCTGGGCTCCATTGGAACATTGTAGCAGGCCGAGGATGAGCACGCGGGCGTGAGAGCAGGACGGTGAGTTGAAAGACGTGCTTGTTGGGTGAATTGGACATTCTGAATTCTCCCTCTGTGTACCCGAACAGGCGCCGGAATGTGGCGACTGGGGGATTTTCACAGTAACTTCATTGCGGTGTTAATGTAAGCCTACTTGTGACAATAATAAAAATTATACTATATTAAGTGGCAAGCAACAGGAAGGTCTGGGTCCTGCTTGCGAATGGACCGGACATGTTCTGCAAAGCGGTCACCCAGTCTGCGTTTCGTCTCCCCAATGTAGAGCAGACGGCATTGGGAGCAGGAAATGCTGCTTTACCTCCTCCCCGCTCACCATCCAGGGCCTGAACACTCTTTTCAAGTGAAGCAGCGCTTCATGTGCGCCAATACAATCTGGCCTATTCCGTCTGCTGCTCAGATTTCTGCATTGGAACAAAGCAGCCCTTGTGGGGGACATCTGGATCTTTTAAAGTTTTCTTTGTAAAGAACAAAAGTTCCAAAATCCAGCTGCTGGTGAGATCACAAATAATGAGGAAAGCTTTTGGAAGAATCCCTTCTAAATGTATTCAGTACCATAAAGGCTAAAGAAGCTTCAAAACAGACTGGAACCAGGGCGGGGTCCCTCTTGCCAACTCCAGCAAGGTGCCACCACAAAACATATTCCCCCCCCCCCCCCACTCCTCCCCCCCCCTCCCTGTTCTGCAGGGACCACTCCCTCCGTGACACCCTTGTCCACTCCTCCAACACACTCAACTGCCGTCCCCTTCTCATTGTTGTGTTATGCTCTTGACGTAGCATGAGCTGCTTCCTTGATGTGCACTCTGACAAAGGAAGGTTCAGACTTGGAGATAGCTTTCACACGTTTATGAAACTGTTAACAATTCTCCTGCTTGGATTCGACGCTACTGTTAATCCTGCTATAGCTACTCAGACTAACTAACCAGTCTGCTACAATCCACGTGGTGGGTGTGATGTTCAATCAACCCTGTGTCTGTACTCACTGAGAGTCTCCACTGGAAAGAGGCTGAGCATGTGTGCTGTGTCCTTTTATATGGGTTGGTGTAATGCCCTCCTGTGGTAGTGTCACCTCTGTGTGTATCATGACTGCCCATTGGCCGTGTCCTATCTTACTGATCTATTGGTTGTCTGCCTGTGTGTCATGTCTCTGGTGCTCCCTCTAGTGTCTAGCCAGGTGTAGTGTATGTACATTAACCCTTTGTGTACTTACAGTGATGCATATCACCACACTCGTGACATCTTCCCTTGAAATCGCAGAAGGTGCAACGCCTTTCCCTTAACCCCCTTCCCCCGCGCCATTCAAGGCCCCAAACACTCCTTTCGTTGCTCCCAGTGGGGTCTCCACTGCATTGGGGCGACTGAACACAGGCAGGGTGATTGCTTTGCACTCCAACTTCACTCAGTCCACAAGCATGACCTCGGCCTTCCTGGTGCTTGGCGCTGTCACTCAGCACCTTGCTCCCATGCCCACATACCCGCCCTTGGCCTGCTGCAATGTTCCGGGTGAGGTCCATCACAAGCTGGAGGAACAGAGTCTCGTCTTCCGATGAGGCATGTTACAGCCCTCTGGACTCAACATTGAGTTCAACACATTTAGACTCTGACCTTCTCCTCCATCTTTTCTTTACTATCCCAGACATTTATTTTCTCAATGCATAAACCCTCCCTTTCCCCTCCCCCCACACCAGGCCATCTGTCTCTTGTTTTAAAAACAGAAAATGCTGGATAATCACAGCACGTTAGGAATGGAATCTGATTCCTTTGGTTTATTGAACATCAACCAGCAGAGACTCACCAAACATTTGCGGTGAGATTAGTACCTTTATTGCAACAATGCTTCTTTTTTTCTCCATCGCCTACACCCACCACCCCTCCCCCCCCACCCTGCCCTGCCCCAGGGGCCACTGCCTGAAGCCGTTGGCAGCCTCACGCATTCCGCTTACCCCTGCATCATCCTCAAAGCAGAAAGCATCAAATAAAACTGTGGTGTCATGGAACACGTCCCTGCTCCCCACCCCCTGCTCCCCACCCTGCCGGCTGCAGAGCGTTCGGTCAATAAAATCACTTCAAACAAATTTCACAAAGTCTGAATTTAGATGCTCCCTCTGCCACTCCCCTTCCCGGATTGAATACAATTCACACCTCTTGCATTCCAGTTCTCCGTGCTCCCCACCTACCTCCAGGCTCCAGCCACCAAAGCAGCCCAGAAGGCAATCAGAATTATTATAGATTTTCCACGCTGCTGCTCAGTAGGGGGCAGCTGGCAGTGCAAACTGAGTTTAACTCAATTTTCTCTTTAGCACAGCCAATTTCATAGTCCAACCTCATAGTTCCCTGCTCCCAGGTCAGGAATGAACATTTTAAACACCTGGGGCGGGATTCTCCGCAATTGGCGCGATGTCCGCCGACCGGCGCCAAAAACGGCGCTAATCAGTCCGGCATCGCGCCGCCCCGAAGGTGCGGATTCCTCCGCATCTTGAGGGGCCGAGCCCTAACCTTGAGGGGCTAGGCCCGCGCCGGACTGATTTCCGCCCCGCCAGCTGGCGTGAAAGGCCTTTGGTGCCCCCACTAGCTGGCGCAAAACTGACTTTGCCGTGCGGCGCATGCGCGGTAGCGTCAGCGGCCGCTCACGGCATCCCCGCGCATGAGCAGTGGAGGGGGTCTCTTCCGCCTCCGCCATGGTGGAGACCATGGCGAAGGCGGAAGGAAAAGGGTGCTCCCACGGCACAGGCCCGCCCGCGGATCGGTGGGCCCCGATCGCGGGCCAGGCCACCGTGGGCGCACCCCCGGGGCCAGATCGCCCCCCCAGGACCCCGGAACCCGCCGGTAAGAGAGGTGGTTTGATTCTCGCCGGCGGGACAGGCATTCCAGCAGCGGGACTTCGGCCCATCGCGGGCCGGAGAATCGCCGGGAGGGGCCCGCCATCCGGCGCGGCGTGATTCCCACCCCCGCCGAATAACCGGTGCCGGAGAATTCGGCAACCGGCGGGGGCGGGATTCACGCCAGCCCCCGGCGATTCTCCGACCCGGCGGTGGGTCGGAGAATCCCGCCCCTGATCCTGGGACTGTTGATGCTGAGGGCGGCACAGTGGTTAGCACTGCTGCCTCACAGCGCCAGGCACCCGGGTTCAATTCCGGCCTTGGGTGACTGTGTGGAATTTGCACGTTCTCCCCGTGTGTGCGTGGGTTTCCTCCGGATGCTCCGGTTTCCTCCCACAGTCCAAAGATGTGCAGGTGAGGTGGGTTGATGGATTGACCATGCTAAATATCCCCTGAAGTGTGCAGGGATTTGCAGGTTGGGTGGGGTTATGGGGAGTGGGCTTGGGTGGGGTGTCGGTGCAGATTCGATGGACTGAATGGCTCCCTTCTGCACTGTCGGGATTCTATGAATTGTGCAGGGAGACAGAATTCCAGAACAGATCCCTGGGGATTAATCGCCCAGCACGATCCATGTATTGTTTGGGAGCTGCTAATGGATTGGTCTCTTTGTCAGGAATTCCAGCATCCTACCCGGGAGAGTCTGCAGCGAGAGGATTTCCTCTGGAAGCTCTCAAACACTCACAAGCTGGACAAGTACCTTCACGTGATGGAGGAGGGAAGCGATCGCCAAATGGTGGAGCAAATTATTCAGCAATTCAAGGAAAAGATACTTCCAAATTTCAGCAAGTTTCGGAAAAGTAAGTGTCCACCTTTGTTGTGCCTGAAAGCTACTGGGTGGAAATTTCTGGAACTGGTGGGATTAATATTCTGCCAGTTGTACGGTTCTCTTGATATTCAGGTCCTATAGCCAATGGAAGCGAATATTGGGCAGAGCCTATAACATAGAAAATAGAAGCAGGAGGATTCACCGCTCTCCAAAATGGCAGATGGAGTTTCACCCTGATAAGTGCGAGGTGATTCATTTTGGTCGAAAACATTTGAATGCGGATTACAGGGTTAACGGCAGGGTTCTGAGGAATGTGGAGGAACAGAGAGATCTTGGGGTTCATGTCCACAGATCTCTAAAGGTTGCCACTCAAGTGGATAGAGCCGTGAAGAAGGCATATAGTGTGTTAGCGTTTATTAACAGGGGGCTTGAGTTTAAGAGCCGCGGGGTTATGCTGCAACTGTACATGACCCTGGTGAGACCACATTTGGAGTATTGTGTGCAGTTCTGGTCACCTCACTATAGGAAGGATGTGGAAGCATTGGAAAGGGTGCAAAGGAGATTTACCAGGCTGCTGCCTGGTTTGCAGGATAGGTGTTATGAGGAAAGATTGAGGGAGCTAGGGCTTTTCTCTTTGGAGCGGAGGAGGCTGAGAGGCGACTTAATAGAGGTTTATAAGATAATGAGGGGGATAGATAGAGTGGACGTTCAGAGACTATTTCCTCGGGTGGATGTAGCTGTTACAAGGGGGCATAGCTATAAGAATCAGGGCGGGAGATATAGGAGGGATGTCCGAGGTAGGTTCTTTACTCAGAGAGTGGTTAGGGTGTGGAATGGACTGCCTGCTGTGATAGTGGAGTCGGACACTTTAGGAACTTTCAAGCGGTTATTGGATAGACACATGGGGCACACCAGAATGACAGGGAGTGGGATAGCTTGATCTTGATTTCAGACAATGCTCGGCACAACATCGAGGGCCGAAGGGCCTGTTCTGTGCTGTCCTGTTCTATGTTCTATGTTCTCTGGGTGAAGAAATCTCTCCTCACCTCAGTCCTAAAAGGTTTACCCCTTATCCTCAACTATGACCCCTAGTTCTGGACTCCCCCACCATCGGGAACAGTCTTTCTGGATCTACCCTGTCTGATCCTGTTAGAATTTTATAAGTTTCTACGAGATCCCCTCTCACTTTTATAAACTCCAATGATCCTATTGAATGGCAGGGGGGGGGGGGGGGGGGGGGGCGGTGTGAAGGGGTGTAGTCTGTGGGTGAGAAAGGTAGTTAAGGATGTAGTGGATGAGTCTGGAGGTAGTGGATGAGTCTGGAGGTGAGTTACTCTCCGTATAATTTCCAGCCTCCAATCTCTCTTGTACCACAATATTAATTTGGTTGTATCCGGCTCAGTTTCTGGTCAAGAGTGAGCCCCCAGGATGTCGATAGTGGGGGATTCAGTGATGGCAATGCCACTGAATGCCAAGGGGAGATGGTTAGCTTTCCCTTGTTGGAGATGGTCATTGCCTGGCACTTGTTACTTGTTACTTATTAGCCCCGGCCCGAATGTTGTCCCGGTCTTATATGGGCACGGCTTGCATCACTACGACATTTGTGGTCGATGACGCTGTTTGCAATCATCAGTAAACATCCCCACATCGAACCTTCTGATGGATGGAAAGTTTTGATGAAGCGGCTGAAATTGGTTGGGCCCAGGGCACTACCCTGAGGAACTCCTGCGATGATACCCTGGGACCTCCAACAACCACCATCCTTTGTGCTAGTCATGACTCCAACCAGTGGTGAGTTTTCACTTGATTCCCATTGATTCCATATTTGCTGGGGCTCCTTGATGCTCCACTTGGTCAAATGCTGTCTTTTGATGTCAAGGGCACTTCTCCTCAACGTTCAGCTCTTTTTTCCATGTTTGGACCATGTTTGGACCCATGGGCAGCGCGGTAGCACAGTGGTTAGCACTGTTGCTTCACAGCGCCAGGGTACCAAGTTTGATTCGCGGCTTGGGTCACTGTCTGTGCGGAGTCTGCATGTTCTCCCCGTGTCTGTGTGGGTTTCCTCCGGGTGCTCCGGTTTCCTCCCACAAATACCGAAAGATGTGCTGTTCGGTAATTTGGATATTCTGAATTCTCCCTCGGTGTACCCAAACAGGCGCCGGAGTGTGGCGACTAGGGTAACTTTTTCACGGTAACTTCATTGCAGTGTTAATGTAAGCCTACTTGTGACAATAAAGATCTTTAAAAAAAAGTTGCAGTGAGGTCAGGAGCTGAGTGGCCCTGGCGGAACCCAAACTGAAAGAGTCAAAGAGCAGATTATTGCTGAGTAAGTGCTGCTTGATAGCATTATTGATGACCCTTCCACCACTTTGCTGCTGTTTTAACAAGTGTGTGCTATATAATAATTCCTTTAACAGTGTGAGATGTTGTCATGTGAGTGTCCCTTTAAGAAATTTGTGTTTATCAAATAGCTTCAGTGATGTAATTGTGTGGGTGCAGCAGGGCTGTGGCTCTGGTTTTTACTTTCATTTTGAGCTGGGAGCTGGGCTGTGGCTCTGAGTTTTACTTTCGGTTTCGACAGTTGGAAACTGTATTCAGACTACAAGGATGTTGGTCTCTCTCTCTCTCTCTCTCTGCATGTTAAAAGGTGTCCAGATCACTTGATGCTTTAAAAGTGATAGCTTTTATTTCTGGAAAGAACTCAAACTACTATTTTGGGTAAAAGAGTTTTTGTCTGGTTATCTGGATGTTGTTACTTCAGTGAAACAGTGAATGGATGTTATTAAGGGTTATATATAGAGTACTGTAGCTGTGTGAGGTATTTATGTTTGTAGCTGAAAAAAATGCTACTGTGGATGTTTATAAAATGTTAACTGAATTTGTAGAATAAACTTTGTTTTGTTTAAAGTGCTTACGGCCTCTGTTGAATAACACCTGAAAAGTTGGCCCTTGTGCTCTTCGTAACCAAAATGCTGGTTCTCTGCCGCTCTTCCCAGTCGCTGGTTCTGGCGAGATACAATATTCTGCTGTACCCTGGAAATGCAGAATACCTCCTGACCACAGCAAGAAGTGGCTGGAAGTGTTTGCACCAATTGTGGTCACTGGGTAAAGAGGCAGTGGAAAAAATTTGGTACGAGGCAGCCAAACCCCACTGCACTTGATGCAAATCCAGTTGGTTCTGTGTTGCCAATATCTAAATGCAAATCTTTCTTCATTGTCTAAACAGTAATGCAAAGATATGGGGGGAACTTTTCCTGTTTTAGTAAAGAGGCAAACTTGCCATAGTCCCAGGTGACCATAGGTTGCTTTCCCCTTTGAGGGGCAGAGCTGACTGATCGTGATTTAACCCGAGGATCACCACACCTCGGGCGAGGGGCAAGGTTGAGAAGGTTCATGAATAATCTCAACCGGTACGGGAATTGAACCTGCGTTGACGGCCTCAGTCTACATCACAAACCAGCCGTCAAAGCCAGCTGAGATAAAGCAGCCCCTTGGTTTTTTGGGGGGGGGGGGTGGGGGGGTGGGGGGGAATGGCGGAAGGGACAGAAGACCCCGAAACGGCTTTTACACCGACGAATTTCCCCACTTGATTATCCCCTTCCCCCACCAATGACAATTTGAACATTCATATCAAGCATTTACACCCGATTGCCTTTTTAAAAATAATCTTTATTGTCACAAGTAGGCTTACATTAACACTGCAATGACGTGACTGTGAAAAGACCCGAGTCACCACACTCCGGCGCCTGTTCGGGTACACAGAGGGAGAATTCAGAATGATCAAATTACCTAACAGCACGTCTTTTGGGACTTGTGGGAGGAAACTGGAGCACCCGGAGGAAACCCACGCAGACACGAAACCCTCCCATGCAGCAGTGCCAACCACTGTGCTACCGTGCTTCTCCGTTGGACTGTACATTCACGTTGTCACGAGGGAACGCTGACGTCAATCACGACATGCACCCGGGTGAACAGAGCCCGCGAGAGGTTGAGGGATGTGCGTAGCCCCAGAGGAGGAGGGAGTAAGGGGTAAAGTCCTGAGGTGTCTGCAGGGGTGGGGAGCGGATGTTCTGAGGGTTTGCATGTTTTATTTCTTAAAATCCTGTGGTAAAGGCTGAGATCGTGAAAAATGTCAGAATTTCAAATAATGTGAAACTTGACCCTTGTCAGAATTGTTTTCATAGAATTTACAGTGCAGAAGGAGGCCATTCGGCCCATCAAGTCTGCACCAGCTCTTGCACCCTTGAGCACCCTACCCCAAGGTCAACACCTCCACCCTATCCCCATAACTCAGTAACCCCACCCAACACTAAGGGCAATTTTGGACACTAAGGGCAATTTATCATGGCCAATCCACCTAACCTGCACATCTTTGGACTGTGGGAGGAAACCGGAGCACCCGGAGGAAACCCACGTTCACACGGGGAGGATGTGCAGACTCCGCACAGGCAGTGACCCAAGCCGGAATCGAACCTGGGACCCTGGAGCTGTGAAGCAATTGTGCTATCCACAATGCTCCCGTGCTGCCCCACAGGGACATTTTGCTGTAACGTTGATGGATCCTGTGTCTTATCAAAATAACAATACTCAACTGGAAAAAGTTTTATGTTTATTTCTAACATATGGTTAACATGTCTGTGAGATCATTACTGCTGTTAATAATTGCAGCAAGGTCGGTGAATACTTTTGGGTTGAAGAACGATATATCCTGATGTGCTCAACATGGCGAATTTTGGGAACAATTCTAAAGGCGTCCTGGTGTCCAGGATGACCATATTCCAGTTGATCCAAGTCGTATATCGAAAGCTCGGGGGTCAGAGAGGTGTTCGAAAAGGATCTGATTTTACAAACAGTAACCAGACTGTGGATCCTCGTCTTCCTGTTAAACAGAGGCCCCCCCCCGAAGGAGGAAACTGCCCTTCAATCTGGTTTAGCTCAGTGTGCTAGACAGTTAGTTTGTGATGCAGAACAAGGCCAGCAGCGCAGGTTCAATTCCCGTACCAGCTTACCTGAAAAGACGCAGGAATGTGGCGACTAGGGGCTTTTCACAGTAACTTCATACTTGTGACAATAAAAGGTTATTACTGTTATCTCCTCCAGCTCCTCCGACAGATCTGCTCCCACCTAACTTTAACCTCCTGTACATTCCCAATTTTAATCACTCACCACCACGTCAACTGTGGACGCTCGGTTCTGGAATTCCGTCCCCGTGTCTCGCTCCCTCTCTTTCCTTTTTTAAAATGCTCCTCCAAATTTACCTCTTTGACCAAGCTTTTATCCATCGACCTCAATATCACCTGAGGTGTAACTTATAACTTGAATGAAATTTTAAAAATTCAAAATGCCAAAGAAATGAGCAGAAATGGTCCATTTATTGTCCAGGACCTATGTGGTCTATCCTTCAACACAGTTTTACCAGAGTGCAGTGTTTCTGTAGCAGTCCAGAGGGTTAGACTTGGTATCACATTGCACAGGAGCAACTAGCAAATGTCTAGTCTTTCAATCAGTCCTTGATATCTGCTGTCACGGAAGGAATTAAATTAAGACAGTGGCACAAATTCACCTCGAGGTGGGGATTGGCTGTGGCAGGACTTATGGACATAGGAACAGGAGGAGGCCATTCAGCCCAGTAAGACAGTCCCACCCTTTAGTTAGATCATGGTTGAACAGTGCTTCAACTCCATTCATCTGACATTGTTTCATGTCCCTTCACACCCCCACCCATCTATCCATAGAATCCATGGGATCTCTACAGAGTAGAAGGAGGCCATTCATCCCATTGAGTCTGCACCGAACCTCCAAAAGAGCACCCTACCCAGGCTCACTCCCTTGCCCTATCCACGTAACGCCACCTAAATGTGCAGGGTAGGTGGATTGCTTCACAGCTCCAGGGTCCCAGGTTCGATTCCGGCTTGGGTCACTGTCTATGCGGAGTCTGCACATCCTCCCCGTGTGTGCGTGGGTTTCCTCCGGGTGCTCCGGTTTCCTCCCACAGTCCAAAAATGTGCAGGTTAGGTGGATTGGCCATGATAAATTGCCCTTAGTGTCCAAAATTGCCCTTAGTGTTGGGTGGGGTTACTGGGTTATAGGGATAGGGTGGAGGTGTTGACCTTGGTTAGGGTGCTCTTTCCAAGAGCCGGTGCAGACTCGATGGGCCGAATGGCCTCCTTCTCCTTCTGCACTGTAAATTCTTTGATAATTTATGATAACCTTTTACACACTAAGGGGCAACTTAGCGTGGCCAATCCACCTCACCTGCACATCTGTGGGAGGAAACCGGAGCAACCGGAGGAAACCCACGAATACACGGGGAGAACGGGCAAACTCCACACAGTGACCCAAAGCCGGAATCGAACCCGGGTCCCTAGTGCTGCAAGGCAGCAGTGCTAAGCACTGGGCTAGCGTGCCGTCCATCTCAATCCTGACACCTCTAGTTGATCCTCAGCATCCAGGGTATTTCAGTGGTGAGAGTTCACCATTTACCACTGCCCTTTGCGGATAGAAATGCTTCCTAAATAGCATCATACGAACATACGGGTTGGATTCCCCGGTCGCCCCAACCGCGTGTTTCTTGCCGGCGTGCCGTTCACTGGCGGTGGCATTCCCTCTTAACACCCCTTGTCAATGGGATTTCCCATTGAAGCCATCCCACACTGCCGATAAATCCGTGGGCAGCGTGGGCTGCCAGTGGGAAAAGAGAACCTCAATGGCTGGAGTATTCCAGCCTAGATTTCGGAATAGGCCACTTCGAGCCAGTTCCGATATTCACTAAGATCATGCCTGATCTAGTTTTAAAGTTATGCCCCTGTTCTTGATTCCTTCGCATCAACCTTATTGAATACATTTTTTTCCAAACTTTTTATTTTAAGTTTAGAGTACCCAATTCATTTTTTCCAATTAAGGGACAATTTAGCGCGGCCAATCCACCTACCCTGCACATCTTTGGGCTGTGGGGGCGAAACCCACGCAGACACGGGGAGAATGTGCAAACTCCAGGATAAGAGTGGTCCGAGGATGAATGTGCTAAATTGGGGGAAGGCTAATTATAACAATATTAGGCGGGAACTGAAGAACATAGATTGGGGGCGGATGTTTGGGGGCAAATCAACATCTGACATGTGGGAGGCTTTCAAGTGGCAGTTGAAAGGAATACAGGACCGGCATGTTCCTGTGAGGAAGAAAGATAAATACGGCAATTTTCGGGAACCTTGGATGACGAGTGATATTGTAGGCCTCGTCAAAAAGAAAAAGGAGGCATTTGTCAGGGCTAAAAGGCTGGGAACAGACGAAGCCTGCGTGGAATATAAGGAAAGTAGGAAGGAACTTAAGCAAGGAGTCAGGAGGGCTAGAAGGGGTCACGAAAAATCATTGGCAAATAGGGTTAAGGAAAATCCCAAGGCTTTTTACACGTATATAAAAAGCAATAGGGTAGCCAGGGAAAGGGTTGGCCCACTGAAGGATAGGCAAGGGAATCTATGTGTGGAGCCAGAGGAAATGGGCGAGGTACTAAATGAATACTTTGCCTCAGTATTCACCAAAGAGAAGGAATTGGTAGATGTTGAGTCTGGAGAAGGGGGTGTAGATAGCCTGGGTCACATTGTGATCCAAAAAGACGAGGTGTTGGGTGTCTTAAAAAATATTAAGGTAGATAAGTCCCCAGGGCCTGATGGGATCTACCCCAGAATACTGAAGGAGGCTGGAGAGGAAATTGCTGAGGCCTTGACAGAAATCATTGGATCCTCGCTGTCTTCAGGGGATGTCCCGGAGGACTGGAGAATAGCCAATGTTGTTCCTCTGTTTAAGAAGGGTAGCAAGGATAATCCCGGGAACTACAGGCCGGTGAGCCTTACTTCAGTGGTAGGGAAATTACTGGAGAGAATTCTTCGAGACAGGATCTACTCCCATTTGGAAGCAAATGGACGTATTAGTGAGAGGCAGCACGGTTTTGTGAAGGGGAGGTCGTGTCTCACTAACTTGATAGAGTTTTTCGAGGAGGTCACTAAGATGATTGATGCAGGTAGGGCAGTAGATGTTGTCTATATGGACTTCAGTAAGGCCTTTGACAAGGTCCCTCATGGTAGACTATTACAAAAGGTGAAGTCACACGGGATCAGGGGTGAGCTGGCAAGGTGGATACAGAACTGGCTAGGCCATAGAAGGCAGAGAGTAGCAATGAAGGGATGCTTTTCTAATTGGAGGGCTGTTGCAGCTGTATAGAACCTTAGTTAGGCCACACTTGGAGTATAGTGTTCAATTCTGGTCGCCACACTACCAGAAGGATGTGGAGGCTTTAGAGAGGGTGCAGAAGAGATTTACCAGAATGTTGCCTGGTATGGAGGGCATTAGCTATGAGGAGCGGTTGAATAAACTCGGTTTGTTCTCACTGGAACGAAGGAGGTTGAGGGGAGACCTGATAGAGGTATACAAAATTATGAGGGGCATAGACAGAGTGGATAGTCAGAGGCTTTTCCCCAGGGTAGAGGGGTCAATTACTAGGGGGCATAGGTTTAAGGTGAGAGGTGCAAGGTTTAGAGTAGATGTACGAGGCAAGTTTTTTACGCAGAGGGTAGTGGGTGCCTGGAACTCGCTACCGGAGGAGGTGGTGGAAGCAGGGACGATAGGGACATTTAAGGGGCATCTTGACAAATATATGAATAGGATGGGAATAGAAGGATACGGACCCAGGAAGTGTAGAAGATTGTAGTTTAGTCGGGCAGCATGGTCGGCACGGGCTTGGAGGGCCGAAGGGCCTGTTCCTGTGCTGTACATTTCTTTGAATCTGTCTATATATGTGTTTCTGGAACAGACCTCTTCATTCACCTGAGGAAGGAGCAGCGCTCCGAAAGCTAGTGACATCGAAACAAACCTGTTGGACTTTAACCTGGTGTTGTAAGACTTCGTACTGTGCTCACCCCAGTCCAACGCCGGCATCTCCACATCATGGCTACCAACGACACCGCAAACTGCCGGCTCAAAGTGGAGAGGATCTCCAGGAAGATCGCGCATATAGACACTGACATTAAGTTTCTACAAAGATGCAAGAAAGCAGACAAGATCCCGAAAGGGCTACAGATCACAAACCCACTCAAGTCGACCTACAACACAGACTTCGGTGAGAGACTCTGCCGTCGCACCTCTCTCACACTCCTCAACCACCTCGTACACCAGCTCTACAGCAGACGACGCAACCTGGAAACCAAGATAGAGGCCATATTCTCAACTTGCGCTCAGGATGCAGCAGACCAGCTGCGGAACACCGCCAAACAGATGAGACAACAATACTATGCCACCTATATGCATACCAAGAACAGAAAGCTTGAGAAACTTGGCATCACCACCGGCAGCAACCAAGCCACCCCCGGTGTCACAGTAGAAAACAATACAGGGAAATCTATTGTCAACTTGTCAGACTACACCCTTCAACCAGATGAAATCGAAGTCCTCAGCAGAGGGCTCAATTTCTGCACCACCACCAAAATGGACCCCAACAGTCTCGCGGCAGACACGGAGGAATTCATCAGGCGAATGAGGCTCCGGGAATTCTTCCACAGACCCCAAGAGGCCAACAGCGAACCCAAGCAGACTACCAATGAACCGGAACAGCAGACCGAGAGATCTGCGGTGCGGCAACCGAAGAGGAAAGAGTCGAATTGGACCCCTCCGGAAGGCCGCTGCCCTAGACTCGACATGTATGCTCAAGCCGTCAGGAGTCGCGTCAATGCCAGATTCATCAGTCGCATTCACAAGACAGCCCCGAACGTCACCCAAGCACAACGCAATGCCATCCGCGCTCTCAAGACCAACCACAGCATCATCATCAAACCAGCAGACAAAGGGGGGGCCACTGTCGTACTGAACAGAACGGACTACTGCAAAGAAGTATACCGACAACTGAACAACCAAGAACACTACAGACAGTTACCCGCAGATCCGACCAAGGAACACATCCGCCAACTTAACAGACTGATCAAGACCTTGGATCCAGATCTTCAGAGCACCCTACGTGCTCTCATCCCACGTACTCCCCGCATTGGAGATCTCTACTGCCTCCCGAAAATACATAAGGCCAACACACCAGGCCGCCCTATCGTTTCAGGCAATGGGACCTTGTGTGAGAACCTCTCTGGCTACATCGAGGGCATCTTGAAACCCATCGTACAAGGTACACCCAGCTTCTGTCGCGACACGACGGACTTCCTACAGAAACTCAGCACCCATGGACCAGTTGAACCAGGAACATTCCTCGTCACAATGGACGTCTCGGCACTCTACACCAGCATCCCCCATGACGACGGCATTGCTGCAACAGCCTCAGTACTCAACACCGACAACTGCCAATCTCCAGACGCAATTCTGCAACTCATCCGCTTCATTCTGGATCACAACGTCTTCACCTTCGACAACAAGTTCTTCATCCAGACGCACGGAACAGCCATGGGGACCAAATTCGCACCCCAATACGCCAACATCTTCATGCACAAGTTTGAACAGGACCTACTCACCGCACAGGACCTTCAACCGATGTTATACACCAGATACATCGATGACATTTTTTTCCTTTGGACCCACGGCGAAGAATCACTGAAACGACTACACGATGACATTAATAAGTTCCAGCCAACCATCAGACTCACCATGGACTACTCTCCAAAATCAGTTGCATTCTTGGACACACTGGTCTCCATCAAGGACGGTCACCTCAGCACTTCGCTTTACCGCAAACCTACGGATAACCTCATGATGCTCCACTTCTCCAGCTTCCACCCTAAACACATTAAAGAAGCCATCCCCTATGGACAAGCGCTCCGTATACACAGGATCTGCTCAGACGAGGAGGAGCGTAACAGACATCTACAGACGTTGAAAGATGCCCTCATACGAACGGGATATGGCACTCGACTCATCGATCGACAGTTCCAACGCGCCACAGCGAAAAACCGGACCGACCTCCTCAGAAGACAAACATGGGACACAACCGACAGAATACCCTTCGTCGTCCAGTACTTCCCCGGAGCGGAGAAACTACGTCATCTTCTTCACAGCCTTCAACACGTCATTGATGACGATGAACATCTTGCCAAGGTCATCCCCACACCCCCACTACTTGCCTTCAAACAACCGCGCAACCTCAAACGAACCATTGTTTGCAGCAAACTATCCAGTCTTCAAAACAGCGACCACGACACCACACAACCCTGTCATGGCAATCTCTGCAAGACGTGCCAGATCATCGACATGGATACCATTATTACATGTGAGAACACCACCCACCAGGTACGCGGTACATACTCGTGCGACTCGGCCAACGTTGTCTACCTCATACGCTGCAGGAAAGGATGTCCCGAAGCGTGGTACATTGGCGAGACCATGCAGACGCTGCGACAACGAATGAACGGACATCGCGCAACAATCACCAGGCAGGAATGTTCCCTTCCAGTCGGGGAACACTTCAGCAGTCAAGGGCATTCAGCCTCTGATCTCCGGGTAAGCGTTCTCCAAGGCGACCTTCAGGACCCGCGACAACGCAGAATCGCCGAGCAGAAACTTATAGCCAAGTTCCGCACACATGAGTGCGGCCTCAACCGGGACCTGGGATTCATGTCGCATTACATTCATCCCACACCATCTGGCCTGCGAAATCCTACCAACTGTCCTGGCTTGGTACAATTCACACCTCTTTAACCTGGGGTTACCCCATCTCTGGATCTGTAAAGATTTAATCACCTGCTAATGCTCGCATCCCAAGCATTGTTTGGCATCTTTGAATTTGTCTATATATATGTGTTTCTGGAACCGACCTCTTCATTCACCTGAGGAAGGAGCAGCGCTCCGAAAGCTAGTGATTCAAAACAAACCTGTTGGACTTTAACCTGGTGTTGTAAGACTTCGTACTGTGCTCACCCCAGTCCAACGCCGGCATCTCCACATCATGTACATTTCTTTGTTCTTTGTTCCACACGGACAGAGACCTGGGGCCGGGATCGAACCTGGGACCTCGGCGCTGTGAGGCCGCAGTGCTGACCCACTGCGCCACCGCGCTGCCCTATTGAATACATTATTGTCAAATATTTTGAACACCTCAATAAAATCAGCTGTTGATTTTCTAGCTCACAGAACATGGAACAGTACAGCACAGAATCGGGGCAGCACAAGCTGCCTGTTCTCATTTAGCCGCAGTAGCGCTCTGGAGAATCTTACTGTACCCCCCCCACGGGCATTCCGTCCTTCCTGAGCGGAGGGGCTCAGAACTGAACGCAGTTAAACCCGATGGGCCTGATCCAGGCTGGATTTGTCTCACTCTCCTCCCGTCTAAACCCAGGTCAGCCACATTTAAACTCTCCTCGGTTCTTTATCGCCCAAGGGCAGGGCCCAGGTTAGAGAATACACCGGTTTGCTGGATTTTGGACCAGGTCACAGTAAGAGTGGCGATGCACAGGATGGGATCCAGCATTACCCTAATCCATGGGAATAACAGCTGAAAATTTATTGATATCATGGATATTTTGGAATGAGGATTTTGCTCTAAGCAGCCACTAGGTGGAGCCTTTTGCTGCAATCAACAGATACATTTTGTTGAGACCTTCCGGAGGACAACAGGTCACACGGGACAGTCCGGCACGGGACAGTCTGACATGGGACAGTCGGCACGGGACAGTCTGACACGAGACAGTCCGGCACGGGACAGTCTGACACGAGACAGTCGGCACGGGGCAGTCTGACATGGGACAGTCGACACGGGACAGTCTGACACGGGACAGTCGACACGGGACAGTCTGACATGGGACAGTCTGACACGAGACAGTCGGCACGGGGCAGTCTGACACGAGACAGTCCGGCACGGGATAGTCTGACATGGGACAGTCCAACACGAGACAGTCCGGCACGGGACAGTCTGACATGGGAGATCTAATAGAAACTTACAAGATAATGAATGGCTTAGATGGGGTGGACGTAGGGAAGTTGTTTCCATTAGCAGGGGAGGCTAGGACCCGGGGGCACAGCCTTAGAATAAAAGGGAGTCACTTTAGAACAGAGATGAGGAGAAATTTCTTCAGCCAGAGAGTGGTGGGTCTGTGGAATTCATTGCCACAGAGGGCGGTGGAGGCCGGGACGTTGAGCGTCTTTAAGACAGAAGTTGATAAATTCTTGATTTCTCGAGGAATTAAGGGCTATGGAGAGAGAGCGGGTAAATGGAGTTGAAATCAGCCATGATTGAATGGTGGAGTGGACTCGATGGGCCGAATGGCCTTACTTATGCTACTATGTCTTATGGGACAGTCTGACACGGGACATTCTGACACGGGACAGTCTGACACGGGACCGTCTGACACGGGACCGTCTGACACGGGACCGTCTGACACGGGACATTCTGACACGGGACAGTCTGACACGGGACAGTCTGACACGGGACAGTCTGACACGGGACAGTCTGACAGGGGACAGTCTGACAGGGGACAGTCTGACACGGGACCATCTGACACGGGACCGTCTGACACGGGACCGTCTGACACGGGTTGTTCAAACACATTGCTCAAACCCATGGGGAGGTTTACCATAAGGCCTCTTCCCCTTCCCAGGAATCAGGTGTCAGTGGGTAGCAGCCACTTACCCCCAAAGTGGGTATGAAACTGGCTCTGTAATATTTCCAATAGATCAAGTGGCCCAGGGTTCATGGAAAGGTCAGATGCGGGCTTAGTGTTCCTTTCCCTGGTCCCAGCTTTCTGTTTTCAACTCCTGACATGAAAAAGAGGAGTCGGTGAAGGTAATATACTACTGCTCAGCCATTTGGGGAAGAGCGCACACTGTTACAGGCGATACAATAATCGTTTTGGGATCTTTGTCCTCACTGTTAAAGATCCCGTTAATCTTGCTGAAAAGAGAGACATGTCTTGCACTCATCGGGACAAATGCAAGAGCACCAAATTTCAAACAGTGACAACAATTTATGTTGCAGGAGGAAAGGCTGCGGATTGGTTGGCAAGTTGATTCTGATTGGCCGTGGAGAAAACAATGGGCGATTGGCTGAGGCGTTGCCATGGAGAGAACAATGGGGAATTATAGGCTTTCCAAGTTTATGGGTAATCCCGAAAAAGAACAAGGCTTGAACGTATATCTTTTGTTTGCAGAGGAGTCCCTTCACGTTTTCCACTCTATCTCTGATACGAGCTGGCAGTATCAAACCAGATCTTTTCCACTGCCTCTTTACCCAGATCCCGTAGCTGGAGCAGACACCTCCAGCCTTTCCTCACTGAGATCATGATGTATTCTTCATTCTCTGGATCTAGCAGGACACTGTGCTCGGCAATAAGCAGCGACTGAGAAAGCCTGCACAGCACCAGCAGGAAGAGGGCGCCTCTCTCCTGCTCCGACAGTGGGATCACACTCTCGAAACCGGCAATAACGTGGCCCCCCACCCTGATGGGGTCACTGTTCATAATGGTTAGATACGTGATGCTTATAGCCAGTTCGTAGACAAAGCAGCCGTAGTTCATGTCGCCAAAGTCCAGGATAGCAGAAATCCGGAATTCCGTTTGTGGGTGAGTCGGGCCGGGTCTCCCCTCCACACCTCCCGCTGATGGATCCATGGGTTCCAGCAGGATGTTGTTTTCGTTGCAGTCTCCATGAATAATGCCTGGAGAAATGGAAAAAAACTTTGACCATACATTTCTGAGGGAAGAACACTGGTTATAGGAATCAGATAGCATTGATTCATTCAGATACGATTTCTTGACAAAAACAATATATATTTTAGAAATTAACATAGAGTACCCAATTTTTTGTTCCAATTAAGGGGCAATTGAGCGTGGTCAATCCACCTACCCTGCACATCTTTTGATTGTGGCGGGTGAAACCCACGCAGACACAGGGAGAATGTGCAAACTCCACACGGACAGTGACCCGGGGCCGGGATCGAACCTGGGTCCTCAGCGCTGTGAGGCAACAGTGCTAGCCACTGCACCTCCGTACCACCCTTGACAGAAACAATATTATGCGATGCATGGTTTGGAGGAACTATGACTTTGGACTTTGACCAAGCAGAATTTCATCACCTTACATCTGGGTCTGTTCTGGGTTAATTGTCATAGACTAACTGATAGAGAGAGATCACTAGCAATACTTATACGAACATACATAAGAACATATGAATTAGGAGCAGGAGTAGGCCACTAGGCCCTGATGCACTATCAATTACGACGATACGAGAGTAGAATGTAATCGAGGCTTTATTACACAGAGATGTGTGGCCTCCTACAGCAACTTACAAAATGGCTGCTGTTCGGAGAGCACACACATTTATACTCCGCCTCCTGGGCGGAGCCAGCAGGCAGGGATCTACCCCTGTACCTGTTACCCCACAAGAGGAAGCATCCTCTCCACATCCACCCTGTCAATATCCCCTCAGGATCGTCCCCTCTCACTCTTTATAAACTCTAATGGATACAAGCCCAGCCTCTCCAACCTTTCCTCACAAGACAACCAGCCCATTCCTGGTATTAGTCTAGCACACCTTCTCTGAACTGCTTCCAATGTTTCCACGTCCTTCCTTAAATAAGATCGATACTGCACACTGTACTCCCGATGTGATCTCACCAATGCCCTGTATATCTCAAGCATAACCACTCTACTTTTATGATCAGTTCCCCTCACAATAACAAGAACATCCTATTAGCTTTGCTCATTGCTTGCTGTACCTGCATAACAGCCTTTTGTGATTCATGCACTAGGACACCCAGATCCCTCTGTACGTCTGCAATCTCTCACCATTTAGATAATAAGAGGATGAGAGGCGACTTAATAGAGGGTTATAAGGTGGTGAGGGGGATAGATAGAGTGGACGTTCAGAGACTATTTCCTTGGGTGGATGTAGCTGTTACAAGGGGGCATAACTATCAGGTTCAGGGTGGGAGATATAGGAGGGATGTGCGAGGTAGGTTCTTTACTCAGAGAGTGGTTAGGGTGTGGAATGGACTGCCTGCTGTGATAGTGGAATCGGACACTTTAGGAACTTTCAAGCGGTTATTGGATAGGCACATGGATACACCAGAATGACAGGGAGTGGGATAGCTTGATCTTGGTTTCGGACAAAGCTCGGCACAACTTCGAGGGCCGAAGGGCCTGTTCTGTACTGTTCTACGTTCTATGTTCTCTTTTATTCGTCCTGCAAAAATGGACAATTTCACATTCTGCCACATTATACTGAATTTGCAGATCTTTGCCCACTCACTTCATCTATTTACATTTTGTTTGGCCTCCTTCCCAAATTACATTCACCTCTACCTTTGCGTCATCAGCAAATTTAAGAGCAATCCCTTCATCCAAGTCATTTATATGAATTGTAAACAGTTGAAGCCCCAGCACAGATCCCTGTGGCACACCACTTGTCACGTCCTGCCAACCAGCAAAAGATCCACTCTCTCTTTCCTGTTAGCTACTCAATCTTCTCCCCATACCAATATGTTACCTGCTACACCATGAGCTTTTATTTTACACACTAACTTTGATGTGGCACCTTATCAATTGCCTTCTGGAAATCTAAGTATAGTGCATCCACCGGTTCACCTTTATCCATAATCATAATCTTTATTAGTGTCACAAGTAGGCTTACATTAACACTGCAATGAAGTTACTGTGAAAATCCACACGTCGCCACATTCTGGCGCCTGTTCAGGTACACGGAGGGAGAATTCAGAATGTCCAATTCACCTAACAAACATGTCTTTCGGGACTTGTGGGAGGAAACCGGAGCACCCGGAGGAAACCCACGCAGACACGGGGAGAACGTGCAGACTCCGCACAGACAGTGCCCAAGCAGGAATCGAACCCAGGACCCTGGCGCAGTGAAGCAACAGTGCTAACCACTGTGCAAACATGCCCCCCCCCCCACCCCATAGCACATGCTTCTTCTATTATCATTGTACTAGATGTTAGAAGATAATGTAATTGGATCTAGGGCTTCAATAGGGGCTGGTTTAGCACAGTGGGCTAAATAGCTGGCTTGCAATGCAGAACAAGGCAGCAGCACTGTTCAATTCCCACACCGGCCTCCCCGAACAGGCGCTGGAATGTGTCAACTAGGGGCTTTTCACAGTAACTTCATTGAAGCCCACTTGTGACAATAAGCGATTATTATTATCTGGTCCTGAAATATAGACTCAGAATTAGAAAGCAATGTATTTGTTATTGTTAGGACTGGAGACAACACTTTGGGAATAACTGAGTTAAGGATATTGTTGATGGGGATCAGATGGTGTTTAACACAAAGGGAGGTTGCAAAAGGGAAAAAGAGGGAGGCGATTGCCAAATGTTTGGGAGGAGAGTCGAGGAGTTTTCTTTTCCACATGTTGGGGTTAGCAGTGCACAGATTGTCCAAGGAGTAACAGTTGGCGAGATTGCATCCGGGCTGGGGGAGGGGATGGGGAGGGGAGGGGAAGGGGGAAGGAGGGGAAGGGGGAGGGGGGAGGGGAAGGGGAGGGGGGGTTAAATGGGTAGCACGGCAGAGGGGGTGGGTGGTGGGGGGTGAGGGGGAAGACGCAGAGAGGAGAGGGCAGCAGAATGGGGGGACTGCAGAGAGAGGGCGATAGAGAGGGGAGGAGTGGCAGAGGGGAGACGACAGAGAGGAAGGCGGGGGGGAGAGAGGCGGGGGCCAGCAGAATGGGGGGGACGGCAGAATGGGGGGTGCGTCAGAAAGGGAGGCGACCTGGGAGGGGAGAGGCAGAGGGGGGGGGGGCGCAGAAAGGGAGGCGGCCTGGGAAGGGAGAGGCAGAGGGGGAGGGGAGAGGCAGAAGGGAGGCGGCCTGGGAGGGGAGAGGCAGAGGGGGAAGTGGGGGGGGAGAGGCAGAGGGGGAAGGGGGGGTGGGCCACAGAGAGGGAGGCAGCCTGGGAGGGGAGAGGAAGGGGGGATGGGGGGGTGGGCCACAGAGAGGGAGGCGGCCTGGGAGAGGAGAGGCAGGGGGGAAGGGGGGTGGGCCACAGAGAGGGAGGCGGCCTGGGAGGGGAGAGGCTGAGGGGGGGGCGCAGAGAGGGAGGCGGCCTGGGAGGGGAGAGGCAGAGGGGGAGGTGGCAGAGGGGGTGGGGGGGGGGGTGCGGCAGAGAGGGGGCGAGTTAGGGGTTTGGAGGGTGGATTGGAGTTTGAGACAGTGGTGGGGAGGTAGGTTGGGAGCTGGGAGGGCTGAGGGACCATGAGTGAAACAGAGGTGAAGGGAGGGAGGTGATAGAACGGGGTGACGGGTGGGAACTGAACCTTGGAGAGGAGGGATGAGCTGCTGCTTCAGATCGCCCCTCCTCCCCACAACCCCGCTAACCCTGTGGTAAAGATAAAAACTGCCACTAGCCCCTTCAAGAAACCTTTCTGCCTGGAGTTAAATAGGGCTTTGGGCGTTAGGAGTGAGCAGAACAGTGGGATTAGTCTGGTTGGCTCATATAGAAACCAACACCAAATGGGCCAAACGGCCTGGCTCTGTGCTGGAACATTCTACAGCCCCATGAACCGCCAGCATCGGGAACCCGAGCAGTTCCTCAATAAGGGCCAACTTACCTTTGCGAAAGTGGCTCAGGTTGGGGAGAATCTTTTCCTTGAACTCTTGAATAACTTGCTGGACAATTGAATGTGTCGCCTCCTCCTTCAATTCACACAGGTACTGTTCCAGCAGGTGCAGGTTAGAAAGATCCCACCTGAATCCTTTGCGATGCAAACACTTCATGTTTGGGTGCCGGAAGCCCTAACGGTGGGATAAATCCGTTACTGATTCATAAAAGGTGGGGGTTAGTGTGAGCGGGGAAATGCTGGTCAACCCAACCAAACCCCCCCTCATCACTTCAAACCTTCTTCAGACCAGTGAATGGTGTCAACCTCACAACCTTTGACCAGAGACAGTAGCTGTTGGAAACTTTAATAAGGACGAGGAGTCCAAGCTGAGAAAAAGAACAAAGTATTATTTACAAATAGTAAATTTACGCTCCCAGGTAGACACTTACCGGATCTTCTCTGGCCGGGATCTTGACCGACTTTAGATACTCTAGGTAATTGAGATACCCCGCCCCTATCAGGGGAGCTCCTACCACACAAGGAACACAGGGAAGACAAGATTCCAAAGGCTTCCGTGCAGGATATTACATTCCTCCCCCCCCCCAAAGTCCGAAGACCCTCTCGACGAGCGACGAGATGGAGGAGGAGGAGCAGACGGAGAATGGAGGAGTATCTCCGGCTCCGGTAAGTCCTCGTGGAGCTGATGCACTTGGTCAGTTAGCGAACACTGTTGGCAGCAGGAACGATGTGGTAGACGATTGTCAGGAGACGGCTGAACTACAGAGTCAGCGTCCAAGACCTCCGACGTCTGCATCTCCAGCTCGGAGTCTGAGGAGGCAACGTCGGGCGAGTCGGCATCGAAAGAGACTGGAGGCGTCACGGCAGGCTGGTTCAGCACTGTAGCCGGAGGATCCGGGTCAGGCTTCTTTTGAGACACTTCACAAGGGAGCAACCTCCGTGAGCGAATGTGATCCGGGTGTCGTTTCATTAGTTGCCCCCGGACTCGAACTTGGTAAGAGACTGGTCCCATTTACCAGGCGACAATCTCAGAGCCAGCGAGCACCGTGGTGGAGGTTATGAACGAAGACCGGGACGTTAGGTGTGAAGTGGCGAAGAGGTCGACGTCGCTCTAGGCAACGCCCTCGCAAATCTTGGTTACGGCGCACCTTTACACCCTTGTCCAGTAGAATCAAACTCGGCCGTGTACGAAGTCTACGACCCATTAATATCTCAGCAGGGGCTACCCAGTCACTGTGTGCGGCGTGATCCTGTGTGAAAACAATAATTTTGTCAGTCTCGTGTCTCAAGCCAACTGTCTGTTTCTTGAGCCCCCCGTTTAACTGCTCGCTCAAACCATTTGAAGCCGGATGGTACGGAATGGCACGGTCGTGGACAATCCCGTTGCTCTTCACAAAAGCGGCAAATTCCTCACTCATGCAGGAGGCCCTGTTATCGGTCATGAGTACCTCCGAGATTCCGAGGGTGGAAAGAGAAATGCGCAATCGCTCAATTGACGCCATTGTGTGTACCTCCAAACACTTCAAGTGGACGACCTATAGGACAAGGAACATCGAACCCAAGAAGGGACCGGCGAAATTCGTATGCATGTGGGCCCAAGGGTTTCCCGGCCACCCCCAAGGATGCAGGGGCGCACCGCGGGGAGCTTCTGCTGCTCCTAGAAGAAGGAGCATTGCTGGGCAAACGTTTCTATATCCGAGTCCAATCCCGACCACCCAATGTAGCTTCTCGCCAGCATCTTCATTTTGGACACTCCAGGATGTCCATTGTGAAGGTCCTTTAACACAACAGCCTGTCTCTTCGTCGGACGAACAACCCTGCTGCCCCACAGGATACAATCCTCCATGGTCAACTCCGACAATTTTGGGGAGAAAGTCTTTACCATCCCTGGTAGCCACCGATGCTGCTCACCGTATAGACCCAGGTGATGCACCTTGGCAAGTACAGGGTGGATCTGTGTCCAGTCACGAACACACGAGGCGGTGCCAGGCAAGGAGTCCATGAAGTTCAGGGCACGATCACTTTGTCCAGGAAGCAATCACTTTTGTCCACCGTAGGAGGGTTCGTGGATTCGACCTGCAGAGGAAGATGGCTCAACGCATCAGCATGCGCAATCTGGGTCCCTGGGCAGTACCTGATAGAGAAGTCATAGGCAGCCAATAACAGAGGCCTTGCAAATGCAATGGGCGGGACCGACTTGTGCTTTTGGAAGAGGCACAGCAATGGCTTGTGATGATAAAAAATGGTGGCCATTTGCACTAAATACGCCCACAAGATCCTCTTTCACGATCTGGGCACACTTTAATCTGCAGCCAGTGTCTGGGAGGTAAAAGCGATTGGGCGATTACGGCCGTCGTCCATTCGATGGGACAAAACCGCCCCAATGTCATACGGTGAAGCATCACAAGTGACGTACGACGGCTTGGAGGAGTCAAAATGTGTCAACACCCCTGAGGAAGATGATCGCCTCTTCGCCTTGTTAAATGCCGTATCCTGGACCTTGCCCCAATCCCAAGACTGATGTTTTTTCAGAAGCGAGTGACGGGGGGGGGGGGGGGGGGGGGGGGTGAGGATGGTAGCCAGATTCAGAGTGAAGCACCCATAATAATTCACTAATCCAAGGAAAGAGCGACGTTCCGTGGTATCTCGTTGAACGGGACCCGTTTCGATTGCCCATACCTCCTCGGCAACCGGGTGCAGGCCATCCTGGTCCATATTCAGAAAACCGTTTCAACACCGCCTCGAGGTTTTCGAATGTTCTTGTTCCATGGCCACTGTGACTTACACATCGCGTAAGTAAACCTCAATGCGCAGAAATCTATGCAGGATATTCTCAGGAAATTCAGCATGTCCACATTGATTCTTACCAAATTTTACAGATGCACCACAGAAAGCATCCTATCGGGCTGCATCGCAGCCTGGTATGGCAACTGCTCGGCCCAAGACTGCAAGAAACTTCAGAGAGTCGTGAACACAGCCCCGTTCATCACACAAACCTGCCTACCATCCATTGACTCCATCTACACCTCCCGCTGCCTGGGTGCGGTGGTATGTATTAGGGGTAGTACGGTACCTGTGATGCCGAGAGGCTATTGGTAGACAGACACTGGGTCCTGATTGGATCTGCCGCCTGCTGGCTCCACCCAGTAAGGCGGAGTATAAGAGCCCGGGTTCTCCCAGCAGCCGCATTCTGTAACTGAGCTGCTGGGGAACAAGTCTTGCTTAATAAAGCCTCGATTGACTTCATCACTTCTCGACTCATGAGTAATTGATTGTGCTACAATTTATTGAGCAGACTTAAAGAGACTATGGAGCTCCGGATCGCCCCGGAGTGTCTGCGAATCAGCCCCCATGCAGCAAACTCGGCGGCCGTGTTTAAACACTGGCTAGCATGCTTCGAAGGATACCTCCTAGCGGCCACCTGCCGGACCACGGAAGACCAGAAAATGCAGGTCCTGCATTCCAGGGTGAGCCCGGAGATCTACATGCGCATCGAAGACGCGGAGGATTTCCCCACGGCGATCACCCTGCTGAAAGGGGTCTACATTTGGCCCATAAACCAAGTCTACGCACGCCACCAACTCGAGATGAGACGGCAAATCCCCGGAGAATCGCTGGACGAGTTCTACAGTGCGCTGCTGATATTGGGAAGGAACTGCAACTGCCCGTCAGTGAGCACAAACGAACATACGGAGCTCCTAATCTGGGATGCTTTTGTGGCAGGTATGACCTCTTCTCAAATTCGCCAAAGATTGCTAGAGAGAGACTCGTTAGGACTCACAAGAGGCACGGGCCCTTGCGGCCTCCCTCGACGTGGCCTCACAAAATGCCCGCGCCTACGGCCCCGACCGCGCGGCAGCCCCTTGGGCTCCGAGGACCCCCGTTGCGACCGACTCCCCGGCAGCCCCCACCCCTCCGCAAGCCTGCGCGGCCAGAGCACCAGACCATCCGGGTGGGCCCCGCTGCTATTTTTGCAGGCAGGCGAAACACCCCCGGCAGCGCTGCCCGGCCCGCTAGGCCATACGTAAAAGCTGCGGCAAAAAGGGGCACTACTCAGCGGTGTGCCAGTCCCGGGGGGTCGCCGCAATCTCCGGGGGAGAACGGGGACAGCAGACTCAACCCCCACAACGATCCATGTGCGGCCAGCGGGCGCTGCCATTTTGGGTCCCGGACTCCACGCGGGGAGGATGGGTGCCGCCATCTTGTGACCCCCCCGGCCACGTGCGATCCATGGGTGCGGCCATTTTGTCCGCCCCCGACTGCGTGTGATCCATGGATGCCGCCATCTTGGCTGCTAGCCAAGGACCCCAGCATAGACGGCTCCACGGGGTCTGAAGAAAACGCCGCGATGCAACAACCACAACTGGCTTCGGTGACCCTGGACCAATCACGGCCCCGGACGCTCCAAACGGCAATAACAACGGTGCTGGTCAACGGGTACGAGACACCATGCCTAATCGACTCTGGGAGCACGGAAAGTTTTATCCACCCGGATACGGTAAGACGCTGTTTTCTTTCCATTCATCTGAGCACCCAAAAGATTTTCCTGGCAGCGGGATCCCATTCCGTAGAGATCAAAGGGTTCAGCATCGCGAACCTAACGGTGCAAGGGAGGGAGTTTAAGAATTATAGGCTTTATGTCCTTCCCCACCTCTGCGCTCCCACTCTCTTAGGGTTAGATTTCCAATGTAACCTCCAGAGCCTAACGTTCCAATTCGGCGGCCCAATACCCCCACTCACTATCTGCAGCCTTGCAACCCTCAAGGTTGAACCGCCTTCCTTGTTTGCGAACCTCACCCCGATTGCAAACCCGTCGCCACTAGGAGCAGACGATACAGCGCCCAGGATCGAACGTTTATCCGGTCTGAAGTCCAGCGGCTGCTGAAGGAAGGCATAATCCAGGCCAGCAATAGTCCCTGGAGAGCCCAGGTGGTAGTTGTAAAGATCGGGGAGAAGCAGAGGATGGTCGTAGACTATAGTCAAACCATCAACAGGTACACGCAGCTAGTTGCGTACCCTCTCCCGTGCATATCAGACATGGTCAATCGGATTGCACAGTACAAGGTCTTTTCCACCGTGGACCTAAAGTCCGCCTACCACCAGCTTCCCATCCGCCCGAGTGACCGCAAGTACACGGCCTTCGAGGCAGACGGGCGGCTCTACCACTTTTTAAGGGTCCCATCTGGCGTCACTAACGGAGTCGCGGTCTTCCAACGGGAGATGGACCAAATGGTTGACCAGCACGGTTTGCGGGCCACGTTCCCATACCTCAACAATGTAACCATCTGCGGCCATGACCAGCAGGACCACGACGCCAACCTCCGCAAATTCCTCCAGACTGCTAACGCCCTGAACCTCACCTATAACGAGGAAAAATGCATGTTTAGCACCAACCGTCTGGCCATCCTGGGATACGTAGTGCGTAATGGAGTGATAGGCCCCGGCCCCGAACGCATGCCCTGAATTTCCCCTCCCCCACTGCTCCAAAGCCCTGAAGCGCTGCCTGGGCTTCTTCTCGTACTACGCCCAGTGGGTTTCCCAATACGCAGACAAGGCCCGCCCGTCAATCCAGTCCACTACCTTCCCCCTGTCGACAGAGGCCCGCCAGGCCTTCAGCCGCATCAAAGCGGATATCGCAAAGGCCACGATGCACGCAATCGACGAGTCCCTCCCCTTCCAAGTCGAGAGCGACGCATCCGATGTAGCTCTGGCGGCCACCCTCAACCAAGCGGGCAGACCCGTGGCCTTTTTCTCCCGGACCCTCCACGCCTCAGAAATCCGCCACTCCTCAAGTGGAAAAGGAAGCCCAAGCCATAGTGGAAGCTGTGCGACATTGGACGCATTACCTGTCCGGCAGGAGATTCACTCTCCTCACTGGCCAACGGTCGGTAGCCTTTATGTTCGATAATGCTCAGCGGGGCAAAATCAAGAACGACAAGATCTTAAGGTGGAGGATTGAGCTCTCCACCTACAACTATGAGATCTTGTATCGTCCCGGAAAGCTGAACGAGCCGTCCGATGCCCTATCCCGCGGCACATGTGCCAACGCACAAGTAGACCGCCTCCAAGCCCTCCACGAGGACCTCTGCCACCCGGGGGTCACTCGATTCTACCATTTTGTGAAGTCCCGCAACCTCCCCTACTCTGTTGAGGAGGTCCGTACAGCCACCAGGAACTGCCAAATCTGCTCAGAGTGCAAACCGCACTTTTTCAGGCCAGATAGAGCGCACCTGATAAAGGCTTCCCGTCCCTTTGAATGCCTCAGTATGGATTTCAAAGGCCCCCTCCCCTCCACCGACCACAACGCGTACTTCCTAAACGTGGTGGACGAGTATTCCCGTTTCCCCTTCGCCATCCCCTGCCCCGACATGACCGCGGCCACAGTCATTAAAGCCCTCGGCACCATCTTTACAATGTTCGGTTTCCCCGCATACATCCATAGCGACAGGGGGTCCTCCTTCATGAGCGACGAACTGCGTCAGTTCCTGCTCAGCAAGGGCATTGCCTCGAGCAGGACGACCAGTTACAACCCCCGGGGGAACGGTCAGGTAGAGAGGGAGAATGGTACGGTCTGGAAGACCGTCCTACTGGCCCTATGGTCCAGAAATCTCCCAGTTTCCCATTGGCAGGAAGTCCTCCCGGATGCCCTCCACTCCATCCGGTCGCTGCTGTGTACCACCACTAATCAAACGCCTCACGAGCGCCTCCGTGTCTTCCCTAGGAAGTCCTCCTCCAGAACGTCGCTGCCGACCTGGCTGGCAGCCCCAGGACCCATCTTGCTCCGAAAGCATGTGCGGGCGCACAAATCGGACCCGTTGGTCGAGAGGGTTCACCTTCTCCACGCAAACCCTCAGTACGCCTACGCGTACCCCGACGGCCGACAGGACACGGTCTCCCTGCGGGACCTGGCGCCCGCCGGAACCACACACACACCCCCAACACCAATCACCCCCTCCCTCCTACCGGCGCACCCCACGGCCGCTCCCTTCCCGTGTGGATCGGTCCTCCTCCCGTGCCCGCAGGAGTAAGGAAACAGGGACAAACAGCGCAACGCTCCCAGAGACGACAGTGCCCGAGCCAGCACCTGCACCACCACCGGGGCTGAGGCGATCGACAAGGACGACCAGGGCACCCGCTCGACTCGTGGAATCCGTGTGACAAAAATCTGTAAATAATTCTGACAAAACCTGTAAATAGTTAACTGTTGAGCTCAATGCATAGCCACTGTATGAAAATAATTCCAGAACCAGCTTTGTAAACCCCTACCACTATGCGACCCACCACCCCTCTGGGTTCCTTTTTAACAAGGGGTGATTGTGGTGGTATGTATTAGGGGTAGTACAGTACCTGTGATGCCAAGAGGCTATTTGTAGACAAACACTGGGTCCTGGTTGGATCTGCCGCCTGCTGGCTCCACCCAATAAGGCGGAGTATAAGAGCCCGGGTTCTCCCAGCAGCCGCATTCTGTAACTGAGCTGCTGGGGAACAAGTCTTGCTTAATAAAACCTCGATTGACTTCATCACTTCTCAACTCATGAGTAATTGATTGTGCTACAATGAGGAAAGCGGGCAGCGTAATCAAAGACCCCTCCCACCCGTCTTACTCACTCTTCCAACTTCCAACCATCAGGCAGGAGATACAAAAGTCTGAGAACATGCACGAACAGATTCAAAAACAGCTTCTTCCCCGCTGTTACCAGACACTTCTTATGGACTGAACTGATCTCTTCACACATCTTCTCTACTGAGTAGTACTACACTCCGTATACTTCACCCGTTGCCTGTGTCTATGTATTTACTTTGTATATTTATGTATGTCCTGTGTTTTTTTCATGTATGGGACGATCTGTCTAGAATGTACGCAGAACAATAATTTTCACTGTACCTTAGTGCACGTGACAATAAATCAAATTGAATCCAATGGAAGACTCCGCACGCCAAGGAAACTCCGAATGGAAACCGGATATACTCATAGTCTCTTGTGTTAATTAATCGGGACATACTTACGTAAGGCTTTATCGAGCTCAAGCTGTAGATAAGTGTTGCTCATGTCAAATTTTGTGAATGGACAGCCACGGCCAGTGTTGCATATAAATCCTCGATGCAAGGTAATGGTTAAACAGACTAACCTCGAAGCCGTGTTCACTGTCAGAGGTGGTCAGTCTTATCTGGCTTCATTACGGGAACCATCAGTGTCGCCCATTCAGCGAGGAACACAGGCCAAATAATGCCCAAACTCTCCAAACGCTGAAATTCGGTCTGAACCCCACTATAGCTTGGGGAACCGGGCGGCCACAAAAGTGTCAGGGTTGGGCGGTGGGTCCACCTGGACTTTTGCCACAGCCCTTTTAATGGTAGCCAAACCAGACTGGAAAACCTCTGGGAATTTGCTCAGTATCGTACACAGACCTTCAGATCCTACTTGGAGGCTATGTTGCCAATCCAACTGCAGCTATGTAGCTACGTTTACTGAGTCAAACTTCCAATTCCAGAATTTTTAAAAATGTTTAAATTCCACCAGTCGCCATGGTGGGCTTTGAACCAAGAGACGTAACCTCGGACGCCAGCCCAATGACATTCCCACAATCCCATCATCTCCATCTGATGTAAGTGGCTTTTGTAAGTGGATGTGGCATAATTGATATAAAACTGTCACATCAAGAAAGTCAAAGAAATTCTGCGCCCGTGTCTCCACTCACTAAAACAAGGAGCAAAATATTCAAATACCTCATGAAGAGCTTTGTCCATCTGGGCAATAGTTCTACCCACTCTGTAGAAAGTCCGATGATCCAAAGTGAGTTTGGCGAAGGGGACACCGGGCAGGTATGTCAGCATCCTGATCACGTTTTGTGTACATTCATTCCCTTGCTCTGTAAAAAGTATTTTCAGCATTGGTCAACTTTAACATTAGATTGTTAACCTTTCTCCCATTCAAAGGTTCTGGGGAAGAGACGCAAGGGGAAAGAGAGCAAGAACACTTTTATGCAGCAAATTGATGATGACCTGGAGCCCATTGCCCATGAGTGAGGTGGAAGCGGAGATGTTCAATGGAAATTGGATGGACAGGTGGAGGATATAAATCTGCAGAGGAATATGGCACCGATTGGATTACTCCACAGAGAGAGAGAGCAAAATTATGGGAGGTACTCAGAACAATCACAACCAATAGAGAAAATAAGCATAAACATGACTTTAACAGAATACGTATTGTCATGTGAGAGTACCTAAATGGGTGTGTATATAAATATCTGTAGTGAGAATACCTTTAAGAAATGGGTGTTTATTACAGCAGTGATGTCAGAGAGGGGGTGGAGCTGGCCTGTCTGCCAGCTTTTTACTTTCATTTTAGTCCGTTTGCTGCAGGGTGTGTTTTAGTTTTGTTTTCAATGTTGAAGTTGAAGTCAGACCAAGCAGGTGTACTGCTGTTCTCTCTGCCATCACAAGACTATCTCTTGATCATATGGTGAATTCAGAATTATAAATGTTTTCCGTAGTGAATGTAAACCTGATGTGCTTCTGTTGAAAGGTGTTTCTTTTGTCTTCTGGATGTTGTTTGGGAATTTATTGAGGATTACTTAGTGTTGTATTCTTTGGGGGTTGTATTTGAATTGATGGTTGCTAAGATGTTCACTGTATGTTTCAAAAAGGTTAACTTGAGTTCATAGAATAAACATTATTTTGCTTTAAAAAATACTTTTCCATTTCTGCTGTACCACACCTGTAGAGTGGGCCGTGTGCTCCCCATACCACAATCTATTAAAAGTTGTGGGTCAGGTGAACTCCATGATACACTTTGGGGTTCTCTAAACCCTGGCCCATAACAGTGTTAACTGTATTCAAATTAATTGGTGTTTTTCTAATTCTTTCATGGGTTGAGAGTGTCACTGCGAAGGCCAGTATATGCTTCCCTAATTGCCCAAAAACTGAGTGGCTTGCTAGGCCACCTCAGAGGGCAGATAAGAGTCAACTACATTGATGTGTGTCTGGAGTCGCCTGTCAGGAGGGGTTTTTGTTTGTAAGGGTGAAAAATTGTGTTAAAAAACTTTAATAAATATATATTTTTAAAAAAAGGTTTGCGCACTCTCCCCATTTCTGCGTGGGTCTCCTCCGGGTGCAAAGGTATGCAGGTTAAGTGGATTAGCCATGCTAAATTGCTCCTAAGTGGTCAACGGTTAGGTAGGGTTGCACCTATAAAGACTTGCTACAACTCTACGGGACATTGGTGAGACCACACCTGAAGTAAGTCCTATAAGGAGGGATATACTTTAATTGGAAGCAGTTCAAAGAAGGTTCACTGGGCTTATTCCTGGGATGAAGGGGCTTTCCTAATGTGGAAAGGTGTACAGTTTGATCTATACTCACTGGAGTGTAGAAGGAGAGGTGATCTTATTGAAACATATAAGATTCTGAGGGAGCTCGACAGGGTGGATGCTGAAGGGTTATTTTCCCTCGTGGGGAATATAGAACTAGGGGGAACAGTTTAAAGATAAGCGGTCTCCCATTTTAGACAGAGATAAGAAGCAATTTCTTCTCTCAAGGGATTGTAAATCTTTGAAACCCTCTTCTCCCGAGAGAAGTGGAGGTTGGGTCTTTGAACATATTCAAGGCTCAGTTAGACAAGATTTTCCATCATAATGTTGAGGCCACAAATCAGATCAACTATGATCTTATTGAGCGGCAGAGCAGGCTAAAGGGGCTGAATGGCCTACTCCTGCTCCTTTTTCTTTTGAGCTTACAATTTGATACATTATCATGTGCTTGATTTTTGGGCAGCACAGTGGTTAGCACAGTTGCTTCACAGCTCCAGGGTCCCAGGTTTGATTCCCGGCTTGGGTCACCGTCTGTGCGGAGTCTGCACGTTCTCCCCGTGTCTGCGTGGGTTTCCTCCGGGTGCTCCGGTTTCCTCCCACAGTCCAAAGATGTCCAGGTTAGGTGGATTGGCCATGATAAATTGCCCTTAGTGTCCAAAATAGGTTAGCTGGGGTCATTGGATTAGAGGGATAGGATGGAGGCGTGGGCTTAAGTGGGGTGCTCTTTCCAAGAGCTGGTGCAGTCTCGATGGGCGGAATGGCCTCCTTCTGCACTGTAAATTCTATGAAATGTGCCTCCTTCTGTGCCTTTATGACTTTACGACTCGGAGTACTGCAGCTGGTTCCAATAATTCTGCTGTCTAGGTTTCAAAGTAAAGCTGAAAAGGCTCATGCTCTCTGTTCAGATATTTCTGGCGGCGAATTGAATTCTTCACAAACTGCGTCCCTTCACTGTCGCTGGGACAAAATCTTGGAATGCTCTTGCTGACCACACTGTGGGTGGTCCTACACCATGTGGACTGCAGCGGTTCAAGAAGGCAGCTCACCGCCACCTTCTCGAGGGCAATTAGGGATGGGCAACAAATGTTGGCCTCGCTAGCGCCACCCACATCATGTGAAAGGATTTTTTTTTAAAGGGAACTGGAGGTCTATTGGTTAGGCTCCACCCAGAGTATCATGTTCGGTATGGAGTACTGGACCTTTCGGAAAGATATAATAATAATCGCTTATTGTCACAAGTAGGCTTCAATGAAGTTACTGTGAAAAGCCCCTAGTCGCCACATTCCGGCGCCTGTTCGGGGAGGCCAGTACGGGAATTGAACCCGCGCTGCTGGCCTTGTTCTGCATTGCAAGCCAGCTGTTTAGCCCACTGTGCTACTGACTTTGCAAGAGGAACTGTGGAAATTCGATAGAATTATACTAGCTGTTAATGAGTCCAGATTGCTGCAATATTCTTGTTATTGTTTGACTAATGCAGAATTTGTACTGAGCCTACTGAGGTATGGAAAACAGGAGCTATATTGAGAAACATAAAATCCCTACGGTGCAGAAGGAGGCCATTCAGCCCACCAAGTCTGCACCGACTCTCTGAAAGAGCACCCCACCTAGGCCTATTCCCCCGCCCTATCCCCCGAACCCCACCAAACCTGCACATCTTCGGACACAAAGGGACAATTTATCATGGCTAATCCACCCAACCTGCGCATCTTTGAACCGCGGGAGGAAACCGGAGCACCCGGAGGAAAGCAACGCGGACACTGGGGAAACGTGTAAACTCCACCCTGATGGTCACCCAAGGCTGGAATCGAATCCGCGTCTGTGGTGCTGCGAGGCAGCAGTGCTAACCACTGTTTTGTTATGTTGCCTTTGTAACATAAGCGGCTTCCTTGTGTTGCATTTGTCAAAGGAAGGTTCAGATGTGTAGATAACTTCAACACATTTATTTACACTATGTACACTTTTATAACTTGAGTTCGACACTACTGCTAATCCTATTATAGCTACCCAGACTGACCAACCAGCTGCTGTTTTCCACGTGGTGGGTGTGATATTGATATTGTCCTTACTGACTGTCTCCACTGGCCAAAGGGCTGATCATGTGTGTGGCGTCCTTTATATATGGGTTGGTGTAATGCCCCCCTGTGGTCGTGTCACCTCCTTGTGTATCGTGACTGTCCATTGGTCGCCTCCTATCTAACTTATCTATTGGTTGAGTGTGTGTGTGTGATGTTTCTGGTGCTCCCTCTAGTGTCTGGCTACCTTACATGTATTTACAGTGATGCACATCACCACATCCTCCCTTTTTTATATGTTCATATTTTCTGTACACTTTAAGAAAAACTGAACAAAGAACAGGTAGATAAGGTAAGGTATATACAAGTCATGGGAACGGTGATTAAACAATAAGTCCAAATCATTCATGTGAGTCCATAAACCATCAATCATCATGGTCAAACGTCTCTCTTGGTTATGAACGCCATCAACATTTCCGAGCCACAGGAACCAAAAAGTGGTCAAATCAATTCGCTGTCTGATTTGGAGTATTTTTCTTTTTTTATGTTTGTGATGGTGCTGTCGGATGGCATCTTGTAGCTGATAGGTCATTGACATTGAAGAGGTACCATCAACAGTTTCATTCGAGGTCATGGATGTGCCAGATGTTGAAGTCGGATGAGACTGTGCAGACTGGTTCTGGCCACATGCTGTGCTGGAAGGGTGATTCTGCTGAGAAGCGTTGAAGCATGTCGAATTGGAAACAGAATTGCTGCTCGCATCAATGTCTGGTGATGGTGTGAAACTAAAACCTTGCATCTGATAGGAATATGCTGTCTGGCCAGGCTGGGGTGCAGCAAATCCTGGGCAGTCACTAAGGTATCCAGTCTGTAGTGCAGATTGCGCTGGCGGTAGTCCTCCTTCGGTCTTGATTCCATTAGTGGGCAATCCGTAGTGCTGGCCTGTTTGAGAATATGCTGCATAGACTGCTGGCTGCTGCATGCCTGAATACTGGGTTTGTCCAGCATGAGCTGTCATTGGCCGCACTGTCGGTGTGGAACAAATGTGTGGACGTAGCTGTGGTGAAAATTGGTGTATTCCTCTTGTACTGTGGCCGCTGCTTGTTATTGCTGACCCAGTGTGATTGTTAAGTGATCCATCTCCTGTCGTTGTGGCATCTGCTGTCACCCTGAGCGTGCCATCACTGAGGTTGCGACACTGCCGGTCTGGAGCTGCGGATGGACTCACTTTGGAGCATCCGCGATGCTGAGGACATCGTGGATAGCACGTTTAGCGAGTTGGTCACACCGCAGGTGAAAGGTACTGAGGGAGATAGAAAATGGGTGACCAAAAGACAGAGCAAGAGTAGGAAGGCAGTGCAGGTGTCCTCTGCGGTCATCTCCCTGCAAAACAGATATACCGCTTTCGATACTGTTGAGGGAGATGGCTCACCAGGGGAAGGCAGCAGCAGCCAGGTTCATGGCACCATGGCTGGCTCTGTTGCGCAGCTGGGCAGGAAGAAGAATGGCAGGGCTATAGTGATAGGGGACTCAATTGTAAGGGGAATAGACAGGCGGTTCTGCGGACACAATCGAGACTCCAGGATGGTATGTTGCCTCCCTGGTGTAAGGGTCAAGGATGTCTCGGAGCGTCTGCAGGACATTCTGGGGGGGGGGGGTGAACAACCAGCTGTCGTGGTGCACATAGGCACCAACGATATAGGTAAAAAACGGGACGAGGTCCTACAAGCTCAATTTAGGGAGCTAGGAGTTAAACTAAAAAGTAGGACCTCAAAGGTAGTAATCTCAGGATTGCTACCAGTGCCACGAGCTAGTCAGAGTAGGAATGTCAGGTTAGAGAGGATGAATACGTGGCTCGAGAGATGGTGCAAGAGGGAGGGATTCAAATTCCTGGGACATTGGAACCGGTTCTGGGGGAGGTGGGACCAGTACAAACCGGATGGTCTGCACCTGGGCAGGACTGGAACCGATGTCCTAGGGAGGGTGTTTGCTAGAGCTGTTGGGGAGAGTTTAAACTAATGTGGCAGGGGGATGGGAACCGATGCAGGAAGTTGGAAGGTAGTAAAACAGGGACAGAAACAAAAGGCAGTAAGGGGGAAAGTGTAAGGCAGAGAAGCCATAGTCAAAAATCAAAAAGGGTGACAGTACAAGGTACAGTGACTGAGGGGAGCTCAGTGAATAGGACCAGGAATACTAAAAGAATTAAAACGGGAAGTGAAAACATTAATGGTAAGCGACGTGGCAGGTTGTTACATGAAGATATGGGTTCAACGACAAGGAAAATTAGGAGAAAGGTTAAGAGGAAATATAACAGGAGAGGTTACTGATTGAGGTGTTAAGATTCAGAACAGAGGTAAAAAAAGCCAACACAAGTGTACTTCACCTGAATGCTCGTAGTATTCGGAATAAGGTAAATGATGGCGCAAATCATCGTGAATGACTATGATTTAGTGGCCATTACTGAAACATGGTTAAAGGATGGTCACGGCTGGGAGTTAAATATCCGAGGGTATCAAACTTTTCGGAAGGACAGAGTGGATGGTAAGGGAGGTGGTGTAGCTCTGTTATTTAAAGATGACATCCGGGCAACAGTAAGGGATGACATCGGTGCTATGGAGGATCAGGTTGAATCCATTTGGGTGGAAATCAGGAATAGTAAGGCGAAAAAATCACTGATAAGAGTAATCTATAGGCCACCAAATAGTAACATTATGGTGGGGCAGGCAATAAACAAAGAAATAACTGATGCATGTAGAAATGGTACAGCAGTTATCATGGGGGATTTTAATCTACATGTCGATTGGGTTAACCAGGTCGGTCAAGGCAGCCTTGAGGAGCAGTTTATAGAATGTATCCACGATAGTTTCCTAGAACAGTATGTAATGGAACCTACAAGGGAACAAGTGGTCCTAGATCTGGTCCTGTGTAATGAGACAGGATTGATTCAGGATCTCATAGTTAGGGATCCTCTCGGAAGGAGAGATCACAATACGGTGGAATTTAAAATACAGGTGGAGGGTGAGAAGGTAAAATCAAGCACTAGTGTTTTGTGCTTAAACGAAGGAGATTACAATGGGATGAGAGAAGAACTAGCTAAGGTAGACTGGGAGCAAAGACTTTATGGTGAAACAGTTGATGAACAGTGGAGAACCTTCCAAGTGATTTTTCACAGTGCTCAGCAAAGGTTTATGCCAACAAAAAGGAAGGACGGTAAACAGAGGGAAAATCGACCGTGGATATCTAAGGAAATAAGGGAGAGTATCAAATTGAAGGAAAAAACATACAAAGTAGCAAAGATCAGTGGGAGACTAGAGGACTGGGAAACCTTTAGGGGGCAACAGAAAGCTCCTAAAAAAGCTATAAAGAAGAGTAAGATAGATTATGAAAGTAAACTATAATAGTAAGATATAAAAAAAGATAGTAAAGGTTTCTACAAATACATAAAACAAAAAAGAGTGGCTAAGGTAAATATTGGTCCTTCAGAGGATGAGAGGGGAGATTTAATAATGGGAGATGAGGAAATGGCTGAGGAACTGAACAGGTTTTTTAAGACCATAAGACCATGAGACATAGGAGTGGAAGTAAGGCCATTCGGCCCATCGAGTCCACTCCACCATTCAATCATGGCTGATTTCAACTCCATTTACCCGCGCTCTCTCCATAGCCCTTAATTCCTCGAGAAATCAAGAATTTATCAACTTCTGTCTTAAAGACACTCAACGTCCCGGCCTCCACCGCCCTCTGTAGCAATGAATTCCACAGACCCACCACTCTCTGGCTGAAGAAATTTCTCCTCATCTCTGTTCTAAAGTGACTCCCTTTTATTCTAAGGTTGTGCCCCCGGGTCCTAGTCTCCCCTGCTAATGGAAACAACTTCCCTACATCCACCCTATCTAAGCCATTCATTATCTTGTAAGTTTCTATTAGATCTCCCCTCAACCTCCTAAACTCCAATGAATATAATCCCAGGATCCTCAGACGTTCATCGTATGTTAGGCCTACCATTCCTGGGATCATCCGTGTGAATCTCCGCTGGACCCGCTCCAGTGCCAGTATGTCCTTCCTGAGGTGTGGGGCCCAAAATTGCTCACAATATTCTAAATGGGGCCTAACTAATGCCTTATAAAGCTTCAGAAGTACATCCCTGCTTTTATATTCCAAGCCTCTTGAGATGAATGACAACATTGCATTTGCTTTCTTAATTACGGACTCAACCTGCAAGTTTACCTTTAGAGAATCCTGGACTAGGACTCCCAAGTCCCTTTGCACTTCACCATTATGAATTTTGTCACCGTTTAGAAAATAGTCCACGCCTCTATTCATTTTTCCAAAGTGCAAGACCTCGCACTTGCCCACGTTGAATTTCATCAGCCATTTCTTGGACCACTCTCCTAAACTGTCTAAATCTTTCTGCAGCCTCCCCACCTCCTCCATACTACCTGCCCCTCCACCTATCTTCGTATCATCGGCAAACTTAGCCAGAATGCCCTCAATCCCGTCATCTAGATCGTTAATATACAAAGAGAACAGCTGTGGCCCCAACACTGAACCCTGCGGGACACCACTCGTCTCCGTTTGCCATTCCGAAAAAGAACCTTTTATCCCAACTCTCTGCCTTCTGCCTGACAGCCAATCGTCAATCCATGTTAGTACCTTGCCTCGAATACCATGGGCCCTTATTTTACTCAGCAGTCTCCCGTGAGGCACCTTATCAAAGGCCTTTTGGAAGTCAAGATAGATAACATCCATTGGCTCTCCTTGGTCTAACCTATTTGTTATCTCTTCAAAGAACTCAAACAGGTTTGTCAGGCACAACCTCCCCTTACTAAATCCATGCTTACTTGTCCTAATCCGACCCTGCACTTCCAAGAATTTAGAAATCTCATCCTTAACAATGGATTCTAGAATCTTGCCAACAACCGAGGTTAGGCTAATTGGCCTATAATTTTCCATCTTTTTCCTTGTTCCCTTCTTGAACAGGGGGGTTACAACAGCGATTTTCCAATCCTCTGGTACTTTCCCTGACTCCAGTGACTGTTGAAACATCATCACCAACGCCTCCACTATTTCTTCAGCTATCTCCTTTAGAACTCTAGGATGTAGCCCATCTGGGCCCGGAGATTTGTCAATTTTTAGACCTCTTAGTTTCTCTAGCACTTTCTCCTTTGTGATGGCTACCATATTCAACTCTGTCCCCTGACTTTCCGGAATTGTTGGGATATTACTCATGTCTTCTACTTTTTTGGGTCGGTCTTCACAGTGGAAGACACAAATAACATGCCAGTGACTGATGGAAAAGAGGCTATGACAGGTGAGGACCTTGAGAGGATTGTTATCACCAAGGAGGGAGTGATGGGCAAGCTAATGGGGCTAAAGGTAGACAAGTCTCCTGGACCTGATGGAATGCATCCCAGAGTGCTAAAAGAGATGGCTAGGGAAATTGCAAATGCACTAGTGATAATTTACCAAAATTCACTAGACTCTGGGGTGGTCCCGGCGGATTGGAAATTAGCAAACGTGACACCACTGTTTAAAAAAAGAGGTAGGCAGAAAGCGGGTAATTATAGGCCAGTGAGCTTAACTTCGGTAGTAGGGAAGATGCTGGAATCTATCATCAAGGAAGAAATAGCGAGGCATCTGGATGGAAATTGTCCCATTGGGCAGACGCAGCATGGGTTCATAAAGGGCAGGTCATGCCTAACTAATTTAGTGGAATTTTTTGAGGACATTAGCAGTGCGGTAGATAACGGGGAGCCAATGGATGTGGTATATCTGGATTTCCAGAAAGCCTTTGACAAGGTGCCACACAAAAGGTTGCTGCATAAGATAAAGATGCATGGCATTAAGGGGAAAGTAGTAGCATGGATAGAGGATTGGTTAATTAATAGAAAGCAAAGAGTGGGGATTAGTGGATGTTTCTCTGGTTGGCAATCAGTAGCTAGTGGTGTCCCTCAGGGATCAGTGTTGGGCCCACAACTGTTCACAATTTACATAGATGATTTGGAGTTGGGGACCAAGGGCAATGTGTCCAAGTTTGCAGACGACACTCAGATAAGTGGTAAAGCAAAAAGTGCAGAGGATACTGGAAGTCTGCAGAGGGATTTGGATAGGCTAAGTGAATGGGCTAGGGTCTGGCAGATAGAATACAGTGTTGACAAATGTGAGGTTATCCATTTTGGTAGGAATAACAGCAAAAGGGATTATTTAAATGATAAAATATTAAATCATGCTGCTGTGCAGAGAGACCTGGGTGTGCTAGTGCATGAGTCGCAAAAAGTTGGTTTACAGGTGCAACATGTGATTAAGAAGGTAAATGGAATTTTGTCCTTCATTGCTAGAGGGATGGAGTTTAAGACTAGGGAGGTTACGCTGCAATTATATAAGGTGTTAGTGAGGCCACACCTGGAGTATTGTGTTCAGTTTTGGTCTCCTTACTTGAGAAAGGACGTACTGGCACTGGAGGGTGTGCAGAGGAGATTCACTAGGTTAATCCCAGAGCTGAAGGGGCTGGATTACGAGGAGAGGTTGAGTAGACTGGGACTGTACTCGTTGGAATTTAGAAGGATGAGGGGGGATCTTATAGAAACATATAAGATTATGAAGAGAATAGACAGGATAGATGCGGGCAAGTTGTTTGCACTGGCGGGTGAAAGCAGAACTAGGGGGCATAGCCTCAAAATAAGGGGAAGTAGATTTAGGACTGAGTTTAGGAGGAACTTCTTCACCCAAAGGGTTGTGAATCTATGGAATTCCTTGCCCAGTGAAGCAGTAGAGGCTCCTTCATTAAATGTTTTTAAGATAAAGATAGATAGTTTTTTGAACAATAAAGGGATTAAGGGTTATGGTGTTCGGGACGGAAAGTGGAGCTGAGTCCACAAAAGATCAGCCATGATCTCATTGAATGGTGGAGCAGGCTCGAGGGGCCAGATGGCCTACTCCTGCTCCTAGTTCTTATGTTCTTATTACTGGCGCTTCTCTTACCTTTTCTTGCCGATTGGAGTGTGTTTTCCTCACAGTATTTGTCGAATTTGTCCAGGACTGCCTGGAAGTCGCACCTGTTTTGCCCCTTGGAGAACTTGAATTTTTAAAAGATTTATTCTGCTCTTGCACCGTCTATGGTGAGGAGAAGCTCTGATTTTTCATCATCGGCCAGGTCTTTAAGTTCAGCTGCCACCAGGGAGAGTTCAAACGTTTGCCGGAATACCTGCCAGTTTTCGCGGAGATTGCTGTGGCACTCGAGCTGCTGCGGAACTGGGAGCTCGAACATCTTGCCTGGGTATTGCTGGTTGTCACTGTACGCTAAGGTATGGCTATCTGGATTTAAACAGTTCACTACTGGTACCATGTTTTGTTATGTTGCCTTTGTAACATAAGCGGCTTCCTTGTGTTGCATTTGTCAAAGGAAGGTTCAGACGTGTAGATAACTTCAACACATTTATTTACACTATGTACACTTTTATAACTTGAGTTCGACACTACTGCTAATCCTATTATAGCTACCCAGACTGACCAACCAGCTGCTGTTTTCCACGTGGTGGGTGTGATATTGAATCAACCCTGTGCCTGTCCTTACTGACTGTCTCCACTGGCCAAAGGGCTGAACATGTGTGTGGTGTCCTTTATATATGGGTTGGTGTAATGCCCCCCTGTGGTCGTGGTACCTCCTTGTGTATCGTGACTGTCCATTGGTCGCCTCCTATCTAACTTATCTATTGGTTGAGTGTGTGTGTGTGATGTTTCTGGTGCTCCCTCTAGTGTCTGGCTAGCTTACATGTATTTACAGTGATGCACATCACCACAACCACCATGACACCACATATTGTGTTGGTTGTATCTTACCCGAGACTACATGAGAGAGCAAACCATGTGATGTTGCATCACTTCCTGTGATGATGTGCACAGTTTCTGATTTGCATATTACACAGTTAGAATTAAACCTTATACATCATCACCCCTCCCCCAAATCTATATTGTAAAGTACAAACTCTGATTAGTTTCCATCCTTCATCTGTTCCTTTCCTTCAGATTAATTCTTTCCTCCATTTTGTTTTAATATAATAATAAAATAATAATAATCTTTATTGTCACAAGTAGGCATACATTAACACTGTATTGAAGTTATTGTGAAAAGCCCCTAGTCGCCACATTCCGGCGCCTGTTCGGGTACACAGAGGGAGAATTCAGAATGTCCAATTCATCTAACAAACCCGTCTTTCGGGACTTGTGGGAGGAACCAGAGCACCCGGAGGAAACCCACGCAGACACGGGGAGAACGTGCTGACTCAGCTCAAACCGAAGCGGGAACCGAACCTAGGACCCTGGCGCTGTGAAGCAACAGTGCTACCCACTGTGCTACTGTACAAGAGCAGTCGCTGTGGCGGTTTCACGTCTACCGTCTTCTCCTGTGGGGCAAGTTGGGGGTTTTGAATCCTGCGAGTGGTCTCTTACATTCTGCTGGGCAGCGGGAGACTCGATACAATGACTCAGGCTCACCAGTCATGGATGAGTTGTTGAATGCAATATCAGTGGTTTGTCCAAATGGATAGATGACTGCTCCCATGGGGTGGAAGGCTGCTTCTGTGTGGTAGCCGGGGCACTTATGCTTTGTACCATGTCCAGTTTGGGTGAGGCAGGACCGTGGAAGTGGTCTCTATTCAACCACTCGCCCATTGCGAACTTGGATGCGGATCCAAACTGGATCTTCTGGTTGGAGGTCGAGAGGTTGTGCTTCTCATAGTGCCTGGTGGCATGGGGTGGCTTCAATGGGAATTCCCACGCGGCGGGTGCAGAGAACCCCGCCCCCAAGGTGTATATTGACCAATGAAGGGGCTTGTGGTCGGCAGTGGCAGAGATTGTGTTCGCCGCTAATAAATAATAACTATGGCTAATCTGAGAAAACAAGATTCCAGTGAGAGGGTGGGTGTTAATGGGGATTGCAGAATATCAGAATGTGATTAGATAGGCTTAAAATGGGTTTACAAGGGGCAGCACGGTGGAGCAGTGGGTAGCACTGCAGTCTCACGGCGCCGAGATCCCAGGTTCGATCCCGGCTCTGGGTCACCGTCCGTGTGGCGTTGACATGAGCCCGATGGGCTGAATGGGCTTTTTCTGCTGTAATGACTATGAATGGTCAATCCATGGAACAAGCTCTCAAGGGAGAATGTAGAAGCAGATGCAACTAAGATAGGTTCTCTTGGAGTACATTGATATATATTCTTTTGAAAGGTATTGTATTTGGGGGTGATGGTGGCACACTAGGATTGTCACTGGACCAGTAATCCAAAGGCCCAGGATGCTGCTCTGGGGGCATGGGTTCGAATCTCACCACGGCAACTGGTAGAATAGGGCAGCACGGTCGCATTGTGGATAGCACAATTGCTTCACAGCTCCAGGGTCCCAGGTTCGATTCCGGCTGGGGTCACTGTCTGTGCGGAGTCTGCACATCCTCCCCGTGTGTGCGTGGGTTTCCTCCGGGTGCTCCGGTTTCCTCCCACAGTCCAAAGATGTGCAGGTTAGGTGGATTGGCCATGATAAATTGCCCTTAGTGTCCAAAATTGCCCTTAGTGTTGGGTTGGGTGGGGTTACTGGGTTAGGGGGATAGGGTGGAGGTGTTGACCTTGGGTAGGGTGCTCTTCCCAAGAGCCGGTGCAGACTCGATGGGCCGAATGGCCTCCTTCTGCACTGTAAATGCTATGATCTATTCCAAACGTAAACAAGAGCAACAAAACAACATCCCAACAAACAAAGTTAAGTTTGTACATTTTTCACCTTTTAATCCCTCCCCCTCCCCACCCCATGATGAACAACTCCACAAACATTGTCATGAACATGCCCCGTTGTATCTCAAAGCCCTCTTCTGACCCCCTTAAGGCAAATTTAATCTTCTCCAACCAGCGAATCTCATACAGATTCCCAACCAATTCCCAGTGGCGTATCTGACCTCCAATCCAAAAGAGTCCGTCATCGGGCAATCAGAGAGGCAAAGGCCACGACATCAGCCCCTTCCACCCCTCAGCAGCACCGGCACCTCCGAAACCCCAAAGACCGCCACCACGGGGTCTGGCTTCACCTCGGCCCCCGTTATCCTCGACCGGGTCCCAAACACCACCTCCCAGTAGCTCTCCAACCTCCCGCATCTCCAAAACCTGTGTACATCATTCCGGCCCCCGGCCACACTTCCCGCATCCATCTGATACCCTGGGAAAGAACCCACTCATCCGAGCCCGAGTCACGTGGACCCTGTGCACCGCTTTAAACTGAATCAAATTCATTCTGGCACAGGAAAAGGTTGAGTTCCTCTCACCAGAATCCCCATCCTATCTCCCTCCCCAACTCTTCCTCCCACTTCTGCTTGATCCTCTCACTAATGCCTTGCCCTGCACTCCCAATCACTTGTATATGTCCCCGATCTTGTCCCAATCACTTGTATATGTCCCCGATCTTGTCCCAATCACTTGTATATGTCCCCGATTTTGTCCCAATCACCTGTATATGTCCCCGATCTTGTCCCAATCACCTGTATATGTCCCCGATCTTGTCCCAATCACCTGTATATGTCCCCGATCTTGTCCCAATCACCTGTATATGCCCCGATCTTGTCCCAGTCACCTGTATATGCCCCGATCTTGTCCCAAACACCTGTATGTCCCTGATCTTGTCCCAATCACCTGTATATGTCCCCGATCTTGTCCCAATCACCTGTATATGTCCCCGATCTTGTCCCAATCACCTGTATGTCCCTGATCTTGTCCAAATCACCTGTACATGTCCCCGATCTTGTCCCAGTCACCTGTATATGTCCCCGATCTTGTCCCAATCACCTGTATATGGCCCCGATCTTGTCCCAATCACCGGTATATGTCCCCAATCTTGTCCCAATCACCGGTATATGTCCCCGATCGTGTCCCAATCAGCTGTGTATGTCCCCGATCATGTCCCAATCACTTGTATATGTCCCCGATCTTGTCCCAATCACCTGTATATTTCCCCGATCTTGTCCCAGTCACCTGTATATGCCCCGATCTTGTCCCAATCACTTGTATATGTCCCCGATCTTGTCCCAATCACCTGTATATGTCACTGATCTTGTCCCAATCACGTGTATATGTCCCAATCTTGTCCAAATCACCTGTATATGTCCCCGTTCTTGTCCCAATCACCTGTATATGTCCCCGATCTTGTTCCAATCACCTGTATATGTCCCCGATCTTGTCCCAATCACCTGTATATGTCCCCGATCTTGTCCCAATCGCCTGTATATGTCCCCGATCTTGTCCCAATCACCTGTATATGTCCCCGATCTTGTCCCAATCACCTGTATATGCCCCGATCTTGTCCCAGTCACCTGTATATGCCCCGATCTTGTCCCAAACACCTGTATGTCCCTGATCTTGTCCCAATCACCTGTATATGTCCCCGATCTTGTCCCAATCACGTGTATGTCCCTGATCTTGTCCAAATCACCTGTATATGTCCCCGATCTTGTCCCAGTCACCTGTATATGTCCCCGATCTTGTCCCAATCACCTGTATATGGCCCCGATCTTGTCCCAATCACCGGTATATGTCCCCAATCTTGTCCCAATCACCTGTATATGTCCCCGATCGTGTCCCAATCACCTGTGTATGTCCCCGATCATGTCCCAATCACTTGTATATGTCCCCGATCTTGTCCCAATCACCTGTATATTTCCCCGATCTTGTCCCAGTCACCTGTATATGCCCCGATCTTGTCCCAATCACTTGTATATGTCCCCGATCTTGTCCCAATCACCTGTATATGTCCCTGATCTTGTCCCAATCACGTGTATATGTCCCAATCTTGTCCAAATCACCTGTATATGTCCCCGTTCTTGTCCCAATCACCTGTATATGTCCCCGATCTTGTTCCAATCACCTGTATATGTCCCCGATCTTGTCCCAATCACCTGTATATGTCCCCGATCTTGTCCCAATCGCCTGTATATGTCCCCGATCTTGTCCCAATCACCTGTATATGTCCCCGATCTTGTCCCAATCACTTGTATATGTGCCCGATCTTGTCCCAATCACCTGTATATGTCCCCAATCTTGTCCCAATCACCTGTATATGTCCCCGATCTTGTCCCAATCACCTGTGTATGTCCCCGATCTTGTCCCAATCACTTGTATATGTCCCCGATCTTATTCCAAATACCTGTATATGCCCCGATCCTGTCCTCTCCCACCTCATCTGGGAGCAGCATTTTCTCCAGCAGCGTGTACTCCGGTAGTTGGGGGAAGGTAGGTAGCTCCTTTTGCGCAAAGCCCCGCACCTGCCAGTACCTAAACTCCGTCTACTCGGCAACTTGAACCTCTCCCGCAGTTCATCGATCCCAGCAAATTTCCCATCCATGAACATATACCTGGCCCGCTCCAAACCCCTCCCTCCACCGCTTGTAAATCCCATCCATCCTTCCCCCTCCCCCTCTTCCCCGGTGTAATTGGAATACGTTGATAAATGTGGCACCCAAAGCTTGTCATCATTGGCGACTTCCTCACCAGATGTTGTAGATGAACAATAAAAATAGTCAGCTAGCCCATCATTTATTGTATTGTGTGTCCACCAAGGTGAACTAAATGGGTCTCAGTCTTTTCTCATCTAGTGATTTCGATGAAGGAAATTCAACGTTTGACATTTTTCAATGTGACTTTTACCTGACCCCAGTAACCAAGAACTGATACTTACCAATACTTTCCAATGACATAATCTTGCCATCAGTGGTTGGGATAGGAATGGGTGAAGGAAACCCTTTCTCGTTCAAAAACATCATGGCTCGTGTTTGTGCTTCAATCAAATCAGTATCTTGGCTATCGACGCTGTTCATCACTTTGAGGACATAGCTCTTACTGTGATCTCCAGTCTCCTGGCTCTCAGACGCCAGGACGTGGAAGTTCTGATCAACGTAACTGGGCATTGATTGGACACTGGAGACCCTCAGACCGTACAAACGCTCGACCAACTCAACAACCTGCGCTTCATTCAGCAAGGGTTTGATTAGAACAGGTTCCTCCATGGTGGACATCTGAGAAATACCAAAATAATGAAGCTGATTAAATAAGGGAATGAAATGCACCAGGAAAGGTGGTTGCTCGTTTGTGGACAACTAATGCGGCCAACATAATCGATGGCCAAAATCTAATTTATTACAATTACATATACTGAAAACAGGCAGTCTGATATAATGCCATTATGGCACAGGAGGAGGCCGTTTGCTCCATCAAAATCTATGCTGGCCCTCTGTAGAACACGCCAGTCAGGCCATTCCCCCGTTCTATCCCAGCAGTTTTGTAGGTTTATTTGTCTCATGTGCCCATCCAATTTCCTTTTGAATTATTGATAATCCCCGCTTCCAGTATCCTCATGGGCAGAGAGTTCCCGGTCATTAAGACAAAGACTCGCATAAAAACGCCTTTCCTTAAATTTCCCTGCTACATCTCTTACCCAAAAGATTAAGTCCGCGTGCCCCTTGGTCTTTGCAGGGTCAGCCAATGGGAACAGCGTTCCTCCATCTGTCGTATCGAAATCTTTCATTTTCTTTGATAACGCGATCAACTCAGCATCCTTTACTCCAATGGGAACTGCCCCAGCTTCCCCATAACTTAACCTTGTTGCTAAAGTCCCTCGTCCCTGGAACCATTCTGGTAAATCTCCCCCGCACCCCCTCAGGGACCCTCACATCCTTCCTAAAATGTGGTGACCAAAGTTGGACCAGTTGTGGCCTAAATAAATCGTAAAGGTTCAGCATTGCCTCCCTGTGTTTGCTCTCAGTGTCTCTACTTATGAAGAGCAAGATCCCATACGCTTTGCTAACCGCGCTCCCAATATGTCCTGCCATCTTCAAAGATCGGTGCACACGTGCACCCCAGGCGTCTCCTTCTTGCACACTCTGCAGAAACTCTCAGTTATATTGCTTCTCTCTACCACATCTGTCAAAATGTACCACCTCGCACATCTCTATGTTAAATCCCACCTGCCACTAGTCTGCCTATTCTGCTAGCCCATCTATGTCCTGTTGCAAGTTATTTCATTAAAGAACAAAGAACAATACAGCACAGGAACAGACCCTTCGGCCCTCCAAGCCTGCACCAACCATGGTAATTGGTTAAACTAAAACTTACAGAGTCCATATCCTTCCATTCCCAACCTATTCATATATTTGTCTAGATGCCCCTTAGATGCCGCTATCGTACCTGTTCCCACCACCTCCCCAGACAGCCCGTTCCATATATTCACCACCTTCTGTGTAAAAACACTTGCCTCGCACATCTGCTCTAAACTTTTCCCCATGCACTTTAAACCTATGTCCCCTAGTACTTGACTCCCCTACCCATACCCATTCCTACCCATTCACCTGAGGAACGAGCAGTGCTCCGAACGTTAGTGATTCAAAACAAACCTGTTGGACTTTAACCTGGTGTTGTAAGACTTCTTACTGTGCTCACCCCAGTCCAACGCCAGCATCTCCACATCACTCCTACCCTAGAAAAGAGCATCTGACTATCCACTCTGTCCATGCCACTCATAGGTTTGTAGACCTCTATCAGGTTTCCTCTCAACCTCCGTCGTTCCAGTGAGAACAGACCGAGTTTACCTAACCCCTCTTCATAGCTAACGTCCTCCATACCAGGCAACATCCGAGTAAGCCGCTTCTGTACCCTCTCTAAAGCATCCACATCCTTCTGGCGACCAGAATTGTACACAATATTCCAAATGAGGCCTAACTAAGCTCCTGTACAGCTGCAACATGACTTGTATTATGGGCCAGGGTTTAGAGAACCCCAAAGTGTATCATGGAGTTCACCTGACCCACAACTTTTAATAGATTGTGGTATGGGGAGCACACGGCCCACTCTACAGGTGTGATGCAACAGACATCAACAGTACTTTTAAATTAAAACACTGTTTATTTATGAAACCAGTTGACACTTTATAAACGCACAGTAAACATCTTAACAACTATCAACACCAATAAATCCACCAAAGAATACAGTACTCTCTAAGTAACTCTTAATTTTTCCTTGCAACATCCATAAGACAAAAAGAACCCTTTTTACAGAAAGACATCAGGTTTAACTTCACTACTGAGAACAGTAACCACTTTGAAATCACCAAATTAACATTCTTTAGCTTGCAGAGATTGATACACATCCTGCTGTGATTGCAGCTTCTCCAAATCTAAAACAAAACTAAAACACACCCTGTAGCTGCAAGCCCAAAGTGAAAGTAAAAGCACACAGACAGCCCAGCTCCACCCACACTCTGACATCACTGATAAACACCCATTTCTTAAAGGTACATCCACTAAAGCAATTTTATAAACCCCCATTTCTTAAACGTATTCTCACATGACACTTGCCAATTTTTATAGTCAATGCCCCAAAGGCCAGCATGCTTCTTGACCACCTTATCCATATGCGTTGCCACTTTCAGTGATCGGTGGACATGCACTCCCAGATCTCTCTGCCTGTCAATACTCGCAAGAGTTCTACCATTTATTGTGTAATTCTGACATGCATTGGACCTTCCAAAGTGCATAACCTCACACTTGTCCGGATTCAACTCCATCTGCCATTTCTCCGCCCAAGACTCCAACCAGTTAGTTTCGGGAGATCAGTTTCGGGAGCGGCCACAGGGAGCAAGTGGTGGTGGGAGAGGTAAGTACTGTTTAAAAACTTCCTTACCTTGCAGGTCAGCTGTTAGTTTCGGGAGATCAGTTGCGGGAGCGGCCACAGGGAGCAAGTGGTGCTGGGAGAGGTAAGTACTGTTTAAAAACCTCCTTACCTTGCAGGTCAGCTGTTAGTTTCGGGAGATCAGTTTCGGGAGCAGCCACAGGTAGCAAGTGGTGCTGGGAGAGGTAAGTACTGTTTAAAAACTTCCTTACCTTGCAGGTCAGCTGTTAGTTTCGGGAGATCAGTTTTGGGAGCGGCCACAGGGAGCAAGTGGTGCTGGGCGAGGTAAGTACTGTTTAAAAACTTCCTTACCTTGCAAGTCAGTTGTTAGTTCCAGGAGATCAGTTTCGGGAGCGGCCACGAGGAGTAAGTGGTGCTGGGAGAGGTAAGTACTGTTTAAAAACTTCCTTACCTTGCAGGTCAGCTGTTAGTTTCGGGAGATCAGTTTCGGGAGCAGGCCTATTGGCTGACTGTAAATCAGGAAGAATACAAAAGGTGTGGTTGAAGTGCCTTTAGAAACAGAGTGCTGGAAGCAAACAGAGTGTACCTGAGTTCGGGTAAGAGGTGAGTGAGGGCTGTGTTTTTTTGGAGTTTGGTGTTTGGGGTTGAGTTTCCCCCCCCCCCCAAAAAAAAACAATTAATTAAGTAAATTAATTAACTAGTTAAGGGAATTTGGTGCTCATCTTAAGGAGGTGCAGAGAAGCAGACCTGTGAGGGAGTCTCGGGAGCAATTACATCACAGCCAGCAGGTAAGTGACTTGTGACTGGTAAGTGATTTTTCTTTTCTCTCTTTGACTTTCTCTTAGCTGTGTAGTGTAGTTCAAATTTAACTTCAGGTTTAAGTCATGGCAGGAGAGCTCAGACCCGTGTCATGCTCCTCTTGTGAGATGTGGCAATTCAGGGACCCTTCTGGTGTCCCTGACTCCTTCATCTGCAAGAAGTGTGTCCAACTGCAGCTCCTGTTAGACCGCTTGACGGCTCTGGAGCTGCGGATGGATTCACTTTGGAGCATCCGCGATGCTGAGGAAGTTGTAGATAGCACATTCAGTGAGTTGGTCACACCGCAGATTAAAATTACTGAGGCAGATAGGGAATGGGTGACCAACAGACAGAGGAACAGTAGGAAGGCAGTGCAGGGATCCCCTGTGGTCATCTCCCTCCAAAACAGATTTACCGTTTTGGAAACTGTTGGGGGAGATGGCTCACCAGGGGAAGGTGGCAGCAGCCAGGTTCATGGCACCGTGGCTGACTCTGCTGCACAGAAGGGCGGGAAAAAGAGTGGCAGAGCTATAGTGATAGGGGTTTCAATTGTAAGGGGAATAGACAGGCGTTTCTGCGGACACAAACGAGAATCCAGGATGGTATGTTGCCTCCCTGGTGCAAGGGTCAAGGATGTCTCGGAGCGGCTGCAGGGCATTCTGGAGGGAGAGGGTGAACAGCCAGCTGTCGTGGTGCATATAGGCACCAACGATATAGGTAAAAAACGGGATGAGGTCCTACAAGCTGAATTTAGGGAGTTAGGAGTTAAACTAAAAAGTAGGACCTCAAAGGTAGTAATCTCAGGATTGCTACCAGTGCCGCGTGATAGTCAGAGTAGGAATGACAGGATAGCTAGGATGAATACGTGGCTTGAGAGATGGTGCAAGAGGGAGAGTTTCAAATTCCTGGGACATTGGGACCGGTTCTGGGGGAGGTGGGACCTGTACAAATCGGACGGTCTGCATCTGGGTGGGACCGGAACCAATGTTCTCGGGGGTGTGTTTGCTAGTGCAGTTGGGGAGGGTTTAAACTAATGTGGCAGGGGGATGGGAACTGATGTAGGAAGTCAGTGGGGACGGAATCAAAAGGCAGGAAGGGATAGTGTGTAAAGCATGACCAGAGAAAGCAGGGCAGAGAGCAAGGAAAGTCTACATTAAACTGCATTTATTTCAATGCAAGGGGCCTGACGGGCAAAGCGGATGAACTCAGGGCATGGATGGGCACATGGGTCTGGGATATTATAGCTATGACTGAAACATGGCTAAGGGAGGGGCAGGACTGGCAGCTCAATGTTCCGGGGTACAGATGCTATAGAAAGGATAGAACAGGAGGTAAGAGAGGAGGGGGACTGGCGTTTTTGATTAGGGAGAACATCACGGCAGTACTTAGAGGGGATATATCCGAGGGTTCGCCCACTGAGTCTATATGGGTGGAACTGAAAAATAAGAAGGGAGAGATCACCTTGATAGGACTGTACTACAGGCCCCCAAATAGTCAGCGGGAAATTGAGGAGCAAATATGTAAGGAGATTACAGATAGCTGCAAGAAAAATAGGGTGGTAATAGTAGGGGACTTTAACTTTCCCAACATTGACTGGGACAGCCATAGCATTAGGGGCTTGGATGGAGGGAAATTTGTTGAGTGTATTCAGGAGGAATTTCTCATTCAGTATGTGGATGGACCGACTAGAGAGGGGGCAAAACTTGACCTCGTCTTGGGAAATAAGGAAGGGCAAGTGACAGAAGTGTTAGTGAGGGATCACTTTGGGACAAGTGACCATAACTCCATTAGTTTTAAGATAGCTATGGAGAATGATAGGTCTGGCCCAAGAGTTAAAATTCTTAATTGGGGCAAGGCCAATTTTGATGGTATCAGACAGGAACTTGCAGAGGTAGATTGGGGGAGACTGTTGGCAGGCAAAGGGACGGCTGGTAAATGGAAGGCTTTTAAAAATGTGTTAACCAGGGTTCAGGGTAAGCACATTCCCTTTAGAGTGAAGGGCAAGGCTGGTAGAAGTAGGGAACCCTGGATGACTCGAGATATTGAGACTCTGGTCAAAAAGAAGAAGGAGGCATATGACGTACATAAACAACTGGGATCAAGTGGATCCCTTGAAGAGTATAGAGATTGTCGAAATAGAGTTAAGAGGGAAATCAGGAGGGCAAAAAGGGGACATGAAATTGCTTTGGCAAATAATGCAAAGGAGAATCCAAAGATCTTCTACAGATACATAAAGGGAAAAAGAGTAACTAGGGACAGAGTAGGGCCTCTTAAGGATCAACAAGGACATCTATGTGCAGAGCCACAAGAGTTGGGTGAGATCCTGAATGAATATTTCTCATCGGTATTCACGGTGGAGAAAGGCATGGATGTTAGGAAACTAAGGGAAATAAATAGTGATGTATTGAGAAGTGTGCATATTACAGAGGAGGAGGTGCTGGAAGTCTTAAAGCGCATCAAGGTAGATAAATCCCCGGGACCTGATGAAATGTATCCCAGGATGTTGTGGGAGGCTAGGGAGGAAATTGCGGGTCCCCTAACAGAGATATTTGAATCATCGGCAGCCACAGGTGAGGTGCCTGAAGATTGGAGAGTGGCGAATGTTGTGCCCTTGTTTAAGAAGGGCAGCAGGGAAAAGCCTGGGAACTACAGACCGGTGAGCCTAACATCTGTAGTAGGTAAGTTGCTAGAAGGTATTCTGAGAGACAGGATCTACAAGCATTTAGAGAGGCAAGGACTGATTCGGGGCAGTCAGCATGGCTTTGTGCGTGGAAAATCATGTCTCACAAATTTGATTGAGTTTTTTGAGGGGGTGACCAAGAAGGTAGATGAGGGCAGTGCAGTAGATGTTGTCTACATGGACTTTAGCAAAGCCTTTGACAAGGTACCGCATGGTAGGTTGTTGCAGAAGGTTAAAGCTCACGGGATCCAGGGTGAGGTTGCCAATTGGATTCAAAATTGGCTGGACGACAGAAGGCAGAGGGTGGTTGTAGAGGGTTGTTTTTCAAACTGGAGGCCTGTGACCAGTGATGTGCCTCAGGGATCGGTGCTGGGTCCACTGTTATTTGTGATTTATATTAATGATTTGGATGAGAATTTAGGAGGCATGGTTAGTAAGTTTGCAGGTGACACCAAGATTGGTGGCACAGTAGATAGTGAAGAAGGTTATCTAGGATTGCAACGGGATCTTGATCAATTAGGCCAGTGGGCCGACGAATGGCAGATGGAGTTTAATTTAGATAAATGTGAGGTGATGCATTTTGGCAGATCGAATCAGGCCAGGACCTACTCAGTTAATGGTATGGCGTTGGGGAGAGTTATAGAACAAAGAGATCTAGGAGTACAGGTTCATAGCTCCTTGAAGGTGGAGTCGCAGGTGGACAGGGTGGTGAAGAAGGCATTCGGCATGCTTGGTTTTATTGGTCAGGACATTGAATACAAGAGTTGGGACGAATTGTTGAAGTTGTACAAGACATTGGTACGACCACACTTGGAATACTGTGTGCAGTTCTGGTCACCCTATTATAGAAAGGATATTATTAAAGTAGAAAGAGTGCAGAAAAGATTTACTAGGATGTTACCGGGACTTGGTGGTTTGAGTTATAAGGAGAGGCTGGATAGACTGGGACTTTTTTCCCTGGAGCGTAGGAGGCTTAGGGGTGATCTTATAGAGATCTATAAAATAATGAGGGGCATAGATAAGGTAGATAGTCAACATCTTTTCCCAAAGGTAGGGGAGTCTAAAACTAGAGGGCATAGGTTTAAGGTGAGAGGGGAGAGATTCAGAAGGGCCCAGAGGGGCAATTTCTTCACTCAGAGGGTAGTGAGTGTCTGGAATGGGCTGCCAGATGTAGTAGTAGAGGCGGGTACAATTGTGTCTTTTAAAAAGCATTTAGATAGTTACATGGGTAAGATGGGTATAGAGGGTTATGGGCCAAGTGCGGGCAACTGGGACTAGCTTAATGGTAAAAACTGGGCGGCATGGACTGGTTGGGCCGAAGGGCCTGTTTCCATGCTGTAAACTTCTATGATTCTATGATTCAGTTTATATCCTGCTGTATCCTCTGACAAGCCTCTTCACTATCCGCAATTCCACCAATTTTTGTGTCGTCTGCGAACTTACTAATCAGACCAGCTACATTTTCTTCCAAATCATTTATGTACACTACGACCAACAAAGGTCGCAGAACGGAGGTCCCAGTCCCTGTGGAACGCCGCTAGTCACAGCCTTCCATTAGGCAGCACCGGTGGCACGGTGGTTAGCACTGCTGCCTCACGGCGCCAAGGTCCCAGGTTCGATCCCGGCTCTGGGTCACTGTCCGTGTGGAGTTTGCACATTCTCCCCGTGTTTTTACAGTAACTTCATTTGAAGCCTACTTGTGACAATAAGTGATTTTCATTTCATTTCATTCAGAAAAGCACCCTTCTATGTTACCCTCGATCTTCTGTGCCCAAGCCAGTTCTTTATCCAAAAAACGAGATTAGTCAAAAACGATCTGCCTCTAAGCACAAATCACCTTTGTTATTCCTTAATAATACCCACTCTTAAGGTCCAACCACTAGAGGATTTGTGGATCTTCTTTTACATTGACTGTCATTTTAATCTCCTATTCTTTCTTTGTCAGTCTCATTTTCCACTTCACTTCCCCATATAACTGATTGAATCTGGCTCTTGCTTGACTGTCTCACCTGACATCATACTCCCTCTCTTTTTGTTTCATCTTCTTCTCTATCCCCATCGTCCTCCAAGGAGTCCTGTTTTCCCGCCTGTTGGAATGCCCCAAGACCGAACTGGGAACATTTTGTCCTTAAAGATCACCCATTGTTCCGTTCCATAGGGCCCAAACCTTCCGATCAGGATTGGAAAGCCCATTTGTGAAGACGGGCCACAGGAATTCCAGCGATCAAAGCCACAGCCCTATCAAGCCACCTTTGCGGGTAATATACTTGGATCTGGGGTACTCTCTTGGTTTATGTGGGTAATATAAGGGTTAATTGTGTTAATAAATATTGTTGAATTTTGAACTTGTTGTTTGTGGTTTGTCGCCTTTGTAAATAAAGACACCCTCGGTTAAACCTTTGAATAAGTACACTGGTCAAAAGTACCTGAGGTTTTACAGGTACAACAGTTGAGACAGGTCGGGAGTTGGATCAGTGATAGTCAGATGGGGTCTGGGGCTAGGCAGGTTGGGATGGGGTGGGGGGCAGGAAAGAGTGGTTGGGGAGTCAGAGAGCTAGTCAGCAGGTCAGGGTGAGGTCGAGGTCGTCAATATGTGGGCAGCACGGTAGCACAAGTGGATAGCACTGTGGCTTCACAGCGCCAGGGTCCCAGGTTCGATTCCCCGCTGGGTCACGGTCTGTGTGGAGTCTGCACGTTCTCCCCGTGTCTGCGTGGGTTTCCTCCGGGTGCTCCGGTTTCCTCCCACAATCCAAAGACGTGCAGGTTAGGTGGATTGGCCACGATAAATTGCCCTTAGTGACCAAAATGGTTAGGAGGGCTATTGGGTTACGGGGATAGGGGGGAAGTGAGGGCTTAAATGTGTCGGTGCAGACTCGTTGGGTCGAATGGCCTCCTTCTGCACTGTATGTTCTATGTTCAATATGAGTAACTGGAGGGGCTCAGTTGTCTAGGAGTTGGACAAGGGTTTTTCTGTCTAACACTATTCAGCTAAGTAAGTTGGAACTGTCAAAGTCTCTGACGCTTAGAGTTGGAAACATTCTCATGCAGACTCCGCAGTGACCCAAGCGGGAATCGGACCTAGTCATCATAATATTATGAGGACAGAGACTGTAAAGAGATTCATACATAGCCCACAGAAGGGAAAAAGATTTGCGTTAATTGGTTTTGAAGTGCTTTCCCAGGGATCATGGGCTGGATTCTCCAATAATGGGGCTATGTCCCCACTCCAGCGTAAAAATGCTGGCGTTTCACTCGGGACGTTCCTTAAGAAAGTCCTGAGCGATTCTCTTACCTGCAGGGGGCTGGTACGGCCCCGGAAGTCTCCTCGCAGCTCTGGCTGCGGATACAGGGACCCGCACTTCCAGTCGGGAATCCGTGCATGCGCACAGCGGCTGCCTGCAACGGCCGCCCCGTGGGACATGGCGGACTTGGACCGCGGAGCTGCACAAGAAATGTAGCCCCCCCCCCCCAGATCCCGCGGGTCCGTGACGCCCGATCGCTGCTCTGGCCGTCCATGAGCCCCCCCCCCTGATGATCGATCCCCCCACCCCTCACCAGGGCGGCCACAGACTGAATCCGCAGCCACCACCCGACGGCCGATAGATGGTTAGAATCACTCCATCGGGAACACGGCCAGTTTTGCGCGGCGAATTGCAGGGGGAGGGCCTCTGTCAATGGCCCCCTACCCACGCCACATAGTTCGCGCACGAGAGACATCCAAGCGGCGCCGGTCCTGATTCCCGGTTGACGGCCATTCTCCGCCCCATTTACCTCGTTCATATTTTACTCGGTGTGGACTCCCCATGTCCTTGTTAAACAGACAATTTGTTTTGTGAGTGTTGGAATCAGGGTTATATCTGTTTGTCTCGCTGTAGCAATACTGATAGAAATTTCTTGTTCAAATATTTTTAATTCTTTACAACTTACCCTCAACCCAAAATAAAACCAGGCCCCGGATTTTCTCAGGTCGGAAACAGTCCTGCAAAGTGTGTGTCCTCTTCAGCTTTCCCTCTCGTCTAACCTGCGAAGCTCGCTTCTTCAGCAGGACCTGCGACCGCTGGTTAACGGGAGATATTTTGCAAAGTAACACAAGGATCAATATCAATTATAACTCGCGCCGGTAAAAGATTCTTCATCAAGAGACTGCCAGTGTGCTGGCTTTCCTTGTCCTTGCCTGGATAGGAGTGGTTTAAAGTTCTCCAGTTTTTTTCATACAGTTTTGATTAGGAGGAAAATGTGGGCGTATTTTTGTGCGTGCTGTTCAAATAGCTACAATCTGTCATCAGACCATAAGATATGGGAGCAGAATCAGGCCATTCAGCCCATTGAGTCTGTTCTGCCATTCGATCATGGCGGATATGTTCCTCATCCCCATTCTCCTACTACCTTCTCCCCATAACCCCATATCCACTGATTAATCAAGAACGCAGATTTGTGCTTGAGGTGCTGTTACCCACAGGGCTACAGACCAAGAACTGGAAGGTGGAATTGTACAGAACAGTTCTTTCTCAGAACACAAGAACTAGGAGCACGGGGTGGTCAATTTAGCCTCTCGAGCCCGCTCCACCGTTCAATATGATCTTGGCTGATCTCATCCTGGCCTCAACTCCACCGTCCTGCCCATTCTGCGTAACCCTTCACCCCATTACTAATTAAAAATCCGTCTAACTCCTTAAATTTACTCACTGTCTTAAAAAACTTTAATAAATATATTTTTTTAAAAATAAAATTTACTCACTGTCCCAGCATCTACCGCGCTCTGGGGTAGCGAATTCCACAGATTCACAAGCCTCTGGGAGAAGTCGTTTCTGCACACCACTCATGTATTTCCCGTCACACCCCTTCTGCTGCATGAGAAGCAACTACAGCACCACGTTTATATGATTCACTTTCCACCCTTCGGAGCTCCCTGCCCAGACCCAAATTCACGCATCGCCTCTGTGCTCATCGATTTGTATTGCTTCCCAATCTGGCACCACCTGGAATTTTAAACTCTCATGCCTCGTTTTCAAACCCCCTCCCTGGCCTTACTCCTCCGTAGCTCTGCAGCCTCCCCCAATCCCACAGCCCTCCGGGGATACCTGCACGCCTCTGATTCTGGCCTCTTGCACATCCCTCTCTTACTTTGCTGGTTGACCAAGGTTGCTTCATTCAACAACCAGAGCGTTTGGCCCTCTTTGGGGACATACAGGTCTTGGATTCTATCAAACACTTTTATGAAGATCTGCCCTATTCATTAGACATACTTTCGGTTAATAATAATTGTGTCCAGTCTAATGTGGTCAATTCCTGCCTCTTTCCTCCAAGGTCATCCTCATTTAAACTTTGGTATTTGATTTGCACTTCTGTTTCTCAAACCCCAAGATTAAATTTGATCACTGTACTGCCAGTGTTGGCTCCTGTTAAATTATTGACTAATTCAGGCTCATTACACTCTAGTGGAGGTCGCATGGCAGTGGGTAGTATCCCTGCCTCTGTGCCAGAAGATCCAGGTTAAAGGGTGGCAGGGTGGCACAGTGGGTTAGTACTGCTGTCTCACAGCGCCAGGAGCCCGGGTTCGATTCCACCCTCGGGCGACAGTCCACGTGGAGTCTGCACGTTCTCCCCGCGTCTGCGTGGGTTTCCTTCGGGTGCTCTGGTTTCCTCCCACAGTCCAAAGATGTGCAGGTTAGGTGGATTGGCCATGCTAAATTGCCCCTTAAGTGTCCAAAGATGTACAGGTTAGATGGGTTGACTGGATATGGTGGGGGAGGGTGTCCTTAGTAGGGTCAGTGCAGACTAGACAGGCCAAATGGCCTCCTTCTGCACTGTAGGGATTCTATAATAATACTGATCCTTGTGTACAACGGAGGGAGCAGGGTTTCGCATTATGGATTTTCCCCTTATCCTTAGGTTTTTTAAGTACATTGTCCTGTCCCCACTGGACAGGACCAGTCTTTGTAGGATCTCCCCCCTCTTTCCCCCCCCCCCAATCTTAGTTCTGCTGACTGATGGTCACGTTCTCCCTTACTGTACCTGTGCTGTCCTCCAAGCTCTGGCTGTGTCCTTGAGTAAACAATCCAAAAGTTCCCCTCCGTCCCTTGTGCAGTCTTTGACGTGAACTATTGTTGAAGGGTTCTGAGCCAAAATAGAAGTATTTGTTGTTGCCAGGTCTCGAAACAGCCCACAAGCTGTAATGTCAAATTAAAAAGCAGAAGGTGCTCTCAGTTCAGATATTTTACAGCCAAGCCTGATTCTCAGCTCCCACTTACCCCACCGCTTGAAAACCTCCGGACCACATGAGTGAAAGTAAAATATTACCTTGCAATCTGAAATTCTGATCACTGCTCTGCTATTCAGAGCTGTGCGATTTTGCAACCAACTCCTCACCAATGGAAATAAAGGTCAATGCAAAGGGTCGGGTCTTTGTTTGAATTGGCACCAGGTCGCATTCAAATTCAGTAGTCATTGAATGAGTCAAACCTTTTCAACTGACTTCACTTAACCCTTTATGAAGCTAAAAAGCCAAGTATCTGTTTTGGATAAGATTGTTATTGCAGTAAATTGTAATCATACAGCACAAAGGGCCATTCAGCCCATCACATCTGTGCCAGCCCTGGAGTTGAGGAGAGACTAAGTAGACTGGGACTGTACTCATTGGAATTTAGAAGAATGAGGGGGGATCTTATAGAAACTTATAAAATTCTGAAGTGAATAGATAGAGGATCGAAGCAGGGGGGCTGTTTCCACTGGCAGGTGAAAGTAGAACTCGGGGGCATAGCCTCAAAATAAGGGGGAGCAGATTTAGGACTGAGTTGAGGAGGAACTTCTTCACACAAAGGGTCGTGAATCTCTGGAATTCCCTGCCCAGTGACGCAGTTGAGGCTACCTCGATAAATGTTTTTTAGGCAAAGGTAGATAGATTTATGGACAGTAAAGGAATAAAAGGTTAGGGTGAGCAGGAGGGTAAGTGGAGCTGAGTCCGCAGAAAGATCAGCCATGATCTTATTGAATGGCGCAGCAGGCTCGAGGGGCCAAGTGGCCTACCCTTGCTCCTAGTTCTTATGTTCTTAACCAGAGTCCCGCTCCCCCGCTTGTCCCTCACATCCCTGAAAAGTACTCCTTTTCAAAACAGCCAATTCCTTTTTGAAAAACACTATTTAATCTGCTTGGAACAGTGCCAGGGTACTTCCTATGCATGTCCATCCCCCTTCGGGGCTACACCTACTTGCGCGTCCTTGGCGGGTTCTCTGGGCTTGATTCACATATTGAAAAACCTATTGTAAACCTCGCCGGCATGGTGCCGACTATACAGCGGGTAAGCCAGCGAATGATATTTAAATGTATTCAAATGAGGTTCCTGCTGGGCAGGAACTTTGTTACACCACTGGTGGAGGGAGAGGGTAAATTCAGAATGCCGAGATTTCTCTGACGGGCATCTCGGTTTCGGGTCTGTGCATACATTACAATTTGACAAATCTCATTATTGTAACACTACACACTATGCCATTCAGGACCTCCGGTTGCGCGATGCACGTGAAGCGTGCACATGGGGTATCTTCCTCCCCTCCCCATCATTCTCGCTGTTCCTCCCTTTCATGGCACCGTGAATCGTTGGCAAATGAGCAAGCAACAAGAATGCCTAAAACAATGAAAGAATTCCAGCCAAATAAATTTGACTGAAGTAGAGACTTGTGCCGATTCGGGCACAACCAAGGTGGCGGCCGCCTTTCCCGAGCTACTAACATCTGACACTCTTCAGCAAAAAATTCTGATTGTCAAGATGAACAAGCCTCGACGGAGTTTGGTTCTGCATCTGAAAAACCCACTGGAGGAAGCTCTGTCCTCCATTCGATCCTCCCTCAACTCCATTCACCTCACCGTCGACTCCCACGCCAACACCATCACCGATATGGAGACGGCCCTCTCTGGCCACAGCGGCAGGGTCAGCGCACTGGAGTGCCAGCTGGCTGCGCGGGGTAAAGAGAGTGTGGCGCTGAGGAACAGACTCGACCTGGAAGGTCTCCAGGCGGCAGAACCTACGCATTGTTGGGTTAGCAGAAGGGACCGAAGGCCGCACCCAATTCGGGCGAAAACACGTTCCCTGAGCCTCCGAAGTTGGACCGGGCCCACCGCGCGCCCCGTCGACGCCCCACCCTGGTGACTCCCCACAAACCTTTATAGCCCGGTTCCACAGCTACAGAGCTGTCCTCTTTGCACGCCTTGTAGGCAATAATTATCCCTCGTCACCGCCTTCAGTGCCTCCCAGAATGTGGAGGTTGAGACCTCCCCATTTTGGTTGTTGGAACGTACCCGTCTATGGCCAGTGATATCCGTTTGCAGCATGCCTCTTCAGCCAGGTCCGAGTCCAGTCTCCATGGAGGGGTGGCATGTGTGCTATGCCCGTCTCCAGCCTCACAGCCACGTTGTGTGGAGCGTGGTCGGAGATAACGATTGCAGAGCACCCCATTCCCCAGGAAGCACCGCTAGCCCCACTACAAAAAAAGTTGATCCAAGTATATACCCTATGTACCTGGGAGAAGGAGAACTCCTCCTCCCCTGGGTGTGTGAAGCTCCATGGGTCCACTGTCCTCATCTGGTCCATGAGCACATTTAGTTCCTTTGCCATGTTTGATTTCCCCCCCCCCCCCCCACCTGGGGTTTGATCGGTCTGTCCTGTATGCAGTTAAAGTACCCACCCATGATGAGTCTGCGTGTGTCTATGTTGGGGATTCACCAACCTACCCCTCGACTACCCCCCCCCCCCATGTTCTTCCGTGCTTCCCCTCCCCAGCTGTTCCCCTTCTCCTTCTTCCCCCCCCCTCTAGAGTTCCCCCCCCCCATCAGAAGTTGTGCTGCCGGCCCCCCCCTCGCTCGTACCTCGCTGTGCTAGTCCACCCGATCGTGTAGTGGTCCACCACCCGGCATCGATCCATACCTTACCCCGACCATTGCGTTTCTCTTTCCCCCTCCTCACCCCCTTCTCAGTCCTGCTGCTCGCACCCCATCCTTTCTGAGACTCATCGTCAGATCGAAGGCGAGGCAGATCAGTCCACCTTTAATACTCTCTCCTTTTCTTTTTACCCCTTGAGACGAGGGGTCTGGCTCATTGCCGCGTTGTTGCCTTCCCAGCCTGCGCTTGTGCCCAAATTCGTCTGCTTCTGCCGGTGTGGTGAGGTAGTACTCCCGACCCTGGAAAGACGGTGGAGGAAGCTGAAGGACTTGGACTAAACGGAGTGATTTTGAAAGGGACGTTTGCTGGTGGTTGGGACGGGCTGTATGGGGACGTTGATGTTTCCCTTCTCCCCTTTTTTCTTTGGGCAGAATTGCGGTTAATTGAAGTTGGTGAGTTTTGTTTGAGGCTTTTTCTCTTTTCAATTTTTTTTTGGTGGGGTTTTGTGGTTTGGAGGCAGTATTGTGCTGGGGGGCATGGGGAGGGGCGTTGAGTAGATTCAGGATTGAAGGAGGGGGTTTCGACTCTTGGGTGTGGTGGTTTGGGCTTTGGTTTCTTTCGGTGGTTCTTTATTTGAGTGGTGTGGGCTCTGGTGAGGGAGGGGCTACCTCGCGTGTAAGCTGAGGTTGGCTGGTGAACGGGAGCGAGGTGGGTGAGGGAGGGGCTACGGCTTGATGGATCAGTTTAGGCAGGTTTTGATGAGCCTAGAAGATGTGAATGGTGGGGAGGGGGATGGAGGAGAGAGGCGTTGGTTCGACAGGCAATGGCTGGGGGATCTCTGGGATGGGGAGGAGGGGGTGGAGTTCTGACGGTGACTGGGGGTTGTCCTTTGTTCCATCTGGTGGGTGGGACTGGCTGCCATCTTGGGTGGGCTCTGGTTTCAGAAACATGGGGCGAGGAGGGGACAACCCCTCACGGTGGGAACGGCTCACTTGAAGGGGAGGGGGGCTGAGAGGTCCCCGATTCGATTGGTTACATGGAACGTGCGGGGTTTGGGAGACCCAGTGAAGCGGGCAGTAGCTTTCTCTCATTTGAAGAGTTTGAGGACTGATGTGGTGCTTTTGTAGGAGACCCACCTGTGGGTGAGGGCCCAGATGAGGCTCCGTAAGGGTTGGGTGAGCCAAGTGTTCCACTCAGGCTTTGATAGCAGGGCCTGGGGTTGGAAATACTAATTAATAGAACATAGAACATTACAGCGCAGTACAGGCCCTTCGGCCCCCAATGTTGCGCCGACCTGTGAAACCGCTCTAAAGCCCATCTACACTATTCCCTTATCGTCCATATGTCTATCCAATGACCATTTGAATGCCCTTAGTGTTGGCGAGTCCACTACTGTTGCAGGCAGGGCATTCCACGCCCTAACTACTCTCTGAGTAAAGAACCTACCTCTGACATCTGTCTTATATCTATCTCCCCTCAACTTAAAGCTATGTCCCCTCGTGCTAGACATCACCATCCGAGGAAGAAGGCTCTCACTGTCCACCCTATCCAATCCTCTGATCATCTTGTATGCCTCAATTAAGTCACCTCTTAACATTCTCTCTAACGAAAACAGCCTCAAGTCCCTCAGCCTTTCCTCATAAGATCTTCCCTCCATACCAGGCAACATTCTGGTAAATCTCCTCTGCACCCTTTCCAATGCTTCCACATCCTTCCTATAATGCGGCGACCAGAATTGCACACAATGCTCCAAATGCGGCCGCACCAGAGTTTTGTACAGCTGCAACATGACATCATGGCTCCGAAACTCAATCCCTCTATCAATAAAAGCTAACACACCGTACGCCTTCTTAACAACACTCTCAACCTGGGTGGCAACTTTCAGGGATCTATGTACATGGACACCGAGATCGCTCTGCTCATCCACACGGCCAAGAATCTTACCATTAGCCCAGTACTCTGTCTTCCTGTTATTCCTTCCAAAATGAATCACCTCACACTTTTCGGCATTAAACTCCATTTGCCACTTCTCAGCCCAGCGCTGCAGCTTATCGATGTCCCTCTATAACTTGTAACATCCTTCTGCACTGTCCACAACCCCACCGACTTTAGTGTCATCTGCAAATTTACCCATCCTTCTGCGCCCTCCATAAAAATGACAAACAGCAGTGGCCCCAAAACAGATCCTTGTGGTACACCACTAGTAACTGGACTCCAGTCTGAACATTTCCCATCAACCACCACCCTTTGTCTTCTTCCAGCTAGCCAATTGACTGGCCCTACTCTTATCCTAGTCATTGGTTTATTCCTGACATATCTATAGAAAGCTTTAGGGTTATCCTTGATCCTACAAAGACTTCTCATGTCCCCTCCTGGCTCTTCTTAGCTCTCTCTTTAGGTCCTTCCGAGCTAACTTGTAACTCTCGAGCGCCCTAACTGAACCGTCCATGTCTCATCTTTAAATAAGCATCCTTCTTTCTCTTGACAAGTGTTTCGACTGCTTTAGTAAACCACGGTTCCCTTGCTCGACCACTTCCTCCCTGCCTGACAGGTACATACTTATCAAGGACACGCAGTAGCTGTTCCTTGAACAAGCTCTACATTTCCATTGTGCCCATCCCCTGCAGTTTTTTTCTCCATCCGATGCATCCTAGGTCTTGCCTCATCGCATCATAATTGCCGTTCCCCCAGATAGAACTCTTGACCTGCGGTATATACCTATCCCTTTCCATCACTAAAGTAAACGTAATCGAATTGTGGTCACTATCACCAAATGGCCACAACATCGAAGTCCTAAGTACCAACCCATGCCGCAAGTTCACCCACATTATTCCGGATGCTCCTGGCATTGAAGAAGACATTAATTATTAATAATTAATTAATTAATAATGAGTTTGGTTTCAGGAGGGAAAGGTGGTGGGTATGTAATAGTTTTGTTTTTTAAAATTTAAATTTAGAGTACCCAATAGGGCAGCACGGTAGCATTGTGGATAGCACAATTGCTTCACAGCTCCAGGATCCAAGGTTCGATTCCCGTTTGGGTCACTGTCTGTGCGGAGTCTGTACGTCCTCCCCGTGTGTGCGTGGGTTTCCTCCGGGCGCTCCGGTTTTCTCCCACAGTCCAAAGATGTGCAGGTTAGGTGGATCGGCCGTGATAAATTGCCCGTAGTGTCCAACATTGCCCTCAGTGTTGGGTTGGGTTGCTGTGTTGTGGGGATAGGGTGGAGGTGTTGACCTTGGGTAGGGTGCTCTTTCCAAGAGCCGGTGCAGACTCGATGGGCTGAAGGGACTCCTTCGGCACTGTAAATTCTATGCAAATTCATTTTTTTCAATTAAGGGGCAATTTAGAATGGCCAATCCACCTAGCTTGCACATTTTTGGATTATGGGGGCGAAACCCACGCAAACACGGGGAGAATGTGCACACAGGCAGTGACCCAGAGCCGGGATCGAACCTGGGACCACAACGCCACGAGGCCGCAGTGCTAACCCACTGCGCCACCATGCTGCCCTGGTATGTCATAGTTACAGGAACATTGGAAGGTACGTTCGTGGATTTAGCGAGTGTGTACGCTCCGAATTGGGAGGATGTGGCGTTCATGAAGAGGATCCTGGAGGCTATACCAGAAATGGATATACACCAGTTGAATCAGGGGAAGATTTGAATTGAGTTCTGAACCTACAGGGAGGCCCTATCTAGGGTTATTCCATGGCCTCCTGTGCTCGGTTAAGTTCTGCACAGGATTCTCATTACCAAAGCCAGAATTAGTTTTCCCCAAGACAGACATCAAATGCGACAGATGCCCGCATGCTCTTGCTGACCACACCTGCGTGTCTGGTCCTGTCCAAAGCTGGTCATCCTTTTTTGACACACTCGCCAATATTCTGGACATTGATCTAGAGCCCTGTCCTTTAACAGCCATATTCGGAATCTCATCTACATTGACCAATTTCACCAAGGTTGAAGCAGACATTATCACATTTGCTTCATTAATAGCTTGCCGGCAGATTTTATTAAGCTGGAAATTCCCCACCCAGTGCTCCACCCTGGTTGGAAAACTTGCTGTCCTTTTTTTATATTTGGAAAGATTAAACATGTCATGAGGGGTTCAACTGAGAAATGTATTTGTAGCGGGCAACCATTTGTCTCTTTCTTTAAAGAATCAATTACTGCTGACTGTTAAGTTTACTGTTTTCTATCTGTAGTATTTTTGTGTGTTGTAGATCTGTCTGTTAACAGGGACAGGAGCTGAATTTATGGCCACGAATCGTTCTCGGTTTCCCTGCTCCTTTCCCTGTTTGAAAATCAATAAAAGGATGTTTTTTAAAAATTGCATCTCCCTATCCTTTGTCACTTTGCAGCTCCCTATTAAATTCCATCTGCCTCTTGTCTGCCCATTCCACTAGCCTATGTTCCTTTGCAGTCAATTACATCTGCAGTGTTTACTACTCACTTCAAGTTTAGTATCAAGTTTAACAAAACATTGACCCGAGCACTGACCCTTGGGGGACACTACCGTCTACCGTCCTCCAGTCTGAAAAATACTCTTTTTAAAAATTTGTTCATGGGGTGTGGGCATTGCTGGCTGGGCCACCATTTATTGCCCATCCCTACTTGCCCTTGAACTGGTTGACTTGTTTGGGCCATTCTAGAGGGCATTTAAGGGTCAACCACATTGCTGTGAGTCTGGAGTCACAGGTAGGCCAGACCAGGTAAGGATGGCAGATTTCCTTTCCTAAAGGGCATTAGTGAGCCAGATGAGTTTTTACATCAATCGGCAATGGAGAACACTCTCTTTCCCCCCCCCCCCCCCCAAATCTTTTGATTTTTAATTCCAAATTATTATTGAATTCACCGTCTGCTGTGGCGGGATTTGAACCCAGATCCCCAGAGCGTTACCCTGGGTCTCTCGATTACTAGTCCAGTGACAATACCACCATCACTGCCTCCGCTTTATCGACCACAACTCAGTCCTCTGCCCTTAAGTCTTTGTTAGCCAAGTTGACATTGCCCCTTCTATTCAGTGTGCCACTATTGTACTACACAGTGTGTCCACATTAATCCGTACCAACTTTTACAGATGCACCATAGAAAGCATCCTATCAGGCTGCATCACAGCCTGGTATGGCAACTGCTCGGCCCAGGACCACAAGAAACATCAGAGAGTCGTGAACACCGCCCAGTCCATCACACGAACCTGCCTCCCATCCATTGACTCCATCTACACCTCCCGCTGCCTTGGGAAAGCGGGCAGCATAATCCGGCTTACTCACTCTTCCAACTTCTTCCATCGGGCAGGAGATACAGAAGTCTGAGAACACGCACGAACAGACTCAAAAGCAGCTTCTTCCCCGCTGTTACCAGACTCCTAAATGACCCTCTATGGACTGACCTCATTAACACTACACCCTGTATGCTTCATCCGATGCCGGTGCTTATGTAGTTACATTGTATATCTTGTGTTGCCCTCTTATGTATTTTCTTTTCTTCCCATGTACTTAATGATCTGTTGAGCTGCTCGCAGAAAAATACTTTTCATTGTACCTCAATACACGTGACAATAAACAAATCCAATCCAATCCCCTATTTTGTTAACCAGCCTATCGTGCAGTATTTTATCAAACACTTTCCTAAAGTCCATGTGAACAACCTCCATTTCGTTGCCTTCCATCAATCGTCTATCGTATTTCATCATGCCTGTTTGCTTTGGACTAGGTACTAAAAACAAGGTTTCATAACAGCCTTGTGTCAATCAATCACTTTGATCTATGTTTTCTAGCAGACCTGCCAGGACTGAGATACCATCTGAAATACAGTTCCAGTCCACTGGGACCCTACTGCATCTAGAACTTGGACAATCTAACCTGCTCCGCATGACGGCTGCTCAGATACTGCAAACAGATCAGTTCTCGGTTTTCGAATAATGCTGCGTGGTTTGAACTTGGTTCAAGGCACAGCAGGCCACTTTAACTAGAGGCAAGAATAAAGACCAGGATTCAAAATGTGTTTTTACGGGCGGTGGTCCAAAGTGATGTAAAGTGAGCGAAGAGGGCAAGGAGGTTCAAAAGAAATTGGAGAAGCTGGATTGTTTTCTCTAGAACAGAGGAAACTCAGATTTAACTGAGGTGCATAAAATTGAGGGCAGCACGGTAGCACAGTGGTTAGCACTGTTGCTTCACTGCACCAGGTTCGATTCGTGACTTGGGTCACTGTCTGCGCAGAGTCTGCACATTCTCCGCGTGTCTGCGTGGGTTTCCTCCGGGTGCTCCGGTTTCCTCCCACAAGCCCTGAAAGACATACTTGTTAGGTGAATTGGACATCCTGAATTCTCCCTCCGTGAACCCGAAGAGGTGTCGGAATGTGGGGACTAGGGGCTTTTCACAGTAACTTCATTGCAGTGTTAATGTAAGCCTACTTGTGACAACAAAGATTATTTAAAATTATAAGGGGATGATACAAAGTGGATATGGAGGACATGTCTCCCTTAGAAGAGAGAAATGTCTCCCTTAGAAGAGAGAAATATGGTTGGCTCTTAACTGCCCTTTGAAATGGCCTGGCCAGCCACTCAGTTCAAGGGAAATTAGGGATGGACAACAAATGCTGGCCTGGTCAATGATGCCCAAATCCCATTAAAAAAAATAGTTTTAAACGCTCTTGAATTGCGAACAGGCTTTTCCATTGAAGATTGGTGCGTCTCCAAACAGGGACAGCAGTCGCGTCCTCATACTAGTTGCACCCTAGCCCTCTGTACAGCCTGTGGTTGGTCATACAGTACAAAGTAACACGGAGGGGTTTAAGGGTTCCCCAAACTGATATTTGAACATCTCAATCTCAATAACAATAATCGCTTATTGTCACAAGTAGGCTTCAAATGAAGTTACTGTGAAAAGCCCCTAGTCGCCACATTCCGCGCCTGTTCGGGGAGGCTGGTACAGGAATTGAACCCGCGCTGCTGGCCTTGTTCTGCAATACAAGCCAACTCTTTAGCCCACTGTGCTAAACCAGCCCCAGGACCCAAGAACAGTTGGAGTATTTCGGCTAACTGTGATGGACCAGACACAGCCGCAGGGTCATGGTCGGTGGAGTAAAGTTAGAGACACAGAACATGCCCATCGCTGAGGAGGCCACTAAGCCCATTGTGCCTTTGCTGGCCAAAAAAGGTATTATCCAATCTACTCTACTTCCCAGCCTTCCTCCGTCTTATCTGTTGCGAGACCTGTCGGAGCATGTGCTCTGATGACAGTGATTTGCTGGTTCATTGTTAAGAGTGAGCCAAACAGTCACAACACGCTCACCTATCCCACACAGTCGCTGAGGTGCCAGGCAAGCCCATTTTTAATGAAGTCCACCCCATGGAGACATTGTTTCACTTCTGCAAGATCCTTTCTAAAATAGATGTACCTGCTTTGTTCCTTCAGGTGACCTTCTCCTGTACATTGAGTCTCACTTCGGCCGGCATGGGGACGAGTCTAAAGCTTAGAGCCCAACTATTCCGAGGTAAAATTAAGCAAAAATTTAAATTTTACCACATAATTGGTGATAGAAGTTTATAACTCTCTTCTGCAAGTGGCAAGTGATGGATTGGATTGGTTTTGTTTATTGTCACGTGTACCGAGGTACAGTGAAAAGTATTTTTCTGCGAGCAGCTCAACAGATCAATTGTTAATTTTAAACCGGAGATGGATAGATTTTAGTTACTTTTGTTCTATGTTCTTTGATGGGACGCGGGCATCATTGGCAAGGTCAGCATTTGTTGACCATCCCTATCTGCCCTTGAACTAAGTGGCTTGCTGGGCCATTTCAGAGGACAGTTATGAGTCAAGAGGTCTGAAGCCACACGTAGGCCAGACCGGGCAAGGTGAAGCCGAAGGGTTTTTACATCAACCGACGATCGTTGTCATGGTCACCATTACTGTGACTTAACTTTGCGTTCCAGATTTATTAACTCGAGTTTAACTCCCACCGGGTGCTGGTGGTGGGATTTGAACCCGTGGCCCCCCAGCATTTGCCTGGACCTCTGGATTACGAGTAAACCAAAGGAATAATTGGATATGGGGTTTATATGAGCAGATCAGCTCTGATTTGTAAAAACAGGCACGAGGGGCTAGTTTGGCCTCTTTCTAAACTCCTCGGTAGGTGGTCGAAGGAAACAATGGGATCAGGACTGCTGCTTATTTTAGAATTAGAATTAGAACATTACAGCGCAATATAGGCCCTTCGGCCCTCGATGTTGCGCCGACCTGTGAAACCAATTGAAAGCCCAAAAAGCCTATTTGGAGGGTAAACACAGCCCATGTGCAATTTCTGGTAATTCTGTGACTTTTGTTCGCTTAATAGGGAGATGAAGTGCTGGCTTCAGGGGAAAGGTCTTTGCAAGATGGTAGTCAATGCTGGGAGGACAGCAGTGCTTATAGATCTGTGCAGTAAAATGATAAGATTCAGTATTAGTAAATAGGGCCCTTCATCTGAAACACACCCAAACTCAGTTTTCGGAGACCGTCGCTTTGCAGGCATTCTCTCAACAAAGGCCGATTGGGAATCACCATTCACTTCCTCGGCTATTTGCGTGTTCATTAATTCACAAGTTTGTAACTCCTTCAAAAGTCAGTGGACATTTTCTGAGGGAGCCAAGCTGACTGGAGAAGTTGCCCTCGAAATAAGTCAGCTGGAGTGTTAGTTTTATCACATGGTAACAGTTGCATCAAAGACATTTTGGGGAACGGCGGCCTGGGTGGGGTGGGTCTATTTTTTTAATGATTTAAAAATGTTTTTTTTTTATTTTTATTTTTTAAAAGAGTACCCAATTCATCTTTTTTTCCAATTAAGGAGCAATTTAGCGTGGCCAATCCACCTAGCCTGCACATCTTTGGACTTGTCGGGGTGATACCCACGCAGACACGGGGAGAATGTGCAAATTCCGCACGGACAGTGAACCGGGGCCGGAATCGAACCCGGGCCCTTGGCTCAGTGAGGCAGCAGTGCTAACCACTGGGCCACTGTGCTTTTAGTGATTATTAGAACAAACATTTCACGATTCTGCACTGCACCAGACACATCTGCACTGAAAGAAAACTGCTTCTCAACAAAAGCATGCAAAGCAATGACTGACTCAGTGCAACTCTTGATCTTAACAACATTCTGAGAGCTTTGTGCAAGTCAGACATTTTACAGAGCATCAAACAGCATGACCCAGGTTGATGGTTTGACTCGTTTATTCGTACAACCTATTAAAAATGTACAGTTCACCAGTGGCATTTGTACGGTAGACATCCCACCGAAATACATTTGCTTGGACACTTATCATACACTGCCATACATTGTGGCTTTAAATGTGAGATGGTTCTTGCCTGCCTGCACAGACTGCAAATAAAATCTCAAAACAAAGGAAAAAAAAAAAAAAAAAAAAAAAAAAAAGAGGTGTCGGCTGTTAAACAAGACTACTTTAAAAAAAATGTACATATCCCACAGTGACAAAACCTTGCGCGGGGGAAGGCAGTAGTGAACTGAAGGAGCAATGCTGTTTTAGTTGTTTGTCTTTAGGTCTGAATGGGTCAGTTTTGCGACACACATTTTATACACGAGTTTAAGTTATATTAAAAAAATGAAAAAATTAATACAATGATTATAAACTCAAGAGGAACAATTCAATGTGTACTTGCAAGGCCAGGACTCCATTCACAGCTGGTTTCTTGAGCTGCAAGCAGACAGTTCTGAAACATACAGCACACCTAGTAGGAGAGACTTCAACAATTACACCCATCACCCCCGAGGGCACCGGATGGAAATAATGTCACCGGGCATGGGAACGAACGCCAAGCCACGTTTCGATCACAGTCGCAGATCAAGTCAAAAAGATTCAGTAGCCGTTATAACATCTTTCGAGCGACATAGTTCAAAATGCCACCTTGCTTGTAAAAGGTGATTTCCATTTCATTGTCAAACTTAGCTACAACTTTGAAAGTCTTTCCTGTGTTCGTCTGCAAGACAAAACATTGGGTCTCCGGTTATATCATGGAACAAACAACAGTTCAGTTTTCACCCTCCTGCTGATTAAGATTTCAAACTTATTGCGTTTGAAACACAAAATGTTGGAGGATACTCGGGCCAGCAAGTGCGGAGACAGAACGGGAGTTAATGCTGCAGGTGGGTAACTGTAATCTGAACACGGTCTCTCTCTCTCCACAGTTGTTGCCCGACTAGCTGAATGTTTGCAACATTTTCTGGGTTTCCCTCAGGCGTCCAGCATCCAGGTGCACAGTGGTTAGCACTGCTGCCTCCCGGCGTGAGGACCTGGGATCGATCCCAGAGTTTGCATGTTCTGCCCGTGTCTGCGTGGGCCGTACCCCCACAAAACCAAAAAAAGATGTGCGGGGTAGGTGGATTGGCCATGCTAAATTGCCCCCGAATTGGAAATAAAAGAAAAAGGAAAGTAGGAAGGAAATTAAGCAAGGAGTCAGGAGGGCTAAAAGGTGCCACGAAAAGTCATTGGCAAATAGGGTTAAGGAAAATCCCAAGGCTTTTTACACATACATAAAAAGCAAGAGGGTAGGCAGGGAAAGGATGGGCCCACTGAAGGACAGGCAAAGGGAATCTATGTGTGGAGCCAGAGGAAATGGGCGAGGTACTAAATGAATAATCTATGATAATCTATGAATACTTTGCATCAGTATTCACCAAAGAGTAGGAATTGATGGATGTCGAGTTTGGAGAAGGGTGTAGATAGCCTGGGTCACATTGAGATCCAAAAAGACGAGGTGTTGGACATCTTGAAAAATATTAAGGTAGATAAGTCCCCAGGGCCTGATGGGATCTACCCCAGAATACTGAAGGAGGCTAGAGAGGAAATTGCTGAGGCCTTGACAGAAATCTTTGGATCCTCACTGTCTTCAGGTGATGTCCCGGAGGACTGGAGAATAGCCAATGTTGTTCCTTTGTTTAAGAAGGGTAGCAAGGATAATCCAGGGACCTACAGGCCAGTGAGCCTTACGTCAGTGGTAGGGAAATTACTGGAGAGAATTCTTCGAGACAGGATCTACTCCCATTTGGAAGCAAATGGACGTATTAGTGAGAGGCAGCACGGTTTTGTGAAGGGGAGGTCGTGTCTCACTAACTGATAAGAGTTTTTCGAAGAGGTCACAAAGATTATTGATGCAGGTAAGGCAGTGGATGTTGTCTATATGGACTCCAGTAAGACCGTTGACAAGGTCCTTCATGGCAGACTGGTACAAAAGGTGAAGTCACACGGGATCAGGGGTGGAGCTGGCAAGATGGATACAGAACTGGCTAGGTCATAGAAGGCAGAGAGTAGCAATGGAAAGGTGCTTTTCTGATTGGAGGGCTGTGACTAGTGATGTTCCGCAGGGATCAGTGCTGGGACCTTTGCTGTTCGTAGTATATATAAATGATTTGGAGGAAAATGTAACTGGTCTGATTAGTAAGTTTGCAGATGACACAAAAGTTGGTGGAATTGCGGATAGCGATGAGGACTGTCAGAGGATACAGCAGGATTTAGATCGTTTGGAGATTTGGGCGGAGAGATGGCAGATGGAGTTTAATCCGGACAAATGTGAGGTAATGCATTTTGGAAGGTCTAATGCAGGTAGGGAATATACAGTGAATGGTAGAACCCTCAAGAGTATTGACAGTCAGAAAGATCTAGGTGTACAGGTCCACAGGTCACTGAAAGGAGCAACACAGGTGGAGAAGGTAGTCAAGAAGGCATACGGCATGCTTGCCTTCGTTGGCCGGGGCATTGAGTATAAGAATTGGCAAGTCATGTTGCAGCTGTATAGAACCTTAGTTAGGCCACACTTGGAGTATAGTGTTCAATTCTGGTCACCACACTACCAGAAGGATGTGAAGGCTTTAGAGAGGGTGCAGAAGAGATTTACCAGGATGTTGCCTGGTATGGAGGGCATTAGCTATGAGGAGCGGTTGAATAAACTCGGTTTGTTCTCACTGGAACGATGGAGGTTGAGGGGAGAGCTGATAAAGGTCTACAGAATTATGAGGGGCATAGACAGAGTGGATAGTCAGAGGCTTTTTCCCAGGGTAGAGGGGTCAATTACTAGGGGGCATAGGTTTAAGGTGTGAGGGGCAAGGTTTAGAGTAGATGTACGAGGCAAGTTTTTTTTTTTTACACAGAGGGTAGTGGGTGCCTGGAACTCGCTGCCGGAGGTGGTGGTGGAAGCAGGGACGCTAGTGACATTTAAGGGGCATCTTGACAAATACATGAATAGGATGGGAATAGAGGGATACGGACCCTGGAAGTGTAGAAGATTTTAGTTTAGACGGGCAGCATGGTCGGCACAGGCTTGGAGGGCCGAAGGGCCTGTTCCTGTGCTGTACTTTTCTTTGTTCTTCTTTGGAAACTCTAAATTTATATTTAATAAAAAGATGTCCAGAGCTGACTGGTGTTGATTTAACTTGAAGGTCACCGCACCTCAGGCAAGAGGCAAGGTTGAAAAGGCGGAACCTCCATGAATAACCTCAGCCGGTACGGGGATTGAACCCCTGCTGCTGGCCTCACTCTGCGTCATAAACCAGCTGTCCAGCCAACTGAGCTAAATTGAAAGTTCCCTTGTGCAGAAGTGGACAGAACATCTCATGTTTCAGCTTTGCATTGGCAAAGTGGAAGAATTACAAGTGGTCACTTATAAAATGCCTTTCAAAATAACTCCGTGCAACAGAGCCTCACGCTACACTGTGCCACTCTTCCCCCGCCAATTGTTGCTTTAAAAAGCATCCATTCAAGTGGCAACCTCTAAAGGGGTGGGACTAAAAAGGGAAAACTTTGACGTGGTTTACGACTGTTGCTTGTTCACAAATCATGAGAACAAATCCCCCTAATGACAGGGCATCAACTGGTGGTGACCCGTTCTGGATTCTCAGCTGCTTAAGACAACCACCGGGTGACGTAAATCCCGAAATGCACGGGATGCGACACCGTGACACTGCCACCCGCCCATCAGTGCCAACTCAGCCGATATGAACTGTTAACGGTGCGACGGCAGAAGGAAGAAAACTAAATGGGATGGGGTTCCCGCTCTGGCGGCCTGGGGGTGGTGGCGGGGAGAATAACACCAGAGCTTTTGAGGGCAGCATTGGGATTATGTTCCAAAACTATCTGCCTAGGCTCACATGCAAAGGATGGAACTGCTTCCTCCTGGAAAGGAGGAAGAGAGGATTACAGCGGTAAAGAGAAAAGTGAGTTTCCATCTCATGAGCTTTTTAGAATTTGACCAAATGTTGTGTCTTAACCAGATAATGTGTGGTTACAGAAAGCCATGCGTGATTCTTTGGGCAGAGTACACGAGGAGGGAACCGTCTCCTTTGAAAACTCTCCTTCAATACTATCCGAGGTGCGTGCACAGGCAAAAGAAAACTATAATAAACTATATGAGCACAATTCACAAGTTATCACGGTTTGATATCCGTACCGTTACATTGACTGTTGTTCCAGGGCACAGTTCCTTAGGGATTGTTATTGTGTAACGCTCCTTTCCGGTTAGTCCTAACTTGTCTACGTTTTCCTCTGGAAGGAACTGAAGGGGAATGATGCCCATACCGACCAAGTGGTTCTTGTGCATCTTCTCGTAACTCTCTGCTAGAATGGCTTTGACACCCTGCAATGCAAGAGCACAACAGTAGGGTTACACCGGCAATTTGGTTCAACCCAGGACAGTTCTCACAAGGCAGACACAATCGAGCTTTACCAGTAAATAAGGTCCTTTGGCTGCCCAGTCCCTCGAGCTACCCAAGCCATATCTTTTCCCGGCTAAAATAATCAGTGGAAAGCCTTCCCTCTGGTACCGTTCAGCTGCGTCAAACACATCGAGCTGGAAAGATTTAAAAAAGGAGTTTTTTTCTTAAATTTAGGAAATAAAGGAAAATATTAACACTTTTAGTCATTTGGTTATACAGAACTGGAGTATTGCTGAAATAAAGACATTTTGTTGAAGCTTTTAGTTTTGTACTCATCAGAGCAATTCAGTATCAGGGAAAACAACAAATTCATATTGTATGAGAAGATAGTGCTGATTGGTTGGCAAGTGCACTCTGGTTGGTAGAGGCATTGCCATGGAGAATGCATCAGTTGTTGTTGACTGACAGTTAACTGCTAAGCAGTTGTTTGCCCATCACATTGGTATGTTTTGCAAATTGTCCTGATGACCGCAGAGAAAAAGTTTAAACAAAATGTATCTTTTTTCCAGCAATACTTCTACTTCTGTTTCAAAGCACCAATGGCACCAAATACTTACTGTTTGCCCAGACGGGATGTGTATTGTTTTAGGTGCAGTTTTGCCAATAAACTTATTCAGGAGCTTGATGCTGGCGAAGGTCCCTCGGGTCATCACAGCATCATTGCCTCTTCGTGCTCCGTAAGAGTTAAACTCACGGGGCGTGAGACTAAGTAAAAGAAAACAATTCAGAGTTAATATATTGTTGTTTCAATGAGGGTTATTGGTGCGAATAAACTGACACTGTGAGCCACTTGATCAGAAGAAGTAGTCATTAACCCTAAAGTGCTCCCTGATATGAAGTACATCGGAAGAATAGTGATTCACGCACCCCATTTAGAGTGCCGCTCGCAGAGACCCAGGGGAACCTCATATGCAGGACCAGTGATTTTCTGCTTAAAGAACAAGTACAGCATAGGAACAGACTCTTCGGCTCTCCAAGCCTGCGCTGATCACGCTGCCCGCCTAACCCAAAACCTTCTACACTTCTGGGGGTCTGTAACCGTCTATTCCCATCCTATTCTTGTATTTGTCAAGACGCCCCTTAAACGTCACTATCCCACTTGCATCCACCACCTCCTCCTAGCCTCTGTGTAAAAATACTTCCCTCGTACATCTCCTCTAAACTTTGCCCCTCGCATCTTAAACCTACATCTCCTCGTAATTGACTCTTCCACCCTGGAAAAAAGCTTCTAACTATCCACTCTATCCATAATTGCGTAGACTATCAGGTCACCCCTCAACCTCTGTCGTTCCAGTGAAAACAAACCTCATTTATCCAACCTCTCCTCATGCGCTCCATACCAGGCAACATCCTGGTAAACCTCTCCTGTACCCTCTCCAAAGCGTCCACATCTCACTGGATTCCATGCAGCGATCCGCTCTGCACACTATCCCATTGTACATAGTGATGCACGATCAATCACTACTGAAGCGAGACTGTAGTCCAATTGAAGGCTTTAATGAACAAGTAGTTACCCCAACAGCTCCGGTACAGGATGACTGCTGTGGGTGAAACACAGACTCTTATGCTCCGCCTGCTGGGCAGAACGGGCAGGTTCTACCACTCATACTACAGTATAAGGCACATCCCACCTAGGTACCGCGATACCCCTAATATAGCCTACCACACATAGTAATTGAACTTCTACATGCTGTCTAGTTTAGTCACTCTCCCAGTGTTCAGATGAAAATAAGACAGAAAAACATAAATGATAATCACAAGTCTGATTTTCAAGACTGCTCTGCGAACCCGCCACTCTGCTCTTGATGAAGTGAACGGGATAGCTTTGAGCTGGGTAGGTGATTGCCTCTACTTTTCAGTGCCGTCAGTCTCTGTGCCAGCATTTCCAGTGACTGTGCCTATCTGGAAAGGGTTTTGTTCACAAGAAATCTGGCATACAAATGCCGTGGATGCTGGGTCAATGGAACTTTCCATATGGAGACTGGTCCGCAAAGTTAATTGGGGATATGGAGCTAGGGCAGGTAGATAGAGTTAGCCAGATTGGTCATGATCTAATTCAATGGTGAAAGGGGTTAGAGGAGCTGAATGGCTTCCTCCTATTCCTATGTTCCTCAAAACGTGTAACGAGCCAAGAACTAAACACTGATGGAATGAATTGGGCTGACTTGACATTCTGAAGAATATTTTGTCACCTTTTATAAAAGCAAGGATTTAATTATCTCTACTTGTCAGAGAAGTTCACGTGCTTTTGGTCAGGAAGCTTGAGAGAAACTATGGGATTCCAACAAGTTTTATTTTAAGTGTCATGCTTGCAAATTAATAAATTGAGAGTTAAGTTAAAATACTTTCTATGACTAAAAAACACTTACCCTTTACAGGTGAGGTATCTGGCAGCAGCACTGTTTCTGGCTATACTGCCTGCAGGAGAGATGTGGTCAGTGGTAACAGAATCTCCCAGGTGTAGCAGGACGTAGGCATTTTCAATGGACTGAGGACAGTTGAGCTCTTTGGTCTTGGGATAGGAAAAGATGTTAAATTCACATGTGACAAGGACAAAAACTGAAGGCTTAAACTTTAATGTATAGGAGCAGAAAGAGGCCATTTGGCCCATCGAATCTACACCGAACCTCTGAAAGAGCACCTTAACCCCAGCCCACTCCCCCACGCCATCCCTGTAGCCCCACCTAACCTGCACATCTTTGTGGGAGGAAACCGGAGCATCTGGAGGAAACCCATGCAGACACAGGGAGAATGTACAAACTCTACACAGTAGTCCAAGGTCGGAATTGAACCCGGATCCCTGGCGCAGTGAGGCAGCAGTGCTAACCACTGTATCGTCCATTCAATGCGATCATGACTTCTCTGACGTGATAATCCTCAACTCCACTTTCCCACCTTATTCCCATAACCTTTGATTACCTTGATTAAAAATCTGTCCATCTCAGCCTTGAACACACTTCATGACCCGGCCTCTACACCCCTCTGCGGTAAAGAATTCCACAGATGCACTACCCTCAGAGAAGAAATTCCTCCTCATCTGTCTTAAATGGGTGACCCCTTACTGAGATTCTGCCCTCTGGTTCTAGACTCTCCCACAAAGGGAAACAACCTCTCAGCATCGACCCTGTCAAAGCCCCCTGAGAATCCTAGATGTCTCAATAAGGTCGCCTCTCATTCTTCTAAACTCCAATGGGTACAGGCCCAACCAACTCAACCTCTCCTCATCAGAAAATCCCCCCATACCCGGGATCAACCTAGTGAACCTTTTCTGGACTGCCTCCAATGCCAGATTATCTTTCCTTAGATAAGTGGACCAAAACTGTTCACGATATTCCAGGTGTGGTCTAACTGGTGCCTTTCATGGGCTGGTTTAGCTCAGGGGGCTAGACATCTGGTTTGTAATGCAGAACAAGGCCAGCAGCGTGGGTTCAATTCCTGTACCAGCTTACCCGAACAGGCGCCGGAATGTGGTGACTAGGGCTTTTCACAGTAACTTCATACTTGTGACAATAAAAGATTATTATGTATATAGTTTAAGCAAGACGTCCCTAATTTATACACCATTCCTATTGAAATAAAGGCTTGATCAAACTTTGGGGGAGTGAAACTTAATTGATTTGTGATACAACAGCATTATATTCTTCACGGATATTGTAAGATGGCGAAATGGTCCTGCCCAATATCCTGCACATTCCAATGTTCCGAAACAGAAGATCACTTCATCACTTGGTTTTCCAACATTTAATTACAAGCAAGAAGCTGGTAGCTGTTCTACTTTCAGCAGGAAATGGTAACAAGATAGGCCAAAACATAGAAACAAAATGCATAAGGAACAAAGGAACATAAACGGGTGACTTCTGCAACATGCGAGTGTCACTCTTGTTGTGGTATTGCTGGCATGTGGATCTCAATTTTAATAATAATATGACACAAGTCAAAAAACACAATACTTAGCCTGCTAACAATGAACTTCAAATTTCTAATGGCATTTTAAGTAACATTTGTTCAAATCATATGCACAAAAATACAGGACATGCTCAGACAAAAAACAATCTTTTTTACCTTCCAATGGAATCTGTAAACATTAAAAGCTCAGTTTGAAATACAATACGGTTTCAATAAACAGCACAAGTTCGGTTAATGTTCTCCAGAATCCTGAGTACAGCAAATTGATGGAATTTTGCGAAAAAGCAGACAGAGGCGGTTGATGAGGGTGGTGCTGTTAATGTGGTACATATGGACATCCAAAAGGCATTTGATACAGGTTTGATACATGGCAGACCTGTGAGGAAAATTATAGCTCACGGAATAAAAGAGATTGCAGCAACGTGCATACAAACTCGGTTGAGTGACAGGAAATGGAGAGAAATGGTTAACGGATGTCTGCTGAGCGAGACAAAGGTTTGTAGTGGAATTCCCCTGGGTCAGTATTAGGCTCTTGAGTTTCTGCATCTCGATTTATAATCTTGAATTTTTGCACAGGAAACAATTTCAATTTTTGCAAACAATGCAAAATTTGGAAGCATTGTAAACTGGAATGAGGAAGGGTGGGAGAGGGTGTGTGTGTGAGACAGAGAGAGGGGGGGAGACAGAGAGAGAGAGACAGAGATACAGAGGAGAGAGGGAGAGGATGCAGAGTGAAGGGATGGGGAGAGACAAAGGTGGGGAGAAAGGGTGGAGAGAGAGAGGGTGAAGAGAGAGAGAGAGAGAGAGGGGGGGGGAAGGAAGGGGGAGTGATAGGGAGGGAGGAGGGAGGGAGAGGGCGAAAGGGAGGAGATAGAGGAGGGCGAAACGAAGGGCGGAAGAGAGGTACAGTGAGAGATAGGGGGGGAGGGAGGGAGTGAGAGGTAGGGTGAAAGGGAGAAGAGCGAGTGCAAAAGGGAGGCGAGGGGAAACAAAAGCGAGGAGAGGGAGAGCAAAAGGAAGAAGAGGCAGGGCAAATGGGAGAAGACAGAGGGTGAAAGAGAAAAGAGGGAGAGTGAAAGGGAGGAGAGGGAGAGTGAAAGGGAGGAGAGGGAGAGTGAAAGGGAGGAGAGGGAAGGTGAAAGGGAGGAGAGGGAGAGTGAAAGGGAGGAGAGGGAGAGTGAAAGGCAGGAGAGGGAGAGTGAAAGGCAGGAGAGGGAGAGTGAAAGGCAGGAGAGGGAGAGTGAAAGGCAGGAGAGGGAGAGGGAAAGGGAGGAGAGGGAGGGTGAAAGGGAGGAGGGGAGGGAGGAGGAGAGGGACAGTGAAAGGGAGGAGAGAGAGGGTGAAAGGGAAAGGGAGGGAGGAGAGGGAGGGACGGTGAAAGGGAGGAGCGAGGGTGAAAGGGAGGAGAGGGATGGTGAAAGGGAGGAGAGGGAGAGCGAAAGGGAGGAGAGGGAGCGCGAAAAGGAGGAGAGGGAGAGCGAAAGGGAGGAGGGAGAGCGAAAGGGAGTAGAGGGAGAGCGAAAGGGAGGAGAGGGAGGGTGAAAGGGAGGAGAGGGAGAGTGAAAGGGAGGAGAGGGAGAGTGAAAGGGAGGAGAGGGAGGGTGAAAGGCAGGAGAGGGAGAGTGAAAGGCAGGAGAGGGAGAGTGAAAGGGGGGAGAGGGAGAGTGAAAGGGGGGAGAGGGAGAGTGAAAGGGGGGAGAGGGAGAGCAAAAGGAAGAGGCAGGGCAAATGGGAGAAGACAGAGGGTGAAAGAGAAAAGAGGGAGAGTGAAAGGCAGGAGAGGGAGAGTGAAAGGCAGGAGAGGGAGAGTGAAAGGCAGGAGAGGGAGAGTGAAAGGCAGGAGAGGGAGGGTGAAAGGCAGGAGAGGGAGAGTGAAAGGCAGGAGAGGGAGAGTGAAAGGCAGGAGAGGGAGAGTGAAAGGCAGGAGAGGGAGAGTGAAAGGCAGGAGAGGGAGAGTGAAAGGCAGGAGAGGGAGAGTGAAAGGGGGGAGAGGGAGAGTGAAAGGGGGGAGAGGGAGAGTGAAAGGGGGGAGAGGGAGAGTGAAAGGGAGGAGAGGGAGGGTGAAAGGGAGGAGGGGGAGGGTGAAAGGGAGGAGGGATGGTGAAAGGGAGGAGGGAGGGTGAAAGGGAGAGGGACACAGAAAGGCAGGAGAGGGAGAGTGAAAGGCAGGAGAGGGAGAGTGAAAGGCAGGAGAGGGAGAGCGAAAGGCAGGAGAGGGAGAGCGAAAGGGAGGAGAGGGAGAGCGAAAGGGAGGAGAGGGAGAGCGAAAGGGAGGAGAGGGCGAGCGAAAGGGGGGAGAGGGAGGGTGAAAGGGAGGAGAGGGAGGGTGAAAGGGAGGAGAGGGAGGGAGGAGGAGAGGGACAGTGAAAGGGAGGAGAGGGAGGGTGAAAGGGAGGAGAGGGAGAGAGGAGAGGGAGAGCGAAAGGGAGGAGAGGGAGAGCGAAAGGGAGGAGAGGGAGGGTGAAAGGGAGGAGAGGGAGGGAGGAGGAGAGGGAGGGTGAAAGGGAGGAGAGGGAGGGTGAAAGGGAGGAGAGGGAGAGAGGAGAGGGAGAGCGAAAGGGAGGAGAGGGAGAGCGAAAGGGAGGAGAGGGAGAGCGAAAGGGAGGAGAGGGAGAGCGAAAGGGAGGAGAGGGAGAGCGAAAGGGAGGAGAGGGAGAGCGAAAGGGAGGAGAGGGAGAGCGAAAGGGAGGAGAGGGAGAGCGAAAGGGAGGAGAGGGAGAGCGAAAGGGAGGAGAGGGAGAGCGAAAGGGAGGAGAGGGAGAGCGAAAGGGAGGAGAGGGAGAGCGAAAGGGAGGAGAGGGAGAGCGAAAGGGAGGAGAGGGAGAGCGAAAGGGAGGAGAGGGAGAGCGAAAGGGAGGAGAGGGAGAGCGAAAGGGAGGAGAGGGAGAGCGAAAGGGAGGAGAGGGAGAGCGAAAGGGAGGAGAGGGAGAGCGAAAGGGAGGAGAGGGAGAGCGAAAGGGAGGAGAGGGAGAGCGAAAGGGAGGAGAGGGAGAGCGAAAGGGAGGAGAGGGAGAGCGAAAGGGAGGGCGAAAGGGAGGAGAGGGAGGGCGAAAGGGAGGAGAGGGAGGGTGAAAGGGAGGAGAGGGAGAGTGAAAGGGAGGAGAGGGAGAGCGAAAGGGAGGAGAGGGAGAGCGAAAGGGAGGAGAGGGAGAGCGAAAGGGAGGAGAGGGAGAGCGAAAGGGAGGAGAGGGAGGGCGTAAGGGGGGAGTGGGAGGGTGAAAGGGGGGAGTGGGAGGGTGAAAGGTGGGAGTGGGAGGGTGAAAGGGAGGAGAGGGAGAGCGAAAGGGAGGAGAGGGAGCGCGAAAAGGAGGAGAGGGAGAGCGAAAGGGAGGAGGGAGAGCGAAAGGGAGTAGAGGGAGAGCGAAAGGGAGGAGAGGGAGGGTGAAAGGGAGGAGAGGGAGAGTGAAAGGGAGGAGAGGGAGAGTGAAAGGGAGGAGAGGGAGGGTGAAAGGCAGGAGAGGGAGAGTGAAAGGCAGGAGAGGGAGAGTGAAAGGGGGGAGAGGGAGAGTGAAAGGGGGGAGAGGGAGAGTGAAAGGGGGGAGAGGGAGAGTGAAAGGGGGGAGAGGGAGAGCAAAAGGAAGAGGCAGGGCAAATGGGAGAAGACAGAGGGTGAAAGAGAAAAGAGGGAGAGTGAAAGGCAGGAGAGGGAGAGCGAAAGGCAGGAGAGGGAGAGTGAAAGGCAGGAGAGGGAGAGTGAAAGGCAGGAGAGGGAGGGTGAAAGGCAGGAGAGGGAGAGTGAAAGGCAGGAGAGGGAGAGTGAAAGGCAGGAGAGGGAGAGTGAAAGGCAGGAGAGGGAGAGTGAAAGGCAGGAGAGGGAGAGTGAAAGGGGGGAGAGGGAGAGTGAAAGGGGGGAGAGGGAGAGTGAAAGGGGGGAGAGGGAGAGTGAAAGGGAGGAGAGGGAGGGTGAAAGGGAGGAGGGGGAGGGTGAAAGGGAGGAGGGATGGTGAAAGGGAGGAGGGAGAGCGAAAGGGAGGAGAGGGAGAGCGAAAGGGAGGGCGAAAGGGAGGAGAGGGAGGGCGAAAGGGAGGAGAGGGAGGGTGAAAGGGAGGAGAGGGAGAGTGAAAGGGAGGAGAGGGAGAGCGAAAGGGAGGAGAGGGAGAGCGAAAGGGAGGAGAGGGAGAGCGTAAGGGGGGAGTGGGAGGGTGAAAGGGGGGAGTGGGAGGGTGAAAGGGGGGAGTGGGAGGGTGAAAGGGAGGAGAGGGAGAGTGAAAGGGGGGAGTGGGAGAGTGAAAGGGAGGAGAGGGAGGGTGAAAGGGAGGAGGGGGAGGGTGAAAGGGAGGATGAAAGGGAGGAGGGAGGGTGAAAGGGAGAGGGACACAGAAAGGCAGGAGAGGGAGAGTGAAAGGCAGGAGAGGGAGAGTGAAAGGCAGGAGAGGGGGAGCGAAAGGGAGGAGAGGGAGAGCGAAAGGGAGGAGAGGGAGAGCGAAAGGGAGGAGAGGGCGAGCGAAAGGGGGGAGAGTGAAAGGGAGGAGAGGGAGAGTGAAAGGGAGGAGAGGGAGAGTGAAAGGGAGGAGAGGGAGGGTGAAAGGGAGGAGAGGGAGGGTGAAAGGGAGGAGAGGGAGGGAGGAGGAGAGGGAGTGAAAGGGAGGAGAGGGAGGGTGAAAGGGAGGAGAGGGAGAGAGGAGAGGGAGAGCGAAAGGGAGGAGAGGGAGAGCGAAAGGGAGGAGAGGGAGAGCGAAAGGGAGGAGAGGGAGAGCGAAAGGGAGGAGAGGGAGAGCGAAAGGGAGGAGAGGGAGAGCGAAAGGGAGGAGAGGGAGAGCGAAAGGGAGGAGAGGGAGAGCGAAAGGGAGGAGAGGGAGAGCGAAAGGGAGGAGAGGGAGAGCGAAAGGGAGGAGAGGGAGAGCGAAAGGGAGGAGAGGGAGAGCGAAAGGGAGGAGAGGGAGAGCGAAAAGGAGGAGAGGGAGAGCGAAAGGGAGGAGAGGGAGAGCGAAAGGGAGGGCGAAAGGGAGGAGAGGGAGGGCGAAAGGGAGGAGAGGGAGGGTGAAAGGGAGGAGAGGGAGAGTGAAAGGGAGGAGAGGGAGGGTGAAAGGCAGGAGAGGGAGAGTGAAAGGCAGGAGAGGGAGAGTGAAAGGGGGGAGAGGGAGAGTGAAAGGGGGGAGAGGGAGAGTGAAAGGGGGGAGAGGGAGAGCAAAAGGAAGAGGCAGGGCAAATGGGAGAAGACAGAGGGTGAAAGAGAAAAGAGGGAGAGTGAAAGGCAGGAGAGGGAGAGTGAAAGGCAGGAGAGGGAGAGTGAAAGGCAGGAGAGGGAGGGTGAAAGGCAGGAGAGGGAGAGTGAAAGGCAGGAGAGGGAGAGTGAAAGGCAGGAGAGGGAGAGTGAAAGGCAGGAGAGGGAGAGTGAAAGGGGGGAGAGGGAGAGTGAAAGGGGGGAGAGGGAGAGTGAAAGGGGGGAGAGGGAGAGTGAAAGGGGGGAGAGGGAGAGTGAAAGGGGGGAGAGGGAGAGTGAAAGGGAGGAGAGGGAGGGTGAAAGGGAGGAGGGGGAGGGTGAAAGGGAGGAGGGATGGTGAAAGGGAGGAGGGAGGGTGAAAGGGAGAGGGACACAGAAAGGCAGGAGAGGGAGAGTGAAAGGCAGGAGAGGGAGAGTGAAAGGCAGGAGAGGGAGAGCGAAAGGGAGGAGAGGGAGAGCGAAAGGGAGGAGAGGGAGAGCGAAAGGGAGGAGAGGGCGAGCGAAAGGGGGGAGAGGGAGGGTGAAAGGGAGGAGAGGGAGGGTGAAAGGGAGGAGAGGGAGGGTGAAAGGGAGGAGAGGGAGGGTGAAAGGGAGGAGAGGGAGGGAGGAGGAGAGGGACAGTGAAAGGGAGGAGAGGGAGGGTGAAAGGGGGGAGAGGGAGAGAGGAGAGGGAGAGCGAAAGGGAGGAGAGGGAGAGCGAAAGGGAGGAGAGGGAGGGTGAAAGGGAGGAGAGGGAGGGAGGAGGAGAGGGACAGTGAAAGGGAGGAGAGGGAGGGTGAAAGGGAGGAGAGGGAGAGAGGAGAGGGAGAGCGAAAGGGAGGAGAGGGAGAGCGAAAGGGAGGAGAGGGAGAGCGAAAGGGAGGAGAGGGAGAGCGAAAGGGAGGAGAGGGAGAGCGAAAGGGAGGAGAGGGAGAGCGCAAGGGAGGAGAGGGAGAGCGAAAGGGAAGAGAGGGAGAGGGAAAGGGAGGAGAGGGAGAGCGAAAGGGAGGAGAGGGAGAGCGAAAGGGAGGAGAGGGAGAGCGAAAGGGAGGAGAGGGAGAGCGAAAGGGAGGAGAGGGAGAGCGAAAGGGAGGAGAGGGAGAGCGAAAGGGAGGAGAGGGAGAGCGAAAGGGAGGAGAGGGAGAGCGAAAGGGAGGAGAGGGAGAGCGAAAGGGAGGAGAGGGAGAGCGAAAGGGAGGAGAGGGAGAGCGAAAGGGAGGGCGAAAGGGAGGAGAGGGAGGGCGAAAGGGAGGAGAGGGAGGGTGAAAGGGAGGAGAGGGAGAGTGAAAGGGAGGAGAGGGAGAGCGAAAGGGACGAGAGGGAGAGCGAAAGGGAGGAGAGGGAGAGCGAAAGGGAGGAGAGGGAGGGCGAAAGGGGGGAGTGGGAGGGTGAAAGGGGGGAGTGGGAGGGTGAAAGGGGGGAATGGGAAGGTGAAAGGGAGGAGAGGGAGAGTGAAAGGGGGGAGTGGGAGAGTGAAAGGGAGGAGAGGGAGGGTGAAAGGGAGGAGGGGGAGGGTGAAAGGGAGGATGAAAGGGAGGAGGGAGGGTGAAAGGGAGAGGGACACAGAAAGGCAGGAGAGGGAGAGTGAAAGGCAGGAGAGGGAGAGTGAAAGGCAGGAGAGGGAGAGTGAAAGGCAGGAGAGGGGGAGCGAAAGGGAGGAGAGGGAGAGCGAAAGGGAGGAGAGGGAGAGCGAAAGGGGGGAGAGGGAGAGCGAAAGGGGGGAGTGGGAGAGTGAAAGGGAGGAGAGGGAGAGTGAAAGGGAGGAGAGGGAGAGTGAAAGGGAGGAGAGGGAGAGTGAAAGGGAGGAGTGGGAGGGTGAAAGGGAGGAGAGGGAGGGCGAAAAGGAGGAGAGGGAGAGCGAAAGGGAGGAGAGGGAGGGCGAAAGGGAGAGCGAAAAGGAGGAGAGGGAGAGCGAAAGGGAGGAGAGGGAGAGCGAAAGGGAGGAGAGGGAGAGCGAAAGGGAGGAGAGGGAGAGCGAAAGGGAGGAGAGGGAGAGCGAAAGGGAGAAGAGGGAGAGTGAAAGGGAGAAGAGGGAGAGTGAAAGGGAGAAGAGGGAGAGTGAAAGGGAGGAGAGGGAGAGTGAAAGGGAGGAGAGGGAGAGTGAAAGGGAGGAGAGAGAGGGTGAAAGGGAGGAGAGGGAGGGTGAAAGGGAGGAGAGGGAAGGTGAAAGGGAGGAGAGGGAGGGTGAAAGGGAGGAGAGGGAGAGCAAAAGGGAGGAGAGGGAGAGTGAAAGGGGGGAGAGGGAGAGTGAAAGGGAGGAGAGGGAGAGTGAAAGGGGGGAGTGGGAGGGTGAAAGGGAGGAGAGGGAGAGCGAAAGGGAGGAGTGGGAGAGTGAAAGGGAGGAGAGGGAGGGTGAAAGGGAGGAGAGGGAGAGTGAAAGGGGGGAGTGGGAGGGTGAAAGGGAGGAGAGGGAGAGCTATAGGGGGGAGTGGGAGAGTGAAAGGGGGAGAGGGAGAGTGAAAGGGAGGAGAGGGAGAGTGAAAGGGAGGAGAGGGAGAGTGAAAGGGAGGAGTGGGAGGGTGAAAGGGAGGAGTGGGAGGGTGAAAGGGAGGAGAGGGAGAGCGAAAGGGAGGAGAGGGATAGGGAGGAGAGGGAGAGTGATAGGGAGGAGAGGGAGAGTGAAAGGGAGGAGAGGGAGAGTGAAAGGGAGGAGAGGGAGAGTGAAAGGGAGGAGAGGGAGAGTGAAAGGGGGGAGTGGGAGAGTGAAAGGGAGGAGAGGGAGAGTGAAAGGGAGGAGTGGGAGAGTGAAAGGGAGGAGAGGGAGAGTGAAAGGGAGGAGAGGGAGAGTGAAAGGGAGGTGAAAAGGGTGCAGGGTGCCAATTTAAAAATAAGGACATAATAGCAAACAAAGGAAGAGCATTGATTATAGAGTTGATATTACTTACAAATTTATCAAAAAAGGAAGGACATCTGATATACGTTGATTTTGAATCCCAGGGATACAGAAGCGACTCTGGGGCTTCCAAGGCATTCCAGCGATTATTTCCTTTCTAGGAAGCAAGAATAGGGAATTTCTGGTGAAAACAGTTGCAGTTTGTTGTAAAATACACTTAGGTTACTAGTGTTTTTTTTCTTAAGTCCAAGAATAATGCATTGCCACATTATGGCAGAGCAAAGGTTCCTCATTCAGCCATTCACTCTACAAACACAAAAATAAAATACAAAACTCAAAGCATTTTTCGCTACAATTAGTAAATTTTCTACGGCCAGCGCACAGTTGGTGAACAGAAGCTTCTAATTTACAAGATGGTTAGAAGTGTTGAGGGAAAGAGACCGTTCAGAAACTCGATCCTAAAAAAACCCTAACTGACTGGAGCCTGAAATTATATTGAGAGCCGACACTGCAAATTTGAATGGGAAACATTGACAGAACTATATAATGGAAATAGTTGACCGGAAAAATGTGACAAGCAAATTGTGATATAAGGAAGATAGGTCCGTGCGCTGGATGCACTTCCCTTGTGCAACATATGAGCTAGACGGAGATGTATCCTTTCCTGTTGTTTCTACAGGCAGGCTACAGTGATGGATTACTTTCCCTGTCCTACAATGGGGACCCTTCTAACAGGTCGCTCTAAGTGCTTGGGAATTGATCAATGGATCAAGCTGATTCTATTCAATACCAATCAATAGGGCTGTTACTTACAGCCATCGCTTAATCCTCGGCTATTTGTTAATGGGATAAAAAATTGGCTTTTTAAATCCAGTGTTATTAAGGAAAATACAGTTTGTGAGTTTATTTTTCTCCTGGGTTTTCTTCAAATGGTTCCTGGAGTATGACTATAGCCAGCATGAAGTCCAAAGGGCTATGTGGCACATCAGATGACCCTGGACAGTCGGGGTGTAGACAACCAAAGTTGTAAAGTTTTACGGATGGCACGGTGGTAGTGGTTAGCACTGCTGTATCACAGCGCCAGGGATCCGATTCAATTCCAATCTTGGATCATATCTGTGCGGTGTTTGTACTTTCTCCCCGTGTCTGCGTGGGTACCTCCCACAGTTCAAAGATGTGCAGATGTGTGGATAGCACAATTGCTTCACAGCTCCGGGGTCCCAGGTTCGGTTCCCGGCTTGGGTCACTGTCTGTGTGGAGTCTGCACATCCTCCCCGTGTCTGCGTGGGTTTCCCCCGGGTGCTCCGGTTTCCTCCCACAGTCCAAAGATGTGCAGGTTAGGTGGATTGGCCATGATAAATTGCCCTTCGTGTCCAAAATTGCCCTTAAGTGTTGGGTGGGGTTACTGGGTTATGGGGATAGGGTGGAGGTGTTGACCTTCAGTAGGGTGCTCTTTCCAAGAGCCGGTGCAGACTCGATGGGCCGAATGGCCTCCTTTTGCACTGTAAATTCTATGATCTATGAAAAGGAAAACAGGAACTGCAACTTGAACAGGATACTGCTCACTGAAGTTAAAGGCAGACTTGGAAAGGGCAGACGCTGTGAAAATGGCTAGGAAAAAGCCAAAGATCTGAAGCAATTGTAAGGTTGGCTTCGGTATTCCAGTTTTTGGAATAATAGTATTTGGTGGGGGCCAGAGTATCTGAGAGATTGTGTGAAAGGGGTTAAGGGTGCTCTTTCAGAGGGTCGATGCAGACTTGACGGGCCGAATGGCCTCTTTCTGTGCTGTAGGGATTCTATGGCCGTCTTGAACCACTGCACTCCATCTGGTGAGAGTATACACTCATAGAACATTACAGCGCAGTACAGGCCCTTCGGCCCTCGATATTGCGCCGACCTGTGAAACAAATCTAAAGCCCATCGACACTATTCCCTTATCGTCCATATGTCTATCCAATGACCATTCGAATGCCCTTAGTGTTGGCGAGTCCGCTACTGTTGCAGGCAGGGCATTCCACGCCCCTACTAGTCTCTGAGTAAAGAACCTACCTGTGGCATCTGTCCTATATCTATCTCCCCTCAATTTAAAGCTATGTCCCCTTGTGCTAGACATCACCATCCGAGGAAAACGGCTCTCACTGTCCACCCTATCTAATCCTCTGATCATCTTGTATGCCTCTATTAAGTCACCTCTTAACCTTCTTCTCTCTTAACGAAAACAGCCTTAAGTCCCTCAGCCTTTCCTCACAAGATCTTCCCTCCATAGCAGGCAAGATCCTGGTAAATCTCCTCTGCACCCTTTCCAATGCTTCCACATCCTTCCTATAATGCGGCGTCCAGAATTGCACGCAATACTCCAAATGCGGCCGTACCAGAGTTTTGTACAGCTGCAACATGACCTCATGGCTCCGAAACCCAATCCCTCTACCAATAAAAGCTAACACACCGTACGCCTTCTTAACAACCCTCTCAACCTGGGTGGTAACTTTCCTCAGTGCAGGAGGAACTTTAACCTAGTGACAATGAAGGACCTCTAGATGGTAGAGATTGCAGATTTGAAAGGTGCTGTTGAAGTCACCCTGGCGAGTTGCTGCGGTGCATCTTGAACGTAGTTCACACTACTGCCACTGTATGTCGGTGATGCAGGGAGTGAATGCTTACAGTGGTGGATGGGGTACCTATCAAGTGGGCTGCTTTGTCTTAGTTGATTTTATAAAAACTCAATTCACGGGATGTGGACGTCTCTGGCGAAGCCAGCATTTATTGCCCATCCCTAATTACCATTTAGAAAGTGGTGGTGAGCTGTCTTCTTGAACAACTGTTGGTGGATTCAGTAATGGTAATTGCCATAGAATGTCAAGGGGAAGCGGTTCGATTTTTTGGGGGAGGTTTTCATTACCTGGCACTTACATGGCACCAACGTTGTTTGATTCAATTTGCTGCAATATCTGAGAAACTGCGAATGGATGACAAAGGTTCTCTATTCAACCCTTGAAACGTATTGCATTTACCTGGGGTTTGGATAGGTATAGGCACACTCTGCCTGACCCCAATTCACATTGAACCCAAGGAGAATGCCTGCCATTCAATTCATAATTGAAGAAAGGGCCTCTTGGGTTTTGTTGTCTAACTCGTGTAGTTTAGCTGTGTTGTTACCAACCTCCACTTTTTCTCTCAGTTCTTTAAACATGGATGGGATCACTTGCTGTTCCTCCACCTGCTGAATCTCTTCCCTGCTCGGCCAAATATCATGCAGGTAGATTTCTCTCCCGTTGGAATTTACACCTGGAAAAATGCAGAAAAATATTAAACTCATTTTACAAATTAAGATGAAAAGTATCCAAAGGGCAAAGATCTGCTGACAAATTAAGAACTCACCTAAAGGTTCCTTTTCAAAGTCTATGTTAACTGTCCCAGCAATGGCATATGCTACCACTAATGGAGGAGATGCGAGGTAGTTGGCACGAACACAGTCACACAGGCGGCCCTCAAAGTTCTTATTTCCAGAGAGAACTCCACAAGCAACAAGGTCACCCTGTATCACAGAGAGCCGGAGAGACAGCGAAGGAGGTGGAGGGGCGAGAGAGATAGTGAGGGAGAGTGTGTGTGTGTGTGTGTGTGTGCGTGTGCGTGTGCGTGTGTGTGTGTGTGGGGGGGGGGGGAGCGAAGAGAAGCAGGGCGGGAGAGGCAGTGGAGGTGGCGAGGGGCAGGGTGGGAGAGGCCGGGTGGGAGGGGCCAGAGCGAGGGGCAGGGCGGGAGGAGCCAGGGAGGCAAGACGGGAGAGGCAGGGCAGAGAGGTAGGGCGGGAGGGGCCGGAGAGGTGGCGAGGGGCAGGGCGGTGAGGGGCAGGAGAAGGCAGAGGGGCAGGGAGGCAGCGGGGAAGGAGTCAGCGAGGGGGAGAGAGACAGCCAGAGGAAGAGACGGAATACGATGGTGGGTAAAAGAGGGGGAGAGAGAGACAGACAGACAAGAGGGAAAGAGAGAAAGTCAGTAATCGATTAAACAAATAATCTTCTTTCATAAAAGGAGTTTGGAGCTGGGAAAAAGACGATGGTCCCAAATTAAAACGTACAAGTGAACAGCTTTGCAGAGTTTCAGATTCTAAGCAATGCTGATGTAATTGCACTTTAAATGAGAGACACACTATCACTGCAAAGTTATTAAGTCTGAAAATGCTGGGTCATTTGCGACATGTTCCCCTAGCCACAAACATTTCCAAATCTTTTCTATGGTAACATTCATTTTGTCCAAGCATTAAGTAGGTTATTTAGTGACATTTTGATGCGTGTTTCTTAGCGCACGTGTCTCCACTCTCATAAAGGAGACTCCTTTTGGTGCAATGATATTTACGAAGCAAAACACCTGATTTTACCTTTTGGATTCCAGCAACAACAGACTCTGGCAAAGGAGCAGTATTCCCAACACAGGTGGCACAGCCATAGCCAATAACGTCATACCTGTTGTAAAAAGATAGACAAGTGTTGCTTACTATTCTTTTTTTTTTTTTAAATAAATTTTTTTTTTTCCGCCTCCTTTTTCACATTTCCCCCCAAATTTACACCCACCAACAATAAACAATAATCAGTAACAAATATGTAAATCCCCATATCAATAACAACGATCCCATCCTCCCAACAAACCCCAAACATTAGCCCGCATGTTCACATAATAAAATGACAAAAAGGAACCCCCCCCCCCCTGCAATGCTCACACACATCTTCTAATCCTTCAAAGAATCGGCTGTGCTGCTTACTATTCTTAACATACACTTAACATTTACCTTTGTAGAAGCATCAGTGATCGATCCATTTGCAGTGTATATGCCAGACCAGTGGGGTGGCTTATACATATAGGTGGCCAGTATTGTGACCCAATACAAGTCATTCAGTTAGTTACATGCATCCCATTTTCATAGAGGTGCCATGTTAATTTGCAAAATGGAAAAGAGGAACAAGCTTTCCTGGACTCAGTCCACTCAAAGTCTACACAAAACTCACAACCTTACTAAAAGAGCGCAGGACCCGACCCGATCGTGTCTTATTCTTGTAGTTAGCAGCTATTCCATCACCAAGTTCTCCCTGCACAACCTACAAATAGCTTTCAGCACTTGTGTGGTTAATGAACTCTCTATTGTGTCTCACTCTGGGAGAGGTGGTGACGTAGCGGACTCCTAATTAAAGTCTAAAGATGAACCTTGAAACCATGGTCGATTGTCATAAAATCCCATCGGACTCACTAATGCCCTTTAGGGAAGGAAATCTGCCATCCTTGCCCTGTCTGGCCTACATGTGACCCCAGATCCACAGCAATGTGAGTGATTCTTACATGCCCTCGGGGATGGGCAATACATGCTGGCGCAGCCTACATACCATGAACGGGTAAAAAAACTCATTGCACTTGAGCGCATATTTGAAAATGGAACGGGTGAGGATGAATTAGGAGGAGTAGGCCACTCGGCCCCTCGAGCCTGGGCCACTGTTCAATAAGATCATGGATGGTCGGATTGGAACCTCAACTCCGTTTGTTACCCCTAAACGAGCAAAGTAAATCTACCCAAGAATGTGAACCGAAAGCATTAGTAGTTGGTCTCCTCTCACTTTAACAGAGGCAATTTATTTGGAGTCACCTTAACTCCATTACTGAATACAACCATAGAATAAAACCATATTCAGTGCAGTGCAGGAGATCATTCGGCCCATCGAGTGCGCACCAACCCTCTGAAAGAGCACCCAACCTAGGCCCACTCCCCCCACCCTATCCCTGTAACCCCACCTAACCCGCACATCTATGGACACCAAGGGGTAATTTAGCATGGGCAATCCACCTAATCTGCACGTCTTTAGACTGTGGGAGGACCCCAGAGCACCCGGAGGAAACCCACGCAGTCAAGGGGAAAATGTGCAAACTCCACAGACAGTCACAGAAGACCGTAATGGAACCAGGTCCCTGGCACTGTGAGGCAGCAGTGTGGACCACTGTGCCACCCCAATAGGACCTGCCGATTTGAGCATTTGAAAGCACCTACCCGAGTCTGTGCAGATAAGGCAGTACACCGCTGGCATTCAAGTAATAGGTCACCATCCCACTTCCGGGGGACAAGCTGGTTTTAATGTAAGGCTTGACAGATAGGCCAGCTTCAGTGGCCTTTTTAGCCAACAAACCTGGTGGAAATAATCACACTCTGAATCAATATGTTTTACAGAAAGGCAGGAATTAATCTCTAGGAGCATCTAATGTGGTCAGAGCAAGGACTGTCAATTGTTCAATTCAAAAGGGTTGCATTTATTTAACACCTCTCATAACCTCAGGCTGTCTGTCTCGAAGAGAGGTACAATTGATTAAATACTTTCGGAAGTATAGGTGCAGCTGGAATGTAGGCGGGGTGCCAGTCAAATAATGCACAGCAAAGTCCCACAAACAGCAAAACAGATTTACCACATAATCCGCAGTGATGTTAGTTGAGGAATAAATATTGGCCAAGACAGGGTAGAGAACTGCCTCGCTCTTCCCCGAATAGCATTATGGGACCTTTTGGGCAGCACAAGTGGATAGCACGGTGGCTTCACAGCGCCAGGGTCCCAGGTTCGATTCCCTGCTGGGTCTCTGTCAGTGCGGAGTCTGCACGTTCTCCCCGTGCCTGCGTGGGTTTCCTCCGGGTGCTCCGGTTTTCTCCCACAGTCCAAAGACGTGCAGGTTAGGTGGATTGGCCATGCTAAATTGCCCTTGGTGTCCAAAAAGGTTAGAAGGGGTTATTGGATTACGGAGATAGGGTGGAAGTGAGGGCTTAAGTGGGTCGGTGCAGAATCGATGGGCCGAATGGCCTCCTTCTGCACTGTATGTTCTATGGATACATCCACCCGAGAGGAAGGTTGGAAAATAAGACCAGAAAATGGTGGAACTTGCACTCCACAACCTGAAAGAGTTTCTCTGTTTCAGTCTCCACAGATGCGGACAGGCCTGTCGAGTATACCCAGCATTTTCTGACTTTATTCCAGACTTCTAGTGTCTGCAGCTTATTGCTTTAGGGCAGAGGTCTCGGCTAAAGACAGCACCTCCGATACCACAACCATCCCTTACTGGAGTGTCAGTCTGGATTCTGCGCTCAAGTCCCTGGAGTGAGACTTAACCTGTAACCCCTGGCTCAGCGTGTAGAGTGCTATCTGCGGAAATATTACAACTGCTCTGCTGTACCCGAAGTAGCTGAACAACCTGCTGCTTCTTACAGTCAACCTCACAGAGGTGAATAACAGACAAGTTTCCACGGGGTGACCAGTGAACTTGGAACTAGCCCCCTGGCCATGTCTATGAGATGGGATCAGAGAGGGGAGAAACAGGGAAATTGGTCACAATCATGGTTTAATCACACCGTACTCAAAACGGCGGAGAAACTCTCTCACCATTGATATCAATCATTACTTCCATTCCCTGAACTTGCCAGGGTCTTCCCCACATCAAACATCCTGATTACCAGTTCAAAATGCCACTTCTGCTGAATTAGCAGGCTCGGATAGGTTTCTCATTTGTTAATAAATTTAGAGCACTGAATTCATTTTTTTTCCAATTAAGGGGCAATTTAGCATGGGCAATCCACCTACCCAGCACATCTTTGGGTTGTGGGGGCGAAACCCACGCAGACACGGGGAGAACGTTCAAACCCCACACGGACAGTGACCCAAGGCCGAGATCGAACCTGCGACCTCAGCGGCGTGAGGCAGCAGTGCTAAGCACTGCACCACCCTGCTGCCCTTGCAAGCTCCGATTGTTGCCTTTCATCTTCAAGGAAACTAGTTCAGAACGCCAAACTCCTTCCATTCTCATCCGTCTTCAGCTGTATTCAAACCAAAGGTCCCAAGGATGAACTCGGAACACTTTAAACCTTTGGCAACATCTTGTACCCCCCGGGTCAGAGAAGTTCCAGACAGGAAATAAATGTAATTTCATCGTAAACCATTTTGATCACAAATATATAAATACTTTACCTGCCGCAAGCATGACGGATGGATTACAATTATTTGTACAACTTATTACAGCAGCAATGACAACAGAACCATGGGCCAGCTTATAATCTTTTCCTTCAAACTCAATAGCAACAATCTCCTTCTGCTTCGCTGGGAGAATTTGAAACCCTTTAAAACCAACCTGCACACAATGGAAATTAAAATGCAGTCAGACACAACTCGAGACAAATGGTACAGAATTATACACTTTTGAACGGGATATAAAAAAGATATTTGAATAAACTTAAGGTCTAATGTGGTTTACTAAATATAGTTACTATGAGCTACTAATCCTTCAGTCATTGCTGTTCCAATTATTCCCAGGTCCGTGGAGCTCATATTGGGTGGAGTGTCAAGAGTCCTTCAGTGGCCCAGCCGAGGTATGATGGAGAGTCATTTATGGTAGAGGGAGGCCATTTGACCCATTTAATCTATTCTGGCTCTCTGTGGAGAAATCCCCCGCTCTATCCCCTTCATTCCTTCAATGTTAATTTCCCATCACGTGTGAACCTCAGCAACAAATGCCATCTATTAAACCACAGGTTGGGCAGGGGGAGGAGGAAGGGGAAAGGGAAAGAGCCCATGATCATGACGCTTACTGATATCAGCAGGCTACACATAGGGTCGCTAGGTACAATTTTAAATCAGCGATGCACCAATCAAGTTTAGTACTACACCTGCTATCCAGTAAAGTAACTCAGCACAGATGGTGCTTGAAGCCTGTCCAGTCTGAGTGACTCAGTCGGTCATTGTAAGTAATTGGGAGAGCAATGACTGCACCCAGGATGAAGAGAAGGGCCAGACAAGTATTTGATCCTGCAAGGCTCTCCACCACATCCTGGTGAAGGTTGGAGGTATATAGGGATTAAATCGCCTACTATTTCAATTCTCTATCCCTCTCCGAGCTCAATGAAGTGCAACGTAAGCTCGGGGAGCAACACCTCATTGAAAGACAAGACACTTTACACCCTTCTAACCTCAACACGGGAGTACAAAAACCATAACCATTGCCCCCATTTGCTTGGGTAGCAAGTGCTGGTTCTGATGGAAGTTCAGCGATTTGAAACATTAACTCCATGGATACTGAATGTTTTGTATCATTCTCCGCTTATATTTCCAATTTGCAGCTTTAGTTGAAGAAACAGCGCAGACTTGAACCTGAATTTTCTAGCACCTGACAGAGCAGTTTTCCCCCCATGGTTCTGAAACACTGCAACATTAACGTCCAGTGTTTAGTATGTGGTAGCCAATCTCTTTCCATTTGCTTTATAAGGAGCTGTGAACTTGTTTAAATGGGTTGGTAATTAGTCGTTAGGCAGTACAGAACTTAAGTATTGCTGAAAATATATTTTGTCGAAGCTTTTTGTCTTGCAGTCATCAGGACAATCGCTAAAGTGCCATTATCAAGGGAAACAATAATTTTATACTGTATGAGAAGCGAGTGCGATTGGTTGGAAAGTGATCTTTGGTAGAGGCGTTTCCATGAAGAATGCATCAGTTGTTAGTGACTGACAGTTAACTGGCAAGCATTGTTTCTAATTTAAACCAGTAATTTCAGACAATGTTTGGCAGTTAACGGTCAGCCACCATCAACTGGTGCATTCTCCATGGCAAGGCCTCTACCAGAGTCCACTTGCCAACCAATCAGCATCCTCTTTTCATACAGTGTAAAGTTGTTTCCTCTAACATTGATATTTTTGCAACTGTCCCAACTGGTAAAAAATTCTTAAAGCAGCAAAGAAATGTTACAAACAGCTACCTCACCAGTGCAATTTTTACCCTGGAGCAAGATCCTCTTGTTAGTCAGCTTCTTTTCTGGCAGTTAATAAGGAGTTCAAATGCCAAAAGGCGTTCAAGAACTCAAAGGGTTAAGTCAACATTTTAAATTCTCTTGTTAAATTAGCAGGTTCCACGAACAAAGTCCCGGAGCTGGATGGGCTGCAGGGCCTTTTCTACCTTGTATTATTCTGCGATTCTGAGCTGCGAACTATACTCGCCACTGGCAAAACTAATCTGTATTTCCCTATCCGTGAAATGATCCTCAACAAATCAGTGATATTCTGGGTCCGAGATCTAATGACTCAATGAATAAATAGCCAGCCATGTGAACTGGACAAATTTACATCGAGAATAATTTACAATGTACAGCTTCACTGTAATGTGGAGCGCAAATCTCCTTTTTCTCTACATGAGGCAATTTTTTTTAAAAAACTGGTTCTGTGAAGATCATCTGCACGAAAAAGATTTGCATCTCCCCCAGCTTCCACCAAGAAAGTAAAATTAATTATTTTCCCGTGACCCGCCACAAGATCCCACATCGAGAATTAAAGTACGGTGCAGTTTGCCGATCTCCAATAAGTCCAGGCGCACACACCTTTTCATTCAGGCTGTTCTGAAAATCTTTCTTCATGTCGTTTACCACGACTCTGTCCTGCGGCCGTTTTGGACCACTCACATACGGGACAATAGCTGACAGATTTAGTTCTATTACCTGAGGAACAGACACAGAAGACATCAGTATAAACTGCTTAGACTTCAAATAGACAAATCTCAACAGAACAAGCGTGTCGAATTTTATTCTGCGTTCCCAGAATCTCACATGAAGAGATCGGGCACGCAGACAGTTCTTTGACAGTTGGCTCTTGTTGGTGTTTCAGACTTTAGAATCTGGTCAAAGTTGTGGGGTATACCGTTTCCATAAGAAACTTTGTTTTCACAATGTTCAACATCAGTGATATAAGTGGGCAGCCGTACTCGGAATCCCCATTTTAATCAGAGGGAGCCTGACACTAAACTTCTGCTTCCAAGCTGTGTCTAACCAGCAATGCAAAATCACAAACTGTAGGATTGAGTAAGCAGAGCTTTGATAGATTTAATACAAAAACTTTTTCTCCCCAAAAATGGTCATACTCAACCATGGGATTCTTTGTCTCTGTTTGTACCTCAGGTTTTTACACTCTTAATCACTTTGCATTAGGTAGACATGATCCAATAATTGTTTTTATGGGATTATAACACTCGAAAAATGCTACAACACAGCAAACTTGCATTTATAATATATAATAATCTTTATTGTCACAAGTAGGCTTACATTTACACTACAATGAAGTTACTGTGAAAAGCCCCTAGTCGCCACATTCCGGCACCTGTTCGGGTACACAGGGAGAATTCAGAATGTCCAAATTACCTAACAGCACATCTTTCGGGACTTGTGGGAGGAAACCGGAGCACCCGGAGGAAACCCACGCAGACACAGGGAGAATGTGCAGGCTCCACACAGACAGTGACCCAAGCCAGGAATCGAACCTGGGATTCTGGAGCTGTGCAGCAACAATGCTAACCACTGTGCTACCATGCTGCACACCTTTCATGCCCCAAAGTGTTTTACAGTCAAATTAAACACTTTTGATTTGTACCACTGTTGTATTGTAGGTGACGCAACAAGCTAATGTGCAAACAGTAATCTGTTTTAACGGTGATAATTGAGGGATAAATATTATCCAGGACAAGGGGAGAACTCCCCGGTCCATTTTCAGGATAGTGCCACTGAATTGGTAACACCAACTCTAGTGGGCTACAACCTAGATTCGTAGAACGATACAGCACAGAGGCAAGCCTTTCGCCTACTGTGCCCGTTAGCTCTTTGAAAGAACTATTCAATTAGTCCCACTCCTTTGCCGTTTCACCACAATCCTGTAAAATTTTCCCTTCAGGTATTTATCACTTCCCTTCTGAAGCTTACTACGGACTCTGCTTCCACCGCCCCTTCAGCTAATGCATTCCAGATGGTAGCAATTCACTGCATCAATTTCTACCCTTGTGTTGCTTCTGGCTCTTCCGCCAATGACCTTAAATCTGGTCACCAACCATTCGCCAGCGGAAACAGTCTCTCCTTATTTACACTTGGTGAATTTGAACACTTCTATCAAACCTCCCCCTTCATGTGCTCTAACAACAACAACCTGCGTTGTGATTTTTGTGCAGCAAAATATTCAGAGGTACTCTAGGAGTGTTATCAAAGACTATCCAACAGAGAGCCCACATAAAGAGACATTTTGGGGGGAAAGGGGAGAGGTTTGGTCAAAAATGTAGGTTTTAAGCAGTACCATAAAGGAAGAGAGATATAATTTCAGAGCATCGGGCCTCGGCAGCATAAGGCAGGGCCACTGATGGGGGAGCAATTAAAATGTGGTTCCCTTAAGAGGCCAGAACTGGACGAGCCCAAATATCTGGGCTGGAGGGGATTAGAGTTAGAAAGAGCTGAGCACACAGAGATTTGTAAATCTTCGCTGCAATTCTGGTAAAGGTCCTCTGCACTCGCCATGAGGCTCTCCTCAAGGCTAGATAAACTGCATAATAATAATCTTTATTATTGTCACAAGTAGGCTTCCATTAACACTGCAATGAAGTTACTGTGAAAAGCCCCTAGTCGCCACATTCCGGCACCTGTTTGAGTACAATGGGGGAGAATTCAGAATGTCCAATTCGTCTATCAGCACGTCGTTCGGGAATTGTGGGAGGAAACCGGAGCGCCCGGAGGAAACTCACGCAGACACAGAGAACGTGCAGACTCCGCACAGACAGTGACCCAAGCTGGGAATCGAACCTGGGATGCTGGAGCTGTGAAGCAACAGTGCTAACCACTGTGCTACCGTGCCGCCCAGAGAAATTACGATTATTAGGGGGTGGGGGGGGGGCAATTCATTGGATAATGACATGCACAAAAAGAGACATTCTACCCCTTTAAGGAATAGCTAATTTATTAATTTAGCTAATTGGTTTACTCACAAGCATATAAAGAGACACCCATGGGGCCACAATCTTACTGAATGACGGAGCAAGAGTCGATAGTCTGAATGGCCTACTCCTGCTCCTCTGATCCTAAGCCCTATTAACAACATCTTTTTGATAACTTCTCAACTTTTCCTGCCAACTGCAAAGACTTGCCTACGTCCATTTACAGGTGATTCTGCTTCTGCACCATCTCCAACACTATCATTTAGCTTCAAGCTGCCTCTCCTCATTTTTCCTACCGAAATGAATTACCTGCGAATACTCCGGGTCCTCCAATGGATTCTGATAGTTTCGGAACAGTTTCACAGCTTTTAAATACGTTTCCACGGCTTCAATCTTTGCTTCACCATAACCTGTTTGTTTCAACAACAAATAGTCATCTTTAAAAATGCCGAAGGAAAAGCGAACTTCACGAAGGTTGAGTTTCGACAAATCCTTCGGTTCCTCTCACCTGTCTGTCTTAAGTGCTGCAAAGTCACATCGTCAACTGGGAAAAAGCTCACAGTAGCACCGTATTCGGGACACATGTTTGCTATCGTTGTTCTGTCCGCTACAGACAGCTGGGACACACCAGGGCCAAAGAATTCGACAAATTTGCCCGAAACGCCTACTTGTCTAAGATGCTGGGGGTGGTGTGGGGGGTTAAAAGAGAAAAAGAAAGTGAATGAATCCTCTGCTCGCTTTGCTTGTAATTTGGTTTATACTACAGCCTGAAGGGTCAGAATAAAAACGCTAAAACCTTCTCGTACCTTTGTTATGCTTAAAACAACATCGATTGAGGTGGCCAAAGTACTCGTGGCCCCCACCAGTTTGCATCCGACCACCTCAGGTAAAGTCAGCGTGACTGGCTGGCCCAGCATAACTGCTTCACTTTCTATCCCGCCAACCCCTGGAACACAAACAAACACTCACTTTATTCATGTACATGGGATAAAGAAAGGAGCACATTTACAGCGATCCAGCAAGCACGTTGCATAAGGCTTTTGGATATAACTGCACAGTGTGTGCAAATTTAGCATACATTAACAGTTTAGTCCGGATAATGCGTAGGCAGGAATTAATTTTCCACCCAGCAATTAGCTCTCACTTTGTCACAAATACCAGACACCGTCTTATTGATCAAACACCTTTCGAGCCAGCATGTAGCAACATCAGGTGTGGCTTGTTTCAGGTGTTTGGGTTGCTTCTGTCACTCCAAGAATTGCGCTGCCCAATGTTTTAACTGAAGTGTCTTTAAATGAATAGCATGGTGCAATTTTTTTTAAAATTCCTTTATTGGTGAAGAACACTGGATCTGGTCAAAAACTAGTCTAAAACAGCTGGCATTTCTTTTGCGCATCACACGAGTTAAAACAAAAGGCATGTTTACGCCTGTTAAAATACAGCGATCGGTGCAATACTAATGGTTCTATAACCAGATGTCCCCATCATATTTAACAAGAATGTCAAAGTCAATGAAAGGCAGATTAGAACTGTCCCTGCAAAATAATTTTGTATCTAACACCACGATGTTAACACCATTACCATGGGCTACACAGGTTTGATCAGAAGGTTTATTATCATCTTCACAGGGAAATTAGGGATGGCGGTAAATTTCTGGCACATGCATAAGCAGGAGAACAGAAATAAAAAAGGACTTCCAGTATAGTTCAAGATTTCTGAACATTGAGTGAGCAACTAAACTACGCAACCATTTTCCCTCCGTAGCAAGTTTAAGCTTCCGTTAATTTTGTTTTGGATAATTGGGAAAAGATTTCAGTTAAAACTTTTAAAGTAGCATCTCTTTCTCTCACAAGTCAGGAATTTACCTTATACTAAGTAGAAACGGCATTGGGAAAATGCTGATTGCCTGAACCAACACTTGCGTGAAAATTTTACTGGAATAATATGCTCAAATCTACAAGCTCCAACACACGTAAAATATCGGAATTGGCTACTACAGTGGTTCTCATTTTCAATTGAAGCATTCCTTTTCAAACTTCATAACCACGGATTCTCCACCTTGTCAACATCTGAATTACACTTTTGCATATTTATATTTCTGAATATTAAGTTAATCAGTGTCCTCCAGAGGGACTTGCATGAAATTCTACCTGGGTTACGTGAACATTGATGTGATTGCCGGGGTGAAAACTTTTGTCTTCCCTTCATCTAGAAGGCAAGTTGACAGGTTCAGCAACATGTTGAATACTTCATCAAGTGACACCACCCGCCTTCTCACGGAATAGCTGCTATGTTGGAGGTTTTTGCTCTTCCCCTCTGCGGGTTTGCCAGCCTGCAACTCCGCCAGTAACTAGAATGGATGACAGCACACACCCAGCTAAGGCCGTCACAGCAGCCTGTCGCATCCATGACATATCACGGACCACCGTTTAAAAATCACTGACCTGCGGCTCCCAGAAATCAGGTAATGAAGAATAAAGCTGGAGCCTAATCTTACACCCGTTTATTTACAGAGATATTCATTCTAAACATGCGCATCCAAATCTAATCACTCCTGCTCCATTTCCTCCTACATATAGAAGCACAAGTGAACACCGCCAACCCCCCTCCCCCCCATGCCCACCACCTGCATATAATTAAACTCAATTTGTATACAATTAAAAGTGAGTGCCTTTCCCCTTTATTCTGGTTTTGTCTTTCAAACACAATAATCTTTATTCGTGTCACAAGTAGGCTTACATTACACTGCAATGAAGTTACTGTGAAAATCCTCTAGTCACCACATTCCGTCGCCTGTTCGGGTACACAAAGGGAGAATTCAGAATGTCCAATTCACCTAACAGCGCGTCTTTCGGGACTTGTGGGAGGAAACCGGAGCACCCAGGAAAACGCACGCAGACACGGGGAGAACGTGCAGACTCCGCACAGACAGTGACCCAACCCAGATTCCTGGCACTATGAAGCAACAGTTCTAGTCACTGTGCGGCCCATTAACACAAACCTTATTATGAAGTGCTTTGAGCGATTGGTCATGCGACACATCAACTCCAACCTTCCAGATTGCTTTGATCCACTGCAATTCGAATACTGCCACAACTGGTCCACAGCAGACATGATCTCCTTGGCCCTACACTCATCCCTAGAGCATCCCGAAAACAAGGACTCCTATGCCAGACTCCTGTTCATTGACTATAGCACGCCTTTAGCACTATAATCCCAGTCAAGCTCATATCCAAGCTCCAAAACCTAGGACTCGTCCCCTGTCTCTGCAACTGGATGCTCAACTTCCTGACCCACAGACTGCAATCAGTAAGGATAAACAATGACACCTCGTTCACGATAGTCCTCAATAACGGGGCCCCGCAAGGCTGCGTACTTGGCCCCCTGCTATACTCCCTATACACACACACACACACACACACACACACACGACTGTGTGGCAAAATTTGGCTCCAACTCCATCTACAAGTCTGCTGATGACACGACCGTAGTGGGTTGGATCTCAAACAACGATGTGTCAGAGTACAAGAGAACCTAGTGGCGTGGTGTAATGACAATAATCTCTCCCTCAATGTCAGCAAAACTAAGGTGCTGGTTATTGACTTCAGGAAGCGAAGTATCGTACACACCCCTGTCTGCATCAATGGTGCCCAGCTTCAAATTCCTAGGTGTGTACATCACCAACAATCTGTCCTGGCCCACCCACGGCAACACTACAAACAAGAAAACACAACAGTGCCTTATACTTCCTCAGGATGTCCATAACGACTCTTACGAATTTCTATCTACAGATGCACCATAGAAAGCATCCTATCTGGATGCATCACAGCTAGGTACGGCAACTGCTCAGCCCAAGACCGTAAGAAACTACAGAAAGTTGTGAACACAGCCCGGTCTATCACACAAACCCACCTCCCATCCACTGACTCTGTCTATACCTCCCGCTTGGGAAAGCGGGCAGCATAATCAAAGACCCCCTCCCACCCGGGTTATTCTCTCTTCTAACCTCTTCCATCGGGCAGAAGATACAAAAGTTTGAGAAAACACACCAACAGGCTCAAAAACAACTTCTCCCCAGCTGTTACCAGACTCCTGAATGTCCTTCCTGTTAAGTAATGGGTTACACCTCCTAGGGTCTGAACTGGTCTTCTGGACTGAACTGATCCTTTCTACGCATCTTCTCTACAGGTGTAGCACTATATACCATATACTTCATCTGCTGTCTATGTTTATGTATTTTCATTATGTATCCTCATATACTTAGCGTATATTCTATATTTTTCATGTATGGAGCGATCTGCCTGAATTGTACGCAGAGCAATACTTTTCATTGTACCTCAGTACACGTGACAATAAATCTAAAGGAGCCAGAAGAGGTGAGGCTTACAGTACAAGAAATGCATCAATGTATGAAGACGGCATTATAGATGAACACGGTTGGTTTAACTCCTTCACATTCCGCCTCAAAACCACCGATGTCATGAGTGCTCCGACAGCACCATTCAGCAAATACAATTTACAAAACCAACGACTAATTCATTCCAACAACATGGAACCGCTGATATATCTCTCCTTAAAACAAATTGTGAACAAATTAATTAAAAGACTGCAAATAACTAGACACATTTGAGTGTTGCCAAAGTTAAGGGGAAGGCTGGTCCTACGATTTAAGTGGTCAAGGGATAAACAGAATCAACTGCACACTCACCCCATCCTAGAATTCCAAGACCATTCACCATTGTCGTATGAGAATCAGTGCCCACCACACTGTCGGGGAACAAAACGTCTCTTAGGTCAAACACGACGCGTGATAGATATTCTAGGTTTACTTGGTGCACTACTCCACTTCCTGGGGGCACCACGGTTACATTCTGAAATACTTTGGAAGCCCACTGCATCAAAAGGAATGGGGAGCGTGAAAAAACAAACAATGGGGATAAATATACATTTAAAAAAATCAAACAATGCAATCCATCTCAGTCTCGTCACAAAACAGCTCGGTCAATATTATTTTTAACAGACATTTTCACATTCTCTGCTTTGATTTGCTACAAATCAGAACATGCTTCTGCCTTTGCAGATTTTACCTCACTGTAAGACTGCCCTCTTGTTACTTTTGACCCGGACACAACACAGGTGAAATTAACTTTTACTTTTAAATACCGGAGGTCTTCAGCTGCCCAATAACTGCAGTCTGTAGATTTATAAATTTAAACACAATTAACTTTTTAGCATTAACAATAACTATAATTAAATAGGCAACAAATACAACGGGTTAACTACTATCTAATCTCTAACCCCCCCATCCCTTTAACTCACCCCCACTCTCTGCACACACACAGACAAGGGGAAAGAGGGGTGTAAAATAACACTGCAAGTAAAAGGATAAGAGTCTTTGTTACAGATGGACATCTTCCAGTTAAGATTATTTCTTCAGTCCAGGCTTTCAGATGAATATGATCTTTTCTTTCAACGTGAAATGGTTTTCCCTGCAGGCTCACAGAAATAGCTGGCAGCCAGCATTTGGGTGAGAGAGTGACGGCCTGAGGGTGTGGCTTCCACCTTGAGAGTCCAGTGGCATCTCCACGGTTCTCTCCAAAAAAAAATCCACCCGACAGGAACTAATCGCTGTCGGTTGCCGAACAGAATATTGTCCCGGGTCAATCCATTGGCCACATCTCTTGGGTGCCACAAAGTCTGGGTTCTTCTGCCCAAAATACAAAACCTTGTAACACAGTGTACTATTTTGACACGTCAAGTTCCTTACTTCCTCTGCTCGACTTAAAGGTATGTCTCCATTAACGATCCATGGACCAAAATCGATAACGGCAAAATAAAAATAGAAACTAAAGGAATCAACAGGAAGGACCCTTACACTCTAACATAGTGAATTTATTACAAACTACTGCCACTGTCCACTTATGCTATGAAATGCTAAAGAGGTGCAAATGTAGCTCTATACTTTGTAAACATGTTCTAGCAGGGGCAGCACGGTGGCGCAGCAGTTTGCACTGCTGCCTACGACGCTGAGGACCCAAGTTCGATCCTGGCCCTGGGTCACTGTCCATGTGGAGTTTGCACATTCTCCCCGTGTCTGCGTGGGTTTCACCCCCACAACCCAAAGATGTGCAGCTTAGGTCGATTCGCCATGCTAAATTGCCCCTTAATTGGGAAAAAAAATAATTGGGTACTTTAAGTTTATTTTATAAAAAGTTAACATGTTCTAGCTTTTAGAGAACAGGCATGAGGGAATCTTGAAACAGAAACATAGAATTCTAGGAACAGCTAACAGTTAAGGTAGCACCTGTGGATAAAACACATAGGTTGACATCTCAAATGGGACCCTTTGCATCATTCTATATACCAGGAAGCATAATAGCACGTTAAACAGGAGAAGTGTATGGAAGTGTTGTAAAAACACTTCCATTTATACACGGCCTCAGGATATTCCAAAGCTCTTTACGGCCAATTGAGTATTTTTGTATTGCAACGTAGGAAAAACACCACCCAATTATCACACAGCAAGCTCCCACAAATCGCAAAGGGATAATGACCAGGTCATTTTGTTTTGGAAAGGGATGGTAGTTGAGGGATAAATATTAGTCAAGACACTGGGAATAATTCCCATCTGCCGCTTTGAAACAGGGCCATGGGCCCTTTTATATCCAGGTGAAAGGACAGAAGGGGACTGGTTTTATGCTTCATCTGAAGGATGCATCTCAGGCAAGGCAGCATTCCCTCAGCTCTGCACTGGAGTGTCAGCCACATCTTTGTGCTAAAGGCTCTGATGTGGGACTTTATCCCAAAACTGTCCGACTCCGAGGAGGGAATGCGGCCAACTCGGAGTCATGACTGAAGGAAGTTAGGGCAGATGTCTAAATGTACCATGGTGTAATGTTAAATGTTTGAAGGACTTGCTATACATTTCAGGACAAAATTAAAGAAAATCTACATTGAATGAAACCATCTCAAATAACAGAAGGAATGCTACGTTGTCAGAAGTACTTTCTTTCTGGTGAGTTTGTTCCATCAAATGTGTTTAAAAGATCCCAGGGCAGTACTACACAAGAAAAGGGCCGAGAGTTCTCTTAATGTCCTGGCCAACATTCATCCCCCGACCAACAACAGCAAAACAAACTACACGTTATTCGCCTTGCTGCTGTGCAGAAATTAACGGTCATGTTTGCTCACACAGCACCAACTGCACGTCAAAGCACTGTGGAATATCGTCAGGACATAAAAATTATTATAAAAGTGAAAAATCTTTCTTTCAGAGTGAGCTGATAATTAAAAGGGAATTAAGGCCCCTTTAAAACGTTGTTGCAACCATTAGATTAGTACTTTATTTGGCTTTTTTGATAATGGCTGTACATGGTCTTGGCCAGTGGGCGGAGGCTACATTATCTTTGTTGGCATTCTGTCTTTGCTACTTTACTCCACCCCAAAATAAGCACTGGGTTGGGTTTTTATTTTGCACTGGTGAACTGTGCTCTCCCACTCAGCACCTTAGTCTGCCTGTCCCTAGGCAAGCAGGATATTTAGACATCATCAAGGTCACAATGATGTTACATTTTTCTACCTACTTCTTCTGAAACTGGAGATTTAGGATGAAAATTATGCAAACTTGTGAGGAGTAATGCTACAAGGTTCCCCAAATTTGGGGGAAGGAGGGTTGCGCTTATTGTGATAAATTTACATAGTTTCATTACAAATATGGACAAATGATTTTAGAAGTGAAAAAAAGTGATCAGAAATTAAAAGCTTTCTAGGATGGCAAGGTGGTTAGTAGTTAGCAGGCCTACCTCACAGTGCCAAGGACCTGGGTTTGATTCTGGCCTTGGGCGACTGTCTGGAATTTGCACGTACTTCCCGTGCCTGCGTGAGTTTCCTCCGGGATCTCCGGTTTCCTCCCACAGTCCAAAGGTGTGCAGGTTAGGTGGATCGGCCATTATCAATTCGCAGGGTTACGGGGATAAGGCGGGGGAGTGGGCCTAGGTAGTGCTCTTTCAGTGGGTCGGTGCAGACTCAATTGGCTAAATGGCCTTCTTCTGTACTGTAGGGATTCTATAGATTGCAATATATGAATAGACGTACCTTAAAAAACTGTAGCCGCTCTTTATTTCTGTTGAATTCAATTTCTTGGTTCTTTAATAATGTTTCTGGTCTACAGAATATTGAAATAAAAGCTTGCAATGAATTTTAACATAGCTTTCAAATTCGATTGTATTTTAAAACACTTGACCATAGATAAACAGCACAAATGACATACAATGTGGGTTATTAGCTATTTGCATAAATGCAAAATACTGCAGATGCTGGAAATCTGAAAATAAAAAATAAAATGTTCTGAAGTCAAATGGACTTGAAACGCTAACTCTGTTTCTCTCCCAACTGATGCTGCCAAGCCTCCAGAGCTTTTCCGGAATTTTCGTTTTTTATTATACAGAGACAGGTATGAGATTTTTCCATCCATATCTGTCCCTGACTTTGCTCCACCTCCCACCCCCCGCACCCGACAAAGAAAACTCCTGATGACAGTTTATTTTTGGTATTGCCTTACAACATACAAGAAGAAAAGCCCAATCTTACCCGGCTACAGGTTGCAGGTGGAAAGGACAAAGCAATGGCGTGTTCTCGATCTCGGTGCTGCGTTTTCCTGAGGGACTGGAACCCGTTTCGCCGCTGCACTGACTCAAACAGCCGCTGGAGCGTTGACACGGCGAGGCTTTCGGTGGCAGCTTGGCAGTGGACATTCTAGGCGATGCTCCAGAGCCGTCACCTCCACCAGGATTAGGAGCGTTTTGAATGGCACTACCCAAGCAAAAGAGGGGGAGGGGGGGAAAGAGGTACAATTATGGACCTCACTGAAAAAACACCACTTTTGCAAAACAAACAGTAATGGCAGAATTTGCTAATTATTCTTCAATCTTGTAAGAGCAGAAGAAATCGAAGCAGAAGCGATCACTTGGCTCCTTCGAGCCTGCACTGCCATTCAAATAAGATCATCGCTGATTATCATTATCATAGAATTTACAGTGCAGAAGGAGGCCATTCGGCCCATCGAGTCCGCACCGGCTCTTGGAAAGAGCACCCTACCTAAGGTAAACACCTCCACCCTATCCCCATAACCCAGCAACCCCACCCAACACTAAAGGCAATTTTGGACACTAAGGGCAATTTATCATGGCCAATCCACCTAACCTGCACATCTTTGGACTGTGGGAGGAAACCGGAGCACCCGGAGGAAACCCACGCACACACGGGGAGGATGTGCAGACTCCACACAGACAGTGACCCTAGCCGGGAATCGAACCTGGGATCCTGGAGCTGTGAAGCAATTATGCTATCCACAAGGCTACCTACCGTGCTGCCCCCTTTCTGACTGTGGCCTTCCACTTTCCTACCTGCCCCCCACCCTCATAACCCTCGACTCCCTTGTAGATGAACAATCTGTCTCACAGCCTTGGATAGCACAAAGAGAATTTTATTTTCATATTGGTTTGATTCTGCAAATTAATTTACTGAACCCATGAATATGAAACTCATTACTGCAGCAAGTTAACAGTTTCCGAGTTTGTCTATTACAAAGGTTTTCACATTTCGCATGGGGGGGAACGCTCTGTACGCTGATCCTACTTTACTTGCAAAGGAGATATCTGCAGAGCTATAATAATAATAATCTTTATTGGCACAAGTAGGCTTACATCAACACTGCACTGAAGTTACTGTGAAAAGCCCCTCATCGCCACACACCGGCGCCTGTTCGGGTACACAGAGGGAGAATTCAGAACGTCCAATTCACCTAACAAGCAGGTCTTTCGGGACTTGTGGGAGGAAACCGGAGCACCCGGAGGAAACCCACACAGACACGGGGGAGAACGTGCAGACTCCGCACAGACTGTCCCAAGCCGGGAATCAAACCTGGGACCTTGGAGCTGTGAAGCAGCAGTGCTCACCACTGTACTATCGTGCCGCCCGAGCTACGAGGGAGGAGCAAGGGTCTGGGTTATTGCATAGCTCTTGCACAGAGCCAGCAGAGGCACAATGGGCTGATTGGTCTCTATCTGTGCTCTATGACATTCTGGATCTGATGAGCATCCAGAATTCTACTTATTGAGTACAAGTACTTTTAAGTTTGAAGTTAAAACACTGCCCATCATTGTAGAAATGGTGTTTCATCAGTCCATGTTATTAGAAATAGTGGCGGCCTCCCCGTGGCATGTTTCTCGGTGACGGGAGTTGGCCCGCTGCGGGATCTACTGCTCCCATCACTGTCAATGGGATTTCCCATTGAATCCATGCTGCAGGGAAACCCGCCACAGGCAGGCGACTGCCGTCGGCGGGACCGGAAGATCCCGTCGGCGGGACCGGAAGATCCCACCGGCATGGACAGCCAGAAGATCTCAGCCAATAAGTTCCAAAAAAAGCCCAGAATTGGATAACCCCCTTTGATTCCCCGAAGTGACTCAGTCTAGCAATCTCAGTTTGAAAACCCATGCTGCAGCAGAACAGAATTGCAATAGCTTCCCAGCATGGATGGGGGCTATTTGGCTCTTTGCACCTTGTGCCAGCTATCCAATTAGTCCCTTTTGAAATGAAATGAAATGAAATGAAAATCGCTTATTGTCACTAGTAGGCTTCAAATGAAGTTACTGTGAAAAGCCCCTAGTCGCCACATTCCGGCGCCTGTTCGGGGAGGCTGGTACGGGAATTGAACCCGCGCTGCTGGCCTTGGTCTGCTTTACAAGCCAGCTGTTCAACCCACTGTGCTAAACCAGCCCCTAATAAATACCTCCTTCCTAATAATAATAATTGCATATTGTTAGTAGACTTCAATGAAGTTACTTTGAAAAGCTAAACCAGCGAATTGAATCCATTTTCCCAAAGCTCTCGTTTTGGTCCCGTCCAAGTGGTTACTGTTACTGCCTCCCGAATAAGCAATGCCTTGACTTCAAAATTCTCACCCTTGTTTATAAACCCTTCCATGACCTTGCCCTGGCCCCTCCCGATCTCGATAATCCATTCCAGCCCCATGAGCCTCTGACATATCTGCACTCCACCAGACGGGTTTTGCCCGATAATGCTTCTGTGAAGCGTCTTGAGAAGTTTTGCAATGTTAAAATCTGTCGTTCAAGGGGAATGTACAGGCAAATCGCTGATGCAAAAACTGGTAGAGCAATGTAAAATTCCAGCTGCTTTAAGCAAATCTTACTCATGTTTAGTTTCCTTGCCTTTTGCTGAAATCAAACTGCAGTGAATGGTCAACAATCAGATCGGTTGGGCAGACTGGATTGACTTTGCTAGGGTCTCCTCCAAGTTTCTTCACTGCTTCCCTCATGGCTGCAAAATCCACCACGGCAGGGATCCCACTGAAAGAAATTAAGCAATCAGAAACAACAGTTTCACGCTTTTTAAGGGCCCTGGCCAATATTTAATCCTCAACCAACAACAGTTTATCTAGACATTATTACACAGCAGTTGGTGGGAGCTTGCTATGCACAAATTGGTTGCCAATTTCATACGGTGGTGGCTACACTTCAGAAGTCCTTCGTTGGTTGCAAACTTTAAGTCTTTTTAGTGTAGTAAAGGATAGGGGGTCAGTTAGCTCAGTTGGCTGGACGGCTGGTTTATGATGCAAAGAGATGCCAACAGCGTGAGTTCAATTCCCGAACTGGCTGAGGTTATCCATGAAAGACCCATCGCTCGAGGTGTGGTGACCCTCAGGTTAAATCACCACCAGTCATCTCTCTCTCTCTCAAAAGGGTGGAGCAGCCTATGCTCCCCGGGGACTATGGCAACTTTCACTTAAGGATAAAATGTTGCATTTTAGCAGCATGGCATTAAGAAGAATAAATTGACAGATTCTGAATATTCCACATGGAGAAGGGATGACTAACACAGAACATTACAGCACAGTACAGGCCCTTCAGCCCACAATGTTGTGCCGACCATTTATCCTAATCTAAGATCAACCTAACCTACACTCCATCAATTTACTGCTGTCCATGTGCCTGTCCAAGAGTCACTTAAATGTCCCTAATGACTCTGACTCCACCACCTCTGCTGGCAGTGCATTCCACACACCCACCACTCTCTGTTTAAAGAACCTACCTCTGACATCTCCCCTATACCTTCCTCAAATCACCTTCAAATTATGTCCTCTCGTGACTTACAATTTGCTTTTTCTGCATTTGATCTGGCAAAAGTAATTGTTTATTAAAAACAGTCTCAGGATGTGGGTGACAGTGACAAGGTCATGTTTACTGTCCATTTTGATTGTCCCAGGTGGTGGTGACAGACCTTTTGAACTTGTTTCAGTCCTTATAGTAATGTTTTTGCTCTCCCACAACAGGATTTCGATCCAGCGATGGTAGGAAATAGCGACATTCATCCAGAGTCAGAATGGTTTGTGGCTTCAGGAGATCTTGGTCATGAGCTTATTGGTATTTTAGGCCATTTGGATTTTGGTTTGCATGTCTACGCATCTATGAATTGGGAAGTCATTCGCAACAGTGTGAAAAGATCATTATGTGCCTGGTCACCTAGCAGCACAAGTGTTTCAGGATATCAGTCATTGGAGGAAGCAGAACAAAAAGTGACCCAGTTGGACCCAGAATGTTGAACACAAGAACAAGCATTATCAGCCACTTTTTGTTTCATTAATAGTGAAATGAAAGTCGCCAAAGTCCCAGAGGGCCAGAGGCTGCTCTCCCCTTTTTGAGAGGTGAAGAGCTGACTGGTGGTGATTTAACCCGAGGATTGGCACACCTCAAACAAGAGGCAAGGCTGAGAAGGTGGGGCCTTCATGGAGAGCCTCATCCAGTATGGGAATTGAACACATGCTGTTGGCACCGCTCTGCATCACAAACCAGCTGTCCAGCCAACAGAGCCAACAAAAAGACCTTGGCCGGGATTCCCCTACCCCCCGCCAGGTCGGAGAATTGCCAGGGGCAGTGTGAATCCCGCCACCTCCGGCTGCCGAATTCTCCGGCACCAGAGATTTGGCGGTGGCGGGAATCGCACCGCGCCGGTCGGCGGCCGCTGACACCCCCCCCCCCCCGGCGATTCTCCGGCCTGCGGTGGGCCGAGTGGCCGACCGTTTTCGGCCAGTCCCACCGGCGTAAATTAGAGTAGGTCCTTACCGGCAGGACCTGGCAGCCTCTGTGGTCCTCGAGGGGACGCGGGGGGGTCTCGCCCCGGGTGGTGCCCCCACGGTGGCCTGGCCCGTGATCGGGGCCCACTGATCCACAGGCGGGCCTGTGCCGTGGGGGCACTCTATTTCTCCGCAACGGCGGCTGTAGCGGTCCGCCATGGCCGGTGCAGAGACTAACCCCTCTGCGCATGCGCTGGGATGACGCCAGCACACGCTGGCGCTCCCGTGCATGAGGCAACTCGCGCCGGCCGGCGGAGGCCCTTTGGGGCGGCCTGACGCCGGAGTGGTTCACGCCACTCCTCGGCGCCGGGAACCCCCACCCCGTCTGGGAGGGGAGAATCCCGCCCCATAACAGCAAATTTAGGCCATTCAGTCCATCGAGTCGGCTCCGCCATTCCATCATGGCTGATATGTTTCTCATCCCCATTCTCCTGCCTCCTCCCCATAACCCCTGATCCCCTTGTTAATCAAGAGCCTATCTAGCTCTGTCTGAAAGACACTCAGTGATTTGGCCTCCTTCTAAACTCCAGTGAGTACAGACCCAGAGTCCTCAACCACTCCTCATATGACAAGTTCTTTATTCCAGGGATCATTCTTGCAAATCTCCTCTGGACCATTTCCAAGGCCAGCACTTCCTTCCTTAGATACGGGGCCCAAAACTGCTCACAATACTCCAAATGGGGTCTGACCAGAGCCTTATACAGCCTCAGAAGTACATCCCTGCTCTTGTAATCTAGCCCTCTCGACAGAAATGCTAATAAAATGAAAATGAAATGAAAATTGCTTATCGTCACAAGTAGGCTTCAATGAAGTTACTGTGAAAAGCCCCTGCATTTGCCTTCCAACTGAACCTGCACGTTAACCTTAAGAGAATCGTGAACTAGAACTCCCGAGTCCCTTTGTGCTTCTGAATCCCTGAAGTCTTTCCCCATTTAGAAAATAGTCGATGCCTCCATTCTTACTACTAAAATTCATAACCTCACATTTCTCCACATTGTATTCCATCTACCACTTCTTTGCCACTCTCCTCGCCAGTCCAAGTAATAATAATAATCTTTATTAGCATCACAATTAGGCTTACATTAACACCGCAATGAAACTATGAAAATCCCCTAGTCGCCAACACTACAGCGCCTGTTCGGGTACACAAGAGGGAGAATTCAGCATGTCCAATTCACCTTTGACAAAGAGTAATCGGACACGAAACGTTATCTCTTTTCTCTCCCTACAGATGCTGCCAGACTTGCTGAGATTTTCCAGCATTTTTTCTTTCGTGTCCAACTCACCTAACAAGTACGTCTTTCAGGACTTGTAGGAGGAAACCGGAGCACCCGGAGGAAACCCACGCAGACACGGGGAGAATGTGCAGATGCCGCACAGTGACCGCTGCATCCCTGGCGCTGTGAAACAACAGTGCTAACCACTGTGCTACCCCGCCACCCATAGTCCTTCTGCAGCCCCTCCACCCAACTGTCATTAATAGTAAAGACAGTACAGCTAGCTACCATCACTAATAAGACTTGGACTGCCAGTGGGTTTGTAAAATTACAACCTGGCCCTTTATATTTTAAGCTGACACCAAAACTGGAACAATCCATTACAGCAGAACTGTTACTAGATATTCGGAGTGCCTTTATTACAACATTAACTGTACAAAGCTGAAACACTCCAAAACGTAACATTTTCTGAATATTCAGGGTCATTTCACTCTTCTATTTTTAACGAATTTACCAAGTTAGAGCACTTTCTCTTCTTTTTGAGACTCTCCTGGAACCCTATTCTTCAGATGTTCACCTCTCCCCTCAGGTCCCACTGTCCACAAAGAATAACTGGTGTGACTGACCAAAAGCAGGAGTCAAAAGGTCTTCAATTTTTATAATCTTCCCAGCTACACAGTAACCTAATGCCAGATGAGTCCTTCACAAATGGGTGGAAAGTAAGGATTAAGGGAGTAGGCGGAGGAAGCAAAGCACGATTCGAACAGGACCAACCAAAATGATGGAAGGGTTTTAAAATGAGGGTAGCATACAAGATAACAGAGAATCATTTTTCAAAGTTAAATACGTTCCAACAAAAAGCCTTAGTTCAGATAAATACAGCTCTCATTTTCAATTATACAAAGTCGCGTGTTAAAAATTTAACACTGGGGCGCCACCTGGTAAATTCCCCAAGTGCCCATTCTGCATCGATGCAAGGTGACAAAAATCACAACACCACCTGATCCAGTCGCCACCAGACAGCTACAGAGGCACATTACACCCGAAGCAAACTATCGAGAATAACTGAGGTTAAAAGGTGTAGTTTAAATATTAATGTATTTTCTGTCAGTTATTCTTCAGCCTCCCTTCACCTTGTGCACAGGAAGCCAAAAGCAAACATAGCCACCATGTAAAGCAGGGTAAGAGGGCAAGGGTCATTGAACTAAGGCACATACGAATAATTCAACTTCCACTTTAAAGTCACAGGTCTTATCCCTGCTAAATATAATTTGATTCAATATCCATAAGTAAGTAGCAAGATAGGTAGGTTTTGGAAACTACAGTGAATTAAAGAACAATGGAATTTCTGCACAGCAGAGTTTTGAGAACTGGGGGATGCAAAACTGAGGCACTTCGGCATCACCTCTGGTAGGAGGGTACAACTGCAGCACGATAGGTTCACATAGGAATTCCCCATTACAAATATGGACGCTGAAATTTAGAGGGGAAAAAATTATGCACGAGTGACATATACATCATATACCAGAAAAATAAATAATAATATTAAAAAGCTTCATCTGAATTCTTAGGCAACAAAATATCCACTGGCAAGTTATGACCAGGGGGTCGAAATATTTAAATAAAATACATATTTCCCCTTCCCACAAGTAAAGCCAAGTATATTTAAGTGGAAATTTAACACTGAGCTCAATGTTCTACCCACGTGAAATCTTGGAGGAGAACGCGGGCTGGCCAGAAGGGAACATCAGCTTGGTTTTGTTGGTTTTTCCAATCTAGAATAGTAAGAGCATCTTCTTTTTTAATATGGAGCCCATCACAATTTCGAACAGCAGCTTCCAACAGTACACGGATAGAGTACGGCAATCCCACTATTGGAGAAACCAAGAGCAATTTCAAGTTATCGTTCAATGAATTCAAACAAGACTGGGCAATAAAACTCCCGAACACATTTGCAATAATACTCCCGAACACATTTGCAATAGTATTCCCGAACACATCTGCAATAAATAATACTCCCGAACACATTTGAAATAATACTCCCGAACACATTTGCAAATATCTTACCATATCTTGGGCCATTGAGTTTAAAGACGTTGAAGTATTTCTTGTCTGGACAATCTGCAGTTAACGGCTCAATTAAGTAATGGAAGGGGTGTTCTAAAATCAAAGGAAAAAATGTTTTAGCAAACATTATGCGACTTGTGGCAGTAGTTTTAATGTTAGGCTTAAAAATCTACCAATCTTTAAATACACAGAACATTTGCTTACTCTGGTCGTAAACTCAAGTGAAGTTCAAAGGGCTGATGGAATATCGACATTCCTGGACTACACATAACAAAATGGCCATCATCTGGTACGTGGCAAGTAGCATGAGCATATTTCCAACAAGAGAGAATCTAACCATGTCCCCTTTACACTCAATGCTGAATCCCTATCAATATCCTGGAGGTTACCATTGAAACTTAACTGGACCAGCCATGTAAGAAGTTTTACAACACCAGGTTAAAGTCCAACAGGTTTGTTTCGCCATGTAAGAGCAAGACAGAGGCTGGGAATTCTGTGGCAAGTAACTGCCTCCTGACTCCCCAAAACCCGTTCACCATCTACAAGGCACAAGTCAGGAGTGTGATGGAATACTCTCCACTTGCCTGGATTAGTTCATCTCCAACAACACAAGAAGCTCGACACCATCCAGGACAAAGCAGCCTGCTTGATTGGCACTCCATCCACCACCTTAAACATTCACTCCCTCACCACCAGCGCCGAGTGGCAGCATGTGTGTCATCTACAAGATGCACTGCAGCAACCCGCCAAGGCTCCTTCAACAGCACCTTCCAAACCCATGACCTCCTTCACATAAGACAGATCAGTAGATGCATAGGAACACCACCACCTGCAAGTGTCCCTCCAATTCACTCACCAACCTGACTTGGAACTATCTTTTCATTCCTTGCCTGTCGCTGGGTCAAAAGCCTGGAACTCCCTTCCCAACAGCATTGTGGCTGTGTCTACACCAAGTGGGCTGCAGAGGCTCAAGATGGCAGCTTATCACCATCTTCTCGAGTGCAAGCAGATGCTCACAAACCATGAAAGAATAAACAAAACTATTCTGCGGATAGAAATCAGAGGCGACTAGTGCTGATGGGTTAAACTTAGAACATCAAAGTACCCCGCTGTCGAGGATGAAAGCTCAGTGATCCAACTGGACAATTAGAGATGGGCAATAAATGCTGGCTTAGCCAGCGATGTGCACATCTTGTGGAATGTCATCTCTGGGATTTCAGCAAGTGATCAAAGTTTGGCGTCCAACACTAGGTTTCTCATCTCCATGGTTGGTCCCACACCGAAGCACAAATGCTTTTGTCTAAAGCATCTCTAATTCTCCACCTGACTACACAGCCAATTTGAGATGATGGTGGGTGTCCACATGTGCTGAGATGACTGAAAGAAACTGAGGAAGTGTGTCTGTGCCCATTCCAGTTCACTGGCCCACTGCAGCCAACAAGCACGACCACATCAAGTCCTTCCTAGAGATTCTGTTATCTAGACTTTGTGCAAAGTGCATGCACAAGACCCATGCTTCAGATAGTGTCAGCATGCAGCAGAGGGCCTAATCAACATCGAGGAGGGGTATTATACTGTTATTGCCCTCTTCCAACAGCTGTGGTCAGCAGTGGCAGGCTATTGAGTTAGCTTTGAAGAGAGAAAGCGGAGGAAAAATTCACCACCGCTGTCGTCGAAAGAGCTTCATGGAACAAAACAAAATAAATGTTTTTACTGACCGTTTTAGCTTTCTGACCTGCCACTGGCAAGAACAAAGTACTTCGCTCCGTAGAGAGATACATTTCTGGTTAAATCTAACTATATTGTTCTACTAACCAAGGAGGTGGGCTAGTGCTTGGGATGGGAATTGCCTGTCAATAGAGAGACGGTGGGGTGGTCCATAGTTGGCCACCTTTCTCCAACTTTCTTACGGAGCAGGAAATCTACCAGTTAACCATTTACAGAGCACGTAGTCCACCAGCCACCCGTTTACAGAGCGAATAAGCTACCAGTTACCGGAATGTGTGAACTACTAGTTACCCGTTTACAGAGCATGTGAGCTACCAGTTACCAGTTTACAGAGTGGGCAAGCTACCGGTTACTTGTTTATAGAGCGAACAAGCAACCAGTGACCAGAGCACCCAAGCTGTCATCTACATATTTAGAGCATGTTAGCTAATTTCCCGTTTACGGAGCAGGAAATTTACCAGCTACCCATTTACAGAGTGGGTAAGCTACTATTTACAGAGTGGGTAAGCTACTATTTACAGAGCAAGCAAGCTACCAGTTACCAAAGCGCGCAAGCTGCCAGTTACGCATTTAGAGTATGCAAATTTCCCGTTCACAGAGCGAGTAAACTATCAGTTACATATTTACAGAGCGTGTGAGCTACCCGTTAACAAAGCAGGTAAGCAGAGGGGTTCTGGAGAGGAGTGGCGGGAGCAATATCTCAGGTGGTGAAAGTCCGGGTCACGCCAAGCTGGGGGCTAGCAATATTTGGAGTAGTGGACAAACCGGGAGTGCAGGCGGCGAAAGAGGCCGGCATTCTGGCCTTTGCGTCCCTAGTTGCCCGGCAAAGGATCTTGCTACTGTGGAAGGAGGCGAAGCCCCCCAGCCTGGAGGCCTGGATAAATGATATGGCTGGGTTCATAAAGTTGGAGAGGATTAAGTTTGCCTTGAGAGGGTCTGCGCAGGGGTTGTACAGGCTGTGGCAACCGTTCCTAGACTATCTCGCGGAGCGTGAGAGGAAGGTCGGTCAGCAGCAACCTGGGGGGGGGGGGGGGGGGGGGGGGGGAGGAAAGGGGGGACTGCCTGGGAGGGTGGATGAGCAAGAGATAACAGGAAGGGTTGGGGAAACTGGCACGTACGGATGAGGGCCAGTGTACAAAGCTGTGTAAATATATCATTTTGCCATGTATATATATTGCTCTGCACGATTTCTCTTTTTTTCTTGTTACCGGGGGGGGGGGGGGGGGGGAGCGGTTATTGTTTGTAAAGGAGAAAAATTGTGTTAAAAAACTTTAAGAAATATATTTTTAAAAAACAAAGCAGGTAAGCTACTACTTATCCGTTTACAGAGCAGATAAGCTACCAGTTACCCATTAGCAGAGCAGGTAATCTACAAGTGTCCCATTTACAGAGCAGGTAATCTACCAGTTACCAGGTTACAGAGCGCAAGAACAAAGAACAATACAGCACAGGCCCTCCAAGCCTGCGCTGATCAGGTGTCCTATCTAGACCAACTGCCTGTATCCTTCTATACCCTGGCTGTTCATGTGCCTATCCAGATGAGTCTTGAAGGTCACTAACGTATCTGCCTCAACCACCTAACCTGGCAGTGCATTCCAGGCCACCATCACACTGTGTAAAAAAACTTCCCCCACACATTTCCACTGAACCTTTCCCCCTCACCTTGAACTTGTGCCCCCTTGTAATTGTCATTTTCGCTTTGGGGAAAAAGCCTCCAACTCTTCACCCTATCTATACCCCTAATAATTTTATAAACGTCTATCAGGTTGCCCCTCAGCCTCCGACTCTCTAGGGAGAACAATCCCAGTTTATTCAATGTCTCCTCATAGCTAATACCCTTCATACCTGGCAACATCCTGGTAAACCTTTTCTGTATTCTCTCCAAAGCCTCCATATGTCCTTCTGGTAGTGCGGTGACCAGAATTGGACACAATATTCCAAATGTGGCCTAACCAATGTTCTATATAGTTGTAACATAATTTTCGAGCTTTTATGCTCGATATCCCATCCGGTGAAGGCAAGCCTGCCATATGCTTTCTTTACCACCATCGCCACCTGTGCTGCCACTTTTAAGATCTGTGGACCTGCACGCCCAGACCTCGCTGCGACTCTATGCTCCTGATGGTTCTGCCATTTATTTTATAGCTTCCACCTGAATTGGATTTACCAAAATACATCACCTCGCATTTGTCCGGGTTAAATTCCATCTGCCATTTTTCCACCCAATTTTGCAGCCTACTATCCGCAACTCCTACAATCTTAGTATCATCCACAAACTTGCTAATCAGACCCACTACGTTTTCTTCCAAGTCATTTATATATATATTACAAAGAGCAGAGGTCCCAGTACTGATCACTGCGGAACACCACTAATTACAGACCTCCCATCTGGGATTGATGCCACCTGGCCCTGGGGATTTGTCTACCTTAAATGCTTTTTAAAACAGCTAGTACTTCCTCCCTCGTAGTAACGACCTGTTCTAAAATGTTTACACATCGCTCTGAGACACCACCAATCAACGTGTGAGCTACCAGTTACCCGTTTACAGAGTGTGTAAGCTATCAGTCACCAGTTTAGAAAGTGTGTAAGCTATCAAATTCCTGGCTGCAATAGATTTTGAGTGAGTGAGTGAGTTTGAGCAAAGGTATGTAACTAACCAGGTTTTCACTATAAATGTTATGCAATCAAATCGCTGCTTGCTGTATATTACAGATTCACAAATGGATCTACAGTTTTTGCTCTCGGTCCTGAAAAGTGCCCAGTCTACCTCAAATTACCCCGGAGGGGCACAGTATCACAAAAGGAAATTCAAGTTACAGGTGAAGATAGTCGTTTCACGACGCTACTCTGTAGCGGCGACACAAGTGATATTTTCCATTAACATGATGCTGCCGCCAAGTCTAAAAGTCGTTCTGTCTAACATATAAATGAGTAACGTGGTATATGAATCTCAGTGCTAGTGAGTAGGTAGTACGAGTGGCTGATCATATCAAACAGCAAATTCCTTTGGCTTTTTGCGACATGCAGAGTGTTGACCGTACTCAACCAGCCCCTGCTTACAAAACACAATGTTTCATGTTAGATGTGATTCCACAGCACTTACTGAATAACCCCGAACGTGTAACGAATTACAATGACAATAAATTTAAACATTAGTCGGGATAGCACTGTGGTTCACTTTAAGGATCAGGTGTAGCCCACACAGCCCTTTGAGCCTGCTCTGTCATTCAATATGATCACAGCTAATCTTATCCTTTTTCGAAATTATCGTTTTCCAATTAAGGGGAAATTTTTGCATGGTCAATCCATCTACCATCCACAACTTTGGGTTGTGAGGGTTAAACCCATGCAGACTAGGGGAGAATGTGCAAACTCCACACGGACAGTGACCCAGGGCCGGGTTCAAACCTGGGTCCTCAGCACCATAGGCAGCAGTGCTAACTACTGCCCACCGTGCCGCTCCCTCATCTTGGTCTTCAACTCCATTTTCCTGCCCGCACCACAAATTCCTGAATTCCCCGAGACACCAAAAATCTGTCTATCCCAGATTAAGGTGTATTAAACGATGGAGGATCTAGAATCCTCCTGGATAGAGAATTCCAAAGATTCACAACCCTTTGAGTGAAGAAACCTCTCCTCATGGCAGTCCTAAATGATCCGTCCATTATCCTGAGACTGTGCCCATGTTTTAGATTCCCCAACCAATGGAAACAATCTCTTCAGTGTCTATCCAATCAAGCCCCAAGTTGCTGGTTTCAATGAGATCACCTCTCATTCTGATAAACTGGATTCAAACTAGCGGCTAGTTTATTTTGTTCTCACTTTTGGCCGGCGCAGACACGAAGGGCTGAATGGCTCTTCCTGCGCCGCAACTTTTCTATAGTTGGTTCTTCTAAACTCAGATAATTTATCCCGCCTCTCACCGTAGGACAATTCCCGCGTCCCAGGAACCAATTTAATGAAACTTCTCTGTATCACCGCCAATTCAAATATGTCCTTTCTTAAACGTGGAGGCCAAAACCACCCACAGTATTCCAGATGTGGTCTCACCAAAAGCCCGTACAACTGTAGGCCAGACTTCTTTATTATTGCATAGGGATTGGAAAACAAGAAAGACCAACATGCCATTTGCTTTCCTAATTGCTTGCTGCACCTTCAGACTAACTTTCCGTGTTCTTTGTATGAGCACGCTCAAGTCCCTTTGAACATCAACACATACAAATTTCACACAACAAAAAAAATTCTGCTTTTCTATTTTTAGGATCAAAGTGTAAAACTTCACACCTCCCTCCATATTATACTTTGGCATCTCGTTATCCACTCATCTAACCGCTCACTTATTTGATTTTGCAGTCTCTCTGTATCCTCCCTACAACTCTTCTTTCCACCTAGCTCCGTACAATCAGCAAACTTAAACTTTGTCTCTTCAAAGTCTTTAATATAGATTGCAAATAGCGGAGGCCTAGCATTGATTTTTGTGCCACTCCACTACATTACCTGCCAACTTGAGAATGCCCTGCTTATGTCCACTGTACTTTCTATCCATTAAGCCATCCTCTATCCATCCTAATATATTACCCCAACTCCATGAGCTCATATCTTGCTTATTAACCTTGTCGTCTGGCACTTTATCAAACGCCTTTCCGAAATCCAGGTATAAATAATAAAGCTAATATAATAAATCCAGGCCTTTCCCCTCTGCAGTCAAAAGAAATATGACCAGGCATTGCGTCTTTTCGAGTTAAACAAAAAACATGGGGAACAACAGTTCCCTGGTGTATTCTCCAGTCGATTTGCCCACCAATCAGCACCCTTTTCTCATGAAGCATAAATTATCGTTGCCATTGAAATTTGGTATTCTTGCATCTGCCCTGATGAGTGCAAGATGAAATGTTTTGACAGCATGTCTCTTATTTTAATCAATTCTAATATTTTATATTCTGTTTGTTTCTCTAATGAAGAATCCTTCAGTTCTGCTACTCCATCCCACCAAAACACTTTTCCCCATCAGAAAACAATTGCACAGTTGCAGCGGTGCAGTAGCTAAGTCAGTCTGTGAAGAAGGACACTGAAATGAATGCACTTTACCTGCAGAGTCCTTGGCCATGGATTGTGCCTCCTGAATCGGAGAGGTCAGGATTACATTCAGATAATGTTTCAATGGGTTCTCATGCTTGTCCAAGTACGTAGGCCAGTGATGAACAAGTAACATTCGGTAGATGAGGTGCTTGCTACCAATAAGTACACTCAGTCAAATGATTTGATATATTGCCCTTCCATGGAAAACCAAAGTACAAATGAGAAATTGGCAACTGGACTGCTTGTCGGAGATTGCACTAATATGTGTCCTCCCAGTGTATTTAGGATAGATATTAATATCAGAAGAATGTGGGCAAAGGAATCCCATAAAAGCCACATGATGTAAGATGAGGAGAAAGGCATTCCCTCCTTCTGCCCTGGACCTTGGTGTTCTGAGGGGTAGGGCGGGAGCCTGGTTAGGGTGCTCTTTCAGAGGGCCAGTGCAGACACGATGGGCCGAATGGCTTCCTTCTGCACTGTAAGTCTGCCGAGTTAACTGCCCACCCCTGTAATCTGCACTTGCAAAACTTCACACAATGTAACTGTTGTGAGAAGATAAAGCTCCAGTAACTAAAGAGTCTCAATACACGATAACAAGAATAGTTTAGAATTCTAAATATTGGAATTCCAAACATTGGTTTTACGTTTTTGCATTTCTGTTCAGTTCAATGAAAATCGCTAAGAAACTCCACATAGTTTGAACTTAGCAATAAAGCTACTGACATATAAAGAGGGGCCAAATTGTATTTCTGACAACGAAAAGGATTCAAACTCTCAATATTTCAATTTTGCTTTCACCTTCCCCTCCCGTCCAATTGCCATGATCCTGTTTTAGTTTTTGAACTGGAAAAACTTGCATTTAGATAGTGCCTTGCAAGTCCTCAAAAGAGTTTCCAAGCCAGGGCAGTTACTGGTGTCTGGAGGGCAAGTGGCAGGCAATTTAAGCACAGCAAGATCCCACAAGGGCATGCTACATAAATAGTCCTCAAAAGAGGGATCTTTCACATGTAGCTGAACACTATCTTGGAGCGACACTGAAGCACCGATCAATGATTCTTCACACGGGTTGCTGCAGTGGGGGTTGAATCTGCCGTCCGCCCAGCTAAGTCGGGAACATTCCCACTGAGTACAGCTGCCACTCGAAGATAATTCTGTTCTACGTGAATTGCCAAACAGTTTCTTCATGGCAAAATAGCTTTTAACCCTCTATTAGATTCTTCTTTCTGTTGGCTAGAGAGGTTGGCACAAAGGCTGGGCCAGAAACGACAGGCCAACCTCCAACCAATGACATTTCAGAGCACTTCAAGTTAACAGGCACTGCAAGTTAACAGGAGTGCGGGACAGATGACTCAGCAGAGACCTCCGGTGTTTTCAAATTCGGAATCCGTGGCAGGTAAGTAAATTCACTGGCGGCTTACAGAGAAACAGCATGCTCCAATGTCACATTTGTGCAAATCACACTGTCGCCAAACAGGAGCACGGATATTTAACAAGGCGAATTAGCGCACAACTCCCCTGATATTGCTGTCCTTCATTAAAAATCCGAACCTATTTAATTTCCTACCGCAAAATCCACATCCTTTTTCTCTGGCTAAATTTAATTCCAATCGTAGCGTTAATAACTTCAACAAAATAATTAATAATATAATCATTATTAGTGTCACAAGTAAGCTTACATCAACACTGCAATGAAGTAACTGTGAAAATTCCCTAGTCCCACATTCCGGCGCCTGTTCAGGTACACAGAGAATTCAGAATGTCCACTTCACATAACAAGCAGGTCTTTCGGGACTTGTGGGAGGGAACCGGAGCACCCAGAAAAACCCACACAGACACGGGAGAACGTGCAGACTCCGCACAGACCGTGACCCAAGTGGGAATTGAACCCATGCCCCTGGCGCTCTGAAGCAACAATGCTAACCAGTGCTATTGATTGCAAAATGGAATTATCAAACAGATGTCCGTGTGAACCTGCCACTTGTTTCATCTGTGCTGTATATCCAAGCAATTCTACTAATAACAGAAAATATGCAAAAAAATGTGCACACCCAAAATGCCCTCCTTTTTAAAAAACCTCGAATAATTTTTGTTACATTTCATATTTTTCCAAAGCTTCTTAGAGAGCTCCTTGCAAACCCATGACCACTACTATCTAAAAGGACAAGGGCAGCAGATACACGGGAACACCACCACCTGGAAGTTCCCTCCAAGCCACTCACCATCCTGACTTGGAAATATATCGCCGTTCCTTCACTGTCGCTGGAGCAAAATCCTGGAATTGACAACACTGTGGGTGTACCTACAGCACCGGGACTACAACGGTTCAAGAAAGAAGCTCACCAATCTCATGGGCAACTAGGAATGGGCAATAAATGTTGGCTTAGCCAATGAAATCCACATCCCTTGAATTGAATATAGAAAAATTCCCTCTTCCTGGTACGAGTCTTTTCAATACTATTTGCTTTACTCCATTCTGGACTTTCCTGTTTAACCCATTTTATTTCACTGCCATTTGGGAGGCCGTCCCCCCCCCCCAATATTTCTGACCGAACTGTAACAGTGACACAGAGGCCAGTGCTCCCACCTCAAACACATTATCATTCGCCACGGGTATCCCAAATCGGTCAATGGTGGGAGACTATTTGACAGTGGGTTTGGGATCAGCTGGGGGAAAACAAATCGTCCCTCATCAAGAAGGCGGCAATCGAGAGGGTGAAGAAAAGATTTCCAAGAATGGTTCCAGGGATTGCAGTTTCAGATACATGTATAGATTGAAGAAACCTGGAAGAGTGCAGCTCCAACACAAGAGGTTTGTCACCATCCAGGACAAAGCAGACTGCTCATTGGCATGCCATCCACAAACATTCACTCCCTCTACCACCAAAACAGCGACAGCCGTGTGCACCAAGTACAAGATGTACTGCAGGAATTCCCCAAGTCTTGTGAGATAGCACCTTCTTAACCCACGACCACTACAATCTAGGAGGACAAGGGCAGCAGACACATAGGTGCGTTATCACCTGGAAGATCCCTTCCAAGTCAATCACCATCCTGACTTGGAAATATATCGCTGTTCCTTCACTGTCACTGGGTCAAAATCCTAGAACTCCCAACAGCATTGTGGGTATACCTACAACACATGGACTGCAGTGGTTCAAGATAGCACCTCACCACCACCTTCTCAAGGGCAATTAGGGACGGGCTATAAATGCTGGCCTAACCAGTGACGCCCACATCCTGCAAATCAATTTTTTAAAAAGCAGGAGCGGTGATCCTTGAGGAAATTTGATGGAGGTGTTCAGAATGATGAAGGATCTGGACAGAGTAGGTAGGAAGAAACTGTTCCCATTAGTGGAAGGATCAAGAATCAGAGAAAATTGATTTAAGGCGATCGGCATAAAATCGGCATATCTCTATTGTGATCTGGATCGGGAATACAGTGCCTGAGAGTGCGGTGGAGGCAGATTCCATCATGCCTTTCAAAAGAGAATTGGATAATTACCTGAAGAGAAAATATTTGCAGGGGTACAGGGGAAAGGCAGGGAGGTGGAACTAGGCGAGCTGCTGTAGGCAGCCGCTGTGGACACAATGGACTGTAACCATTCTATAATTCAGGTGTGGCCATACTTACCCCGTGGTTTTCCCACACTTCCCCATTTTTTTATGAGGTTTAATCCTATTTACCAGTAAGGTAAAACTGAAAATCATCTTAATTCTGCAGTCCATTTCAACTCTTTTAGCCATGCGCCGCCGTACTTCCAATGCTGACGTTGGTTTTATTTCATGATGGCAATTATTTTGTGGTCACATTATATCACATTCTCCGTGTGTCTGCGTGGGTTTCCTCCGGGTGCTCCGGTTTCCTCCCACAAGTCCCGAAAGACGTGCTAGTTAGGTGAATTGGACATTCTGAATTCTCCCTCAGTGTACCCAAACAGGTGCCGGAATATGGCAACTAGGTGCTCTTCACAGTAATTTCACTGCAGTGTTAATGTAAGCCTAGTTGTGACACTAATAAAGATTTTTATTATTTCAGTTGCAATTCTCAATGATAAATCCCATTCACAATTCAAGAGGCCACATGCAAAAAATATTGCTGGTAGGTCATATTCCTTAATAAAGGTTATTCCTTTGCTCTGAACCGCCTACTTGGGCACCATTCTGAATTCAACTGTTTCACAAAACTATTTAGAGGTAGGGAAAAAAAAAACATGAAACCCCGGGACTGAACTCTGGACCACTTTAGTGCTCACGGATACTGCAATCCAATCAGAATGGTCACCGGGGGCCATTCCCTTTTGTTGTTTTCCTGTTGAGATATTGAATCAGGTCATTGAGCCTGCTCTGTGCTGATTCAAGGACCTTCACCTCAGCCAGAAATCTCTCACAAACAAGTACTTTCGGAAAGGCAAGGTTAACAGAATCGTCAACATGGAAAACAATCCATTTTTTTTTGTGAGCCTGTCCTGACTTGGAACCAATAGCAAAATGCTGGAGACGAACCAAATAAAATTGCTAGAAACACTTGGCAGGTTATGCAGTGTCGACGGAGCAGAAACAGAGTTAACTATTTCAGAAATGCTAACCGTTTCTCCCTCCACAGCTGCTGCCTGACCGGTCACAATGCTTCCAGCATTTTCTAGCTCGGAACCATCGGCATTACTCTTATTAATGATCGGTCGTGGTTTTCTCCATGACTGCATACATACTTCCAATACAGCAAGATGCTTCAGCTTTGAGAGATTGGTACTGTTTATATCTGACACAATACCTATATTTAAATACCTACTTTTTTTTTAATGAACATTTTATTGAGGGTTTTTTTGGCATTGTAACAGCAGCAATATAAACAATGTACATGAAAATATAAACATAGTGCAAATACCATCTCCCTCCCCAACAGGTCCCACCATTAATTAACCCCCTAATCTACGCCCCTCTGCTGACGATTAATTCTCCACGAAGAAGTCGATGAACGGTTGCGAACCCCAACAGTGAACCTCTCAAGGCAAAATTAATTTTCTCCAAATCGAGCCAGGTCTCTGACTTCGGAGGCTTTGAGTCCCTCCATGCTAGTAATACCCGTCTCCGGGCTACCAGGGAAGCAAAGGCCAGAACGTCTGCCTCTTTCTCCTTCTGGATTCCGGGATACTGCGGCACCCCGAAAATCACCACCTCTGGACTCAATGCCACCCTTGTTTTTAATACCTTGGACATGACATCAGCAACCACTGCCAAAATCCCTTCAGCTTTGGACATGCCCAGAACGTGTGGACATGGTTCGCTGGTCCCCCACACATTTTGTGCACCTGTCTTCTACCCCAAAGATTCTGCTCATCCGGGCCACTGTCATGTGGGCCCGGTGAACCTTGAATTGAATCAGGCCGAGTCCGGCACAAGTTGCGGTCGAGCTGACACTACTCAACCCGTCCACCCAAAAGCTCTCCTCTATCTCTACCCTCAGCTCCTCCTCCCACTTTCACTTCAGCTCCTCGGTCTGCGTCTCCTCTAATCCCATAAGTTCCTTATAAATGTCAGAAACGCTTCCCTCACCTATCCATGCTCTAGAAACTACCCTGTCCCGAATCCCCCTTAGTGGCAGGAGTGGGAAGGTTGATACCTGTCTACGCAGAAAGTCCCGCACATGTAGATAACAAAATACGTTCCCCTCCACCAATGCAAACTTCTCCTCCAGCGCCCTCATACTCGGAAAGCTCCCCTCTATAAACAAGTCCCCCATCCTCTCAATCCCCGCTCTCCGCCATATTCTGAACCCCCCGTCCATCATCCCCGGGGCAAACAGGTGATTATCGCAGATTGGGGACCAGACCGATGCTCCACATATCTCCTCCATTGCCCCCAGACTCTCAAGGCCGCCACCACCAGGCGCCGGCGGGAGCGGCAGAGGCACAGCTACCAGCGCCCCCAAACTTGTGCCCTTGCGAGAAGCCGCCTCCATACGCACCCATGCCGACCACCCCCCTCCCGGACCAGCCACTTCCTAATCATGGCTATGTGAGCCGCCCAGTAATAATTGCTAAAGTTCGGCTAAGCCAGCCCCCCCTCTCCCCGACTCCTCTCAAACATTACCCTCCTCACTCGTGGGGACTTGCCCTCCCCCTTACAAAGCCCGCAATAACTTTATTGACCCGCTTAAAAAAGGTCCGCGGAATGAAGATGGGGGAACATTGAAATACAAACAGGAATCTCGGGAGGACCGTCATTTTCACCGTTTGGACTCTCCCAGCTAGAGAAAACGGGAGTGCATCCCATCTCCGGAAATCATCTTTCATCTGATCCAACAAGGCCAAGTTCAATTTATGTAGCCGGTCCCAATCTCGCGCCACTTGGATACCTAGGTACCTGAAACTGTCCCCTACCAATCTAAACGGCAGTTCCCCCAGTCGCCTCTCCTGACCCCTTGTCTGGACTGCAAACATCTTGCTCTTCCCTCTTGGAATATAAAAGCAGGGATGTACTTCTGAAGCTTTATAAAGCATTAGTTAGGCCCCATTTAGAATACTGTGAGCAATTTTGGGCCCCACACCTCAGGAAGGACATACTGGCACTGGAGCGGGTCCAGCGGAGATTCACACGGATGATCCCAGGAATGGTAGGCCTAACATACGATGAACGTCTGAGGATCCTGGGATTATATGCATTGGAGTTTAGGAGGTTGAGGGGAGATCTAATAGAAACTTACAAGACAATGAATGGCTTAGATAGGGTGGATGTAGGGAAGTTGTTTCTATTAGCAGGGGAGACTAGGACCCGGGGGCACAGCCTTAGAATAAAAGGGAGTCACTTTAGGACAGAGATGAGGAGAAATTTCTTCAGCCAGAGAGTGGTGGGTCTGTGGAATTCATTGCCACAGAGGGCGGTGGAGGCCGGGACGTTGAGTGTCTTTAAGACAGAAGTTGATAAATTCTTGATTTCTCGAGGAATTAAGGGCTATGGAGAGAGAGCGGGTAAATGGAGTTGAAATCAGCCATGATTGAATGGTGGAGTGGACTCGATGGGCCGAATGGCCTTACTTCCGCTCCTATGTCTTATGGTCTTATTAAGCTTGTACCCTGAAAACCGGCCGAATTCCCCTAAAATTACCATGATTTCTTCCATCCCTCAATTGGTTCTGAAACATACAGAAGCAAGTCATCCACATATAGCGAGACTCTGTGCTCCCCCCCCCCCTCGGACCAACCCCTTCCAGCCCCTTGAGGCCCTCAGCGCAATTGCCAGCGCAAACAGCAGTGGGGGCATCCCTGTCTCGTCCCCCGGTGCAGTCTAAAATAGTCCGAAGTCATCCTGTTTGTCTATACACTTGCTACAGGAGCCTGGTACAGCAACCTGACCCAGTCAATAAAGCCCCTCCCAAATCCAAACTGCCCCAGAACCTCCCATAAATAAAGGTCCCGGGACCTTACCAGACTGCATGGCCTTCAAGCCCTCCACTATCTCCTCCAACCCGATTGGGGCCCCCAGCCCTTCTACCAGCTCCCCGTCCACCTTCGGGAAAGTCAGCCCCTCCAGGAAGTGCCTCATCCCCCTCCGGCACCGCAGGGGGTTCGATCTGTACAGGCTTCTGTAGAAATCCCCGAACGCCTGACTCACCCCTGCCGAATCTCCAACGAAGTTCCCATCCCCGTCAATAACTTTCCCTATTTCTCCAGGCGCCTCACTCTTTCGGAGCTGCTGTGCAGCCATCTTGCTAGCCTTCTCACCATGCTCGTAGATCGCCTCCCTCCCCTTTCTGAACTGTTCCACTGCCCTCCCTGTGGTTAACAAGCCGAACTCCGCCTGTGGCTTCCGCCGTTCTCTTAAAAGCCCTATGTCAGGAGTCTCCGCGTACCTCCTGTCAACTTGTAGAATCTCTTTTACCAGTCGGTCCGTCTCTGCCCTGTCTGTCCTGTCCCTGTGAGCCCGGATCGAGATCAGCTCTCCTCTCACCACTGCCTTCAGCGCTTCCCAGACCATCGCTGCTGAGACCACCCCCGTATCATTTAACTGCAGGTAATTTTGTATGCATTTCCTCAACCCCTCGCACACCGCTTCTTCCGCCAATAGCCCTACATCTAACCTCCATTGCGGGCGCTGATTGCTATCTTTACTAACCTGCAGGTCAACTCAGTGTGGAGCATGGTCCGAGATCGTGATTGCCGAGTACCCCGTGTCCACCGCCCCTGCCAGCAAGGCCCTACCCAAAACAAAGAAATCGATCCGAGAGTATACCTTATGCACGTGGGAGTAGAAGGAGAACTCCTTCACCCTCGGCTGCCTAAATCTCCATGGATCCCTCCACCCCCGCCATCTGCTCCATGAACCCTTTCAGTTCCTTTGCCATTGCTGGCACCTTGCCCATTTCCGAGCATGACCGATCCAGACCGGGATCAATAACTGTATTAAAGTCCCCTCCCATGACCAGCTTGTGCGTATCTTCCCCAACATCCTCTTTATAAATTCCACGTCATCCCCATTTGGCACATTCACCAGCACTAACTTCATCCCCTCCAGCTTACCACTAACCATAATATATCAACCCCCCACCTCAAATAACACCCGCTTATTAATCAAGATCGCAACCCCTCTAGTCTTTGTGTCCAGCCCCGAGTGGAAGACCTAACTGACCCAGCCTTTCCTCAATCTAATCTGGTCCACAACTCTAAGATGCGTCTCCTGCAGCATTACCACGTCCACCTTCAGTCCCCTCAAATGTGCGACCACACGCGCCCTCTTAACCGTCCCTTTAACCCTCGAACATTCCAGGTGATCAGCCTAGTTGGGGGGCAAAATGCCCCCCACGCCACCCATCAGCCATCCCCTTTCTTGGGCCCGCCGCCAGCCCATGCACCGCGCCTCCTCCGGCCCGTCCCCCAGCAGCCCCCGCCACCGACCTCCCCGGCAGCCCCCGCCACCGACCTCCTCTCTGTCCCTCAACCAAAGTCCCTCCCTCGTCAGCAGTACAACTACCCCCAACCCCCTTTGCAACACCACTCTAAATCCTAACCTATACAATAAACTAAACATATGCACCCCCCCCACTGCGCTTCCGTGAGCTAACTCACCAAGCTAGCTTGGTGGTCCCCGCCCCCGAAACGTCTCCCACCTATTGTTCCCTCACTCCCCTCCCCCCCTCTCATACAAACAAATTCCCTCATCTAACGATCCTCACACAATCACCCAGCTGAAAAGAAAAAAACATCGAAACCCAAACAAGCACGTCTCTGTCCCACAAAAGTGCACATCAAAGAAAAAGGCATTGCCAACATTCACCAAAAAGAAAGCCCGAAAACAAAAAAGCCTTTTCCCCCCTTCTTAAACAAAACTCAAAAACAGGAGAGAAAAAACAATATGAGCCAACAAGTTGCATCAAGGTTCGAGAGTTCTCAGCCCACTACCAGTCCTTTTCTTTTCGTGAAGTCCAGCGCGTTTTCGGGCGACTCAAAGTAATGATGCTGGCCCTCATATGTGACCCAGAGACGAGCCGGATACAGCAGTCCAAACTTCACCTGTTTCTTGAAGAAGATTAACTTAACTTGGTTGAAGCCTGCCCTTTTCCTAGCCACCTCCACACTCAGGTCCTGGAACACCCGCGGGATACTGTTGTCCCATTCACAGCTCCGCGTTCACTTGGCCCACTGAAGAATACATTCCTTGTCCAGGAACCTGTGGAATCCCACCACCGTTGCCCTCAGAGGGTCCCCCGCTCGCGGCTTCCTTGCAAGCGCTCTGTACACCCTGACCACCTCCAAAGGTCCGGAGAATGTCCCCTCCCCCAGCAGCTTTTCAAACATACGCGCTATGTATGCCCCAGCATCAGCTCCCTCAGGCCCCTCCGGGAGCCCGACAATTAAGTTCTGCCGGCAGGACCTATTCTCTAGGTCCTCCACCTTCTCCAGAAGCCTTTTCTGCTGGTCCTGCAGCATCCCCACCTCCACGCTCCTCCTGCTCAGCCAGCGCCTTCGCAACCTTCTGGGTCGCCCAATCCTGGGCATCCAATCTGTGCTCCAGCTGATCAATCGACTCTTTAATCGGGTCCAGGCAGTCCCGTTTCTGCTTGGCAAAGCCGTGCTGGATGACCTGCATCAACTGCTCCATTGATCGCTGGGTCGACACCCCAGGGGTCCGGTCCTCGGCCATGCTGTCTCCTGCTGCAGCTTCAGCACAGCTCTGACCTATCTTTCTATTTCTGCCTTTTCATACACTTCTGATTCTTTTCTCCATACACCAATACGTGGAAACGGTGCCCAATTGCCTCAGCCTTCGACTTTACAGCTTAAAACCGGCAAAAAGTCAGGGGGAAAGGTCCAAAAGTGCTCCGGTTTCCTCCCACAGTCCAAAGATGTGCAGGTTAGGTGGATTGGCCATGATAAATTGCCCTTAGTGTTCAAAAGGGTTGGGTGGGGTTACTGGGTTACACGGATAAAGGGGATGGGGTGGAGGTGTGGGGCTCTTTCCAAGGGACGGTGCAGACTCGATTGGCCGAATGGCCTCCTTCTGCACTGTAAATTCTTGACTCCCCAACACCTTTTCCGCTATCTACAGTGTGATGGGATGAGCTTCATTTGCCTGTTGATTCTCACGCTTGCAGCCGCAACATCCCTTGCAAGACGCTCAACACCATCCAGGACAAAGCTGGTCAAAAGATCAGCAGACTCAAGATGCTCTGCAGCAACTCAGTAAGGCTGCTTCGCCAGCACATCCGAAACCTGCAAACGCTACCATCTAGAAATACGGGGGGCAACGGGTGCACGAGAACACCATCACCTCCAAGTTACCCGGCACCCAACACATCACCCCAACTTGGAAATAGACTGCGAACGCTTCATCGTTGCTGGGTTAAAACCCTGCCTAACTGCACTGTGGGTTGACCTACAGTGGACTGCACCAGTTTCTCAAGGGAATGGCAAATGCAGGATTGCTGGTGACTGCCATATCGCAATAATTAATTCTCAAGAATTCCTAGATTCCCAAACCTAGGCACTAAATACACAAATTATCCACGCTTGAGAAGAAAAGCTCTTTAGCCTGCAGCTATTTAAATGTTCAGCAGCACTGGCTGAGAGTTTGGAGCACAGAGACAAATTGCAGCTACCCGACAGCTGACTTGGTGCCTTGGCGATTTCAAAATAGCCACTGCATTTTCTCTCTCTGTAATCATTAATTTGCCGCTCTTTTGAAGTCTCTATTCAAATGTTGGGCTGACTGCCTGCTTCGTTGTAGCACATTCTCTCTCATTTAGTATTTTGGTGAATGGGTGAGATAACATCGATGAAATGGGAAGCGACTCATACGGGTATAAACTGGTCGGGCTGAATGGCCTGTTTCTGTGCTCTGCATTCTCAGTAATTCTACTAATAGCAAATAGCGAGGAAATAAAATGTATGCTACCTAAAATTCTCTTTACCATCTTGCTTTCAATGCAGTCTGACAATTTTTGTTTCATTTTGCTCAGTTGCCTTCCACCATTCAGTCTCTTAAATGTGAACCACACCTTCCTTAACCGCCTTACAGAACCATTAATTTCCACTGCAACGTGCGAGGTTCAATGTACACCGTTTGCAATAGATCTATCGAGCATTATATTCCTGGAATACATTCAATTCATTCCCACTTCAATCCTCAGCAAATTCAAAGCAGCTCTCCTGAAACCGCTTGCTTCTATTGCCCCATGTTATTCAAAGTAAACAACTTGTCAGAGGAATTATTAGGGCTTTGCACGCTTGAGAACACGGTTTCATTTTCTGACCAGCGAGACAATGGAGAGAGGTTTGAGGTTCGCAGGAGTGCAGAAAGACACATGGAGGTCCAGGTTATGGGGAAAGGCTGAAGAAATTTGGGACTTTTCAGCACTTTTCACTGGAGTTGAAAATATGGCCATAAGTTGAAGCTCGTAAAAAGCTAATTTGAGGGCTGATATTGGAAACTAACTCATCCTCCAATTACCCTTAAAAGTGAAGGTCACAGCATCTGTGTGTGCCAATTATAACCAACCAAAAATGTATGTTTATTTTTAGTGGGATTTTTTAAATCATTTGTTTGGACGATCTGGATTTTTTGTCTTTTGTTCATGAATAAGCTCCTCACTCCTTCACACAGGTGGCTCAGCATCTTGAAAAACCTACCGAAGTGAGGTTAAGCACTCCAAAGAAAATTTTACGTCTGCGATTTACATCATCCCTTGATGAAAATGTTTTGGTGTAAAGTTGCATTCATACGACCGAGATTTGATTGAGTTGTAACATTACACACCCACGCAGCTACGTCAAGGCTTATCGTAAGGCACAGGTGATGATTGGGCCAGCATCCATGAACATTGAGGAAAGAAAGGTTACACAAGTTTTAATTTGGCACAGGGATGCTATTCCTGGAATTACCAAGAGTAAGTCACAGAACTAGGAATTTATCAAACCAGCTTGGATATATTCGAGCTAAAATGGAGGGCATTTTCTCAGGCAGGATTTGGTAGTAACCTTTGATCCAAGTACTGACAAAATAAAATTACTTTCTCACAGTTTGAGAGATTATGTATTAATTCTTGCATTGAACAATTTGATAGCAATTCCTTTAAACCAGCAAATCACTTGAACTGGAATTCTTTTATGCCCTGACTTTATAGAAACATGCCGTTAACCTAACAGTGACAGCAATATCACAGCAGCAGTAATGAAAGATCCTTGCTTTAGGATGGACCACATGATAAAATGAGACTACAGCCAACTGGGACTATAGCAATTTTACGTTTAGTGTTTAAATGAGAACCAACTAGGTTGGGGATGTATATCTTTACACATGCAACCTTACTCGTATCAGCATTGATTCAGAGCAATTTTAGCACAGATCGTTGCAGCTTATCTACTGACTCCCATGCTCAGTCCCAATGGCTTTTTAAATACTGAACAGCCTCCCCCTTTCAAGAGATTGTAGGTTCTGCTTTCACCACTTTATAGTGAGACATCGAATGTCCCCAAGCCAAATCTCGTCAGTAACCACCATTACCCCCCCCCCAACTATAACCCATCTTGCGCCCCACCATCTCTCTTGCCCTTTCACCACCAACATCCCTCTCTCACTTCTCCCTCTTTGATCCGCTCTCTCTCGTCCTCTTCCCCCAACTCGCACTCTCACTCGCCCCCCACCCTCAACCCCCTCACTCGCCCCTTCCTCCACCTCTTTCACACACCCTTCCCCGACCCTCTCTCACTCGCCCCTTCCCCAATTCCTCTCACTTGCCCCCTTCCCCAATACCCCTCTCACTTGCCCCCTTCCCCAATACCCCTCTCACTTGCCCCCTTCCCCAATCCCCCTCTCACTTGTCCCCTTCCCCAATACCCCCTCACTTGCCCCTTCCCCAACTCCTCTCACATCCCCCTTCCCCCCTCTCTCGCCCACTTCCCTGACCCCCTCTCTCTCACCCCCTTCCCTGACCCCCTCTCTCACTCCCCTTCCCAGAATCCCTCTCTTACTCCCCCCTACCCCAATCCCCCCTCACTCCCCCCTTCCCCAACCCCCTCTCTCACTCACCCCCTTCCCTGACCCCCCTCTCTCATTCACCCCCTTCCACGACCCCCTCTCTCACTCGCCACCTTCCCTGACACTCTCTCTGATTCGCTACCTTCTTGACTCTCACCTCTCTCACTCGCCTCCTTCAGACCACAATCATTAAGGATAAACAACACCTCTTCACGATAGTCCTCAATACCGGGGCCCCGTAAGGCTGCATACTTAGCCCCCTACTATACTTCCTGTACACACACGACTGCGTGGCGAAATACGGCTCCAACTCCATCTACAAGTTTGCTGATGACACCACCGTTGTAAGTCGGATCTCAAACAACCATGAGTCAAAGTACAGAAGGGAGATGGAGAACCTAGTGGTGTAACAACAAGAATCAAAACTACAGAGAGTCGTGAACACAGCCCAGTCCATCACATGAACCTGTCACCCATCCATTGACTCTGTCTACACCTCCCACTGCCTTGGGAAAGCGGGCAGCATGATTAAAGGCCCCCCCGCTCCCCCGATCTGGGTTACTCGCTCTTCCAACACCTTCCATCGGGCAGGAGATACCAAAGTCTAAAAACACACTTAACAGGTTGAAAAAACACTTCTCCCCACACTGTTATTAGACTCCTGAACGACCCTCTTTTGGACTGAACTGATCTCTCCACACATCTTCTTGACTGAGTAGCGCCACACTCCGTATGCTTCACCCGATGTCTGAGTCTATGTATTTACATTGTGTATGTCCTATGTTTTTAATGTATAGAACGATCTGTCTGGACTGTATGCAGAACAATACTTTTCACTGTACCTCGATACACATGACAACAAACCCAAATCCAATCCTTCCCCAACCCTATCTCTCTTGCCCCCGTCCCCCTCTTTCACTCCCTTCCCCAACCCCTTTATCATGAGTCCCCTTCCCAGAACCCCTCCTTCACTCACATTCCTCCAACCCTACTCTCTCACTCACCCCTTCTCCCACACACCCTCACCACCTCCTCACCCACTTTCCCCCTCCCTCTCTCTCAACCCCTAACCCTCTCGCAGATCCCCGCTCCCTACACTCACTCCCTCTAGCCCCCCCTCTCACCCCACTTCCTACACTCACTCACTCACTCTCGCACCCCTCCCCCTCTTACGCCCTCTCTCTCTTCCACTCCCCTCAACCCCCTCTCCCCCCCCCCCCCCAGTCTCTCTCTTGCCCCTCCCCTTGTAGCCATCTAAGATGGCCACCTGCAAAGGACCATGGGAATTATGGCCAACCCAGGACTCAGACAGATACAGAGCCTATGTGTATCTGAAACACAGGTAACCAGGCCTGATCGAAACCCCCGCTCATTTGCATTTCAATGGCCCATTTTCCCAGGACAATAGAACTCCAATCAAGCAACCGGTACAGCCACAGACTGATCGGCGCCACTCCCCTTACTCAGAAAGCCCAACTGCCAAGGTCAATGACCGCTAAGAACCCGCCCAGCCACCAAGGCACCCGCCCCTTTATTGGTCGAAATCGAAGACAGTGATCAGAGCCCTGTCGAACTATTGGGTCCAAGGTTAAGGACCATCCCAAAGAGCGTGAAATCACAGAGGGATAAAAGAGAGGACAGCCATGTGTTCTGTCTCTTTTGGATCCGGTCAGTGCCAAACCAATTGTAGCAGGAAGAGCCAGCCAAGTTCAAGACCAACGATCGCTACCTGACGGATGAGCCCAGCAGAGACTGAGCCGCTTTCTTCGAACCAGCCAAGTGAAATCCAGATAAAGGCCTTATCCATTTGCACAGTGCCGGTCGCCGTGAAGGATAGGTTATTGTAGCTGATAGGTGTAGTTTAACTCGTAGTAGATATTGTGTTTGAATGTCGGGGTAACTCTTGTGTATGTCAATAAACCATCTTTTGAACTACCTAACTGGTTGTGTGGTCATTGATCGATATAAGGGAAGGCGTGTTGTGCACCAACATCATTAATATTAGCAACAGTATTGGCGACACTGTTGGAGCCGGAAACTGTCAACACCCTCACCCCCTCTCTCTTACCCCTCCCCTCTCTCTTCCCCCTCCCCTCACTCCCCTCTCTCTCTTCTCCCTCCCCTCCCCCATCTCTGTCTTCTCCCTCCCCTCCCCATCCTTTTCTCTTCTCCCTCCCCTCACCCCGTCTCTTCCGCCTCCCCTCACCCCCTCTGCTCTCTTTCCCCTCCACTCACTCCCATCTCTCCCCTTCCCTCCCTCACCCCTTCTTCTCGCTCTGCCCCTCCCCTCACCACCCCTTCTCCCTCCCCACAGCCCACTTCTCCCTCCCTCCTCTCTCTACTCCACACCCCATCATCTCTCCCCACTCCCCTCACCACCCCTTCTTCCTCCCCACACCCCCGTCTCCCTCCTCCCACCCCCTTCTTCTTCACCCTCACCCCTTGTCTTCTTCTCCCTCACCCCTTGTCTTCTTCTCCCTCACCCCTTGTCTTCTTCTCCCTCACCCCTTGTCTTCTTCTCCCTCACCCCTTGTCTTCTTCTCCCTCACCCCTTGTCTTCTTCTCCCTCACCCCTTGTCTTCTTCTCCCTCACCCCTTGTCTTCTTCTCCCTCACCCCTTGTCTTCTTCTCCCTCACCCCTTGTCTTCTTCTCCCTCACCCCTTGTCTTCTTCTCCCTCACCCCTTGTCTTCTTCTCCCTCACCCCTTGTCTTCTTCTCCCTCACCCCTTGTCTTCTTCTCCCTCACCCCTTGTCTTCTTCTCCCTCACCCCTTGTCTTCTTCTCCCTCACCCCTTGTCTTCTTCTCCCTCACCCCTTGTCTTCTTCTCCCTCACCCCTTGTCTTCTTCTCCCTCACCCCTTGTCTTCTTCTCCCTCACCCCTTGTCTTCTTCTCCCTCACCCCTTGTCTTCTTCTCCCTCACCCCTTGTCTTCTTCTCCCTCACCCCCTTCTTCTCCCTCACCCCCCCTTCTCTCCCTCACCCCCCCTTCTCTCCCTCACCCCCCCTTCTCTCCCTCACCCCCCCTTCTCTCCCTCACCCCCCCTTCTCTCCCTCACCCCCCCTTCTCTCCCTCACCCCCCCTTCTCTCCCTCACCCCCCCTTCTCTCCCTCACCCCCCCTTCTCTCCCTCACCCCCCCTTCTCTCCCTCACCCCCCCTTCTCTCCCTCACCCCCCCTTCTCTCCCTCACCCCCCCTTCTCTCCCTCACCCCCCCCTTCTCTCCCTCACCCCCCCCTTCTCTCCCTCACCCCCCTTCTCTCCCTCACCCCCCTTCTCTCCCTCACCCCCCCTTCACTCTCACTGTCCCCTGTTCTCTCTCTCACCCCCATCCCCTGTTCACTCTCTCATCCCCCCCCGTTCACTCTCTCATACCCCCCCGTTCACTCTCTCACCCAGTCCCCCCTTCTCTCTCACCTCTCACACACCCTCCTCCTCTCTCTCACCCCCTCCTCTTTCACTCGCTCACCCCCTCCTCCTTCTCTCTCACCCCCCCCCTCCTTCTCTCTCACCCCCCTCCTCCTTCTCTCTCACCCCCCTCCTCCTTCTCTCTCACCCCCTCCTCCTTCTCTCTCACCCCCCTCCTCCTTCTCTCTCACCCCCCTCCTCCTTCTCTCTCACCCCCCTCCTCCTTCTCTCTCACCCCCCTCCTCCTTCTCTCCTTCACACATACCCGCCCCCTCCCTTCTCCCTCACAACCACCCGCCGCACCCCCTTCCCCCTCACACCCACCCACCCCCCTCCCTCACACCCACCCACACCCCTCCCTCAAAGCCACCCACACCCCTCCCTCAAACCCACCCACACCCCTCCCTCAAACCCACCCACACCCCTCCCTCAAACCCACCCACACCCCTCCCTCACCCCCACCCACACCCCTCCCTCAAACCCAACCACACCCCTCCCTCACCCCCACCCCTCCCTCACCCCCACCCCTCCCTCACCCCCCTCCTCACTCACACCCCCCTCCCCCTTCTCCCTCACACCCCACACCCCCCTTCTCCCTCACACCCCCACTTCTCCCTCACACCCACCCATCCCCCTTCTCCCACACCCACCCATCCCCCCTTCTCCCACACCCACCCACCCCCCTCCCCTTCAAACACACCCCCTCCTGCCTCACCCCCCCCATCCCCCCTCCCCCTCACACACACCCTCCCCCCTCACACACCCTCCTAACCCCCCTCCCACTCACACACTCACCCACCCCCCTCCACCCTCACACCCACCCCCCTCCACCCTCACACCCACCCCCCTCCACCCTCACACCCACCCTCACACCCCTCCCCCTTCACACCCACACCCCTCCCCCTTACACACACAAACCCCCTCCCCCCACACACCACCCCCCCACACACCACCCCCCCACACACACCACCCCCCCACACACACCACCCCCCCACACACACCACCCCCCACACACACCACCCCCCCACAACTTCCCCCTCACCCCCCCCCTTCCCCTCACCCCCCCTCTCCCCCTCTCCCCTCCCCCCCCCCTCTCCCCTTCCCCCCCCCACCCCCCCTCTCCCCTCCCCCCACAACCCCCCTCTCCCCTTCCCCCCCCACCCCCCTCTCCCCTCCCCCCCATCCCCCCCTCCCCCCCACCCCCCCCTCTCCCCTTCCCCCCCACCCCCCCCTCTCCCCTTCCCCCCCCCTCACCCCCCCTCCCCTTCCGCCCCCTCTCCCCTTCCCCCCATCACCCCCTCTCCCCTCCCGCCCCCCTCCTCTCACCCCCCCTCTCCCCTTCCCCTCCCCTCACCCCCCCTCTCCCCTTCCCCTCCTCTCACACCCCCCTCTCCCCTTCCCCTCCTCTCACCCCCCCCCTCTCCCCTTCCCCTCCTCACCCCCCCCTCTCCCCTTCCCCTCCTCACTCCCCCCCTCTCCCCTTCCCCTCCTCACCCCCCCTCTCCCCTTCCCCTCCTCACCCCCCCTCCCCTTCCCCTCCTCACCCCCCCTCTCCCCTTCCCCTCCTCACCCCCCCCTCTCCCCTTCCCCTCCTCACCCCCCCTCCCCTTCCCCCCCTCTCCCCTTCCCCCCTCTCACCTTCCCCTCCTCTCCCCTTCCCCCCCTCTCCCCTTCCCCTCCTCTCACCCCCCCCTCTCCCCTTCCCCTCCTCTCACCCCCCCCTCTCCCCTTCCCCTCCTCTCACCCCCCCTCTCCCCTTCCCCTCCTCTCACCCCCCTCTCCCCTTCCCCTCCTCTCACCCCCCCTCTCCCCTTCCCCTCACCCCCCCCTCTCCCCTTCCCCCCCTCTCCCCTTCCTCCCCTCACCCCCTCTCCCCTCCCGCCCCCCTCTCCCCTTACCCCCCCCCTCTCCCCTTCCCCTCCTCTCACCCCCCCCTCTCCCCTTCCCCTCCTCTCACCCCCCCTCTTCCCTTCCCCTCCTCTCACCCCCCCTCTCGCCTTCCCCTCCTCTCACCCGCCCTCTCCCCTTCCCCTCCTCTCACCCCCTCTCCCCTTCCCCTCCTCTCACCCCCCCTCTCCCCTCACCCCCCCTCTCCCCTTCCCCTCCTCTCCCCTTCCCCTCCTCTCCCCTTCCCCTCCTCTCCCCTTCCCCTCCTCTCCCCTTCCCCTCCTCTCCCCTTCCCCTCCTCTCCCCTTCCCCTCCTCACTCCCCCCCCTCTCCCCTTCCCCTCCTCTCCCCTTCCCCTCCTCTCCCCTTCCCCTCCTCTCCCCTTCCCCTCCTCTCCCCTTCCCCTCCTCTCCCCTTCCCCTCCTCTCCCCTTCCCCTCCT